>NC_066545.1:12714070-12719070 GCF_024679095.1 Eriocheir sinensis | reverse complement strand
AGAGAGAGAGAGAGAGAGAGAGAGAGAGAGAGAGAGAGTATAGGGAATAGAAACGTCCATTGAATTCCGACTTTTCTTTTCGGTTCAGATTAGGAGCAAGTTGGGTTAACATTCTTATCTTTTAGTATTATTTTTTTAACGTTTCGCCCATGGCATATAGGTAGACTTTCTTGGTGGGGGTCTGATAGTTGGCCCCTCTCCGTTATGGCGCGGGCAGTTTTTTTTAGTGGTGCCGTCTTGCTTGGCTCATGCTGCCCCACGGAGTTCATCTTTGATCCTCTTAGGGAGAATCTAGAGTCCGGGTTGATAGGTGGTCTTGAGGGCAGCGTGTGGGTTGTTTAAGGTCACTCGACGATGGATGAAAAAAATGACAGCTTGTTTATACTGACGGGTGGGATACGAACCTGATTCCTCCTGGACGCCGGCACGCACGCTGAGCACTCAACCACCGACTCCCCATGTGTGTGTGTGTGTGTGTGTGTACCCTGACCTGTTGCTGTGTAAACACGTATACGCACACAGTCCCTTTCGGCAGGTAAATGTCATTAAAACGAGTCCTGAATGCCGGATTGAAGCGTTTGCCTATACCGACCTGAATAGGGAAAAGTCTGTGTGTGTGTGTGTGTGTGTGTGTGTGTGTGTGTGTGTGTGTGTGTGTGTGTGTGTACCTTTTAATGTCATGGCTAAGTTTGGTTCTTCGTTCTGACCTATTGCTTAAGATGTAGGAGAGAGTGTTCGCAGGAGGAGGAGAATGAGGAGGAGGAGGAGGAGGAGGGCCTGATGTGTGGGAGGGAGAAAGGAGAAATGGAAAAAAATAGAGGCTGAGGAGTGGATGTCTGAGGGATAAACTGGAAAGGGAAGAAGAAGAAGAAGAAGAAGAAGAAGAAGAAGAAGAAGAAGAAGAAGAAGGAGTGGACATTAATCTTGTTACCATGTGTATTAAAGGGATGAGGAGAGATAAAACGTCTGATTCAAGAGGAGGAGGAGGAGGAAAAAATAGTAACGGAAGAGGAAGAAGGAAGAGGGGAGGAAAGGATAAAAGGATGTGCTTGATTGGAGAGAGAGAGAGAGAGAGAGATATTACGCAATGCAGGTGAGCAGTCTCTCTCTCTCTCTCTCTCTCTCTCTCTCTCTCTCTCTCTCTCTCTCTGGATGATCGAAATTCTCTTCTGTTTCTCTGTTACCAAAACTTTTTAATGAGTTCAGCAAACCTTCTCTCTCTCTCTCTCACCACTGCTGGATCGCATGTCAAGTTGTAATAATTGGAGAGAGAGAGAGAGAGAGAGAGAGAGAGAGAGAGAGAGAGAGAGAGAGAGAGAGAGAGAGAGAGAGAGAGAGAGAGAGAAAGGTCACTGGTTAGTTTCATTATCTGTCTGTTGACCTTTTCAAAGTGTTCGGGGGTCACGTACACACAATATTACGTACATGGTCGTGTCATGCCCCCGGACACACACACACACACACACACACACACACACACACACACGCACAGTCAGTCATCTGGTCGATTATTGTTGTTTAAGAGAGAGAGAGAGAGCTTGGCTATGGGATACTTTCACTAACTTTCCTGTTCCTTTTTTTCTCTCTTCTGACCCGTCTCTCTCTCTCTCTCTCTCTCTCTCTCTCTCTCTCTCTCTCACGCTTACACGCAAATTTAATTATACAGAATCATGTAAAGAATCTGTTTGTTTGTGTGTGTACGTGTGTGTGTGTGTATGTGTGTGTACGTGTGTGTGTGTACGTGAGTATCTGTGTACGTGTGCGTATGTGCGTGTGTGCGTCAAGAATAACAAGTGAATAATGCGTCGTGATTATTAAGTGGTCGTGTGTGTGTGTGTGTGGTGTGTGTGTGTGTGGTGTGTGTGGTGTGTGTGTGTGTGTGTGTGTGTGCTTGCCCGCCGCTTGCCTGTCTGTCATCTGTTGGCCTTCCTGTGTTAACTCTCTCTCTCTCTCTCTCTCTCTCTCTCTCTCTCTCTCTGTCACACACACACACACACACACACACACACACACACACACACAGAGACGGGAGGAAGAGGAGGAGGAGTGGAGGAATGGAGGGAAAGGAAGAGGCTTATTTCAAGATGAGGAGGAAGAGGAAGAACAGGGAGGGAAGAAGAGAAGGAGGAGCGAAAGGAGAAGGAAGAGAAGGGAAGGAGAAGGGAAAGGAGCGAAGGAGGGAGGTTAAGAAGGGAAGGATGAAAGGAAGTAGAGGAAGGAAAGGAGGAGAAGGGAAGGAGAAGAAAGAATATAGGGGAGAGAAAGGAGAGAGAAGGGAAAGGAGCGAAAGAGGGAGGAAAAGAAAGGAAGAATAAAAGGAAATAGAGGAAGAGAAGGGAAGAAGAAAGAATGTAGGGAAGAGGGAGAGGAGGAAAGGGAGAGGAGGAGGAAAGAATGGAGGTTGAGTAGAGGAGGGAAGGAGAGGAAGATTAGAGTGAGTGAGAGAGGGAGAGAAAATAGGAGTAAGGTATTAGGTGGAAGGTTAAGGAGGAGGAGGAGGTGGAGGAGGTAGAGGAGGAGGAGGAGGAGGTAGAGGAGGAGGAGGAGGGAACTTGCTCTCAAAACTTGTGTCCTACTAACCGGCTCCTCTTCCTCCTCCTCCTCCTCCTCCTCCTCTAACATCACCGGTCACCACCACCATCACCACCACGTCACCACCACACAATTGGTCTTATTAAACAACACTGACCCTTCGCAAATCTCTCTCTCTCTCTCTGTCACCAAACTACCTCTTTCAATCTCACTCCAATCTTCCTCCTCCTCCTCCTCCTCTCCCTATCCCTATCACCAAATTCCTTCCATTCTCTCTCTCTCTTCATTTTATTGTATTTCTCTTTCTGCTTTGTTTTACTTCTTTGTTATTTTCTTTTTCTTTCTCTTTCTTTCCCTTCCCTTCCCTTCCCTTCCCTTCCCATCCCTTCCCTTTCCCTTCCCTTCCCATCCCATCCCTTCCCTTTCCTTCCTTCCTTCTTTTCTCTTCCTTCCTTCCTTCCCATCCCTTCCTTTCCCTTCCTTCCTTCCTTCCTTTCTCTTCCTTCCCTTCCCTTCCCTTCCCTTCCTTTCCCTTCTCTTTCCTTCCCTTCCCTTTCCTTCTCTCCTCCATTCTTTCTCTCTACCTATGTCTTTTTTTCTTCTTCCTCTCTTCCTCCTTCTTTACCTCCCTCTCCTCCTCCTCCTCCTCCTCCTCCTCCTCCTTTCCCTTATCTCAAGTTACCTCCATTCTTTCTCCTCCCCTCTTTTTCCTCCCATTCTTTCCTCCATCCTTCTTATCGTTCCTCCACTTGCTATCTCCTTCCCCTCTCTTTTACTCTCCCTTTACTGATTTACCTCCTCTCCTCCTCCCTCCCCTTCTCTCCCTCTTCTTACCTCCTTCTCTCCCTTCCCTCCTCCTCCCTTCCCTTCCCATCATTTCGTTTACCTCGTTTTGGGTTCTCTTATTCCCTTCAATTTACTTTCCTCCTCCTCCTCCTCCTCCTCCTCCTTTCTCCTCCCTTATCTTCTTTTCTCTCAACTTTCCCTTCGCCCGAAACCGTCCCACATATAGAACTCTCTCTCTCTCTCTCTCTCTCTCTCTCTCTCTCTCTCTCTCTCTCTCTCTCTCTCTCTCTCTCTCTCTCTCTCTCTCTCTCAGGTACAATCAGGTAATTTAGGTAATGAGCCCAGATGGTCCTAATTAATTTTGCTGCTGCTGATGAGTCTGACATTATTATTATTATTATTATTATTATTATTATTATTATTATTATTATTATCATCATCATCATTATTATTGCTTTTTTTTGTTTTTGGTGTTATTATTGTTGATATGAGAGAGAGAGAGAGAGAGAGAGAGAGAGAATTCTATGCAAAATAAGAGCCACAAAAAAAGTCAGACGGTCATTTAATCGACCTACATAAATTCCTTCAACACCACCACCACCACCACCATGACCAGTAGTAGTAGTAGTAGTAGTAGTAGTAGTAGAGAGAGATTGACGTGTATTTATCAGTAATTTCGTACCTTCCTTCTTTCTTTCTTCTCTTTCTTTCTTTTTTTTTTTTTCTTATTTGTTATCGACTTTCATTGCATCGACTCAACATCATTTTAGTTCATTTCTTTTTCTCTTTTTCTCTTTTTCTTTCTTCATTTCCTTTCTTTCTTCTTCTCATTTCATATTGACTTCCCTTTCCCTTCCTTTCTCTTTTCTTCCTTATTCTTCCCTTCCCTTACTTCTCACTCTCTTTTTTCTTCTTCTCCATCCGTCATTTTTTTTTTTTTTTTTTCATGTTTCCTATAGCGCCGGTAGACTTTCTCGAGGGGGCATCTTTGGCGACCCCTGTCCGGTAGCGGAGCGGTCGGATTTTATTTATAGTGGCTACCGTGATGTATGACTCTTGCTTGGCCCATGCTGCCCCCCGGTGCTCCTCTTTAACAGACCAAAATTAACGAAAAACTGAAGATGTAAATAAATATGAATCCAAAAATAAAGAAAAACAGCAAAAAATAATGTAAACTGAAAATAAAACAGAAAGAAAATGACGGGAAACTAAACATGAATAACTTACGACACACTTAAAATATGTATAAATTAGACACACTATAAATATTAAGTTAGGACAAATAAGAACTGAGATAGACAAACAAAATGAAATAAACAAATAAATAAATAGATAAATTAATATATACCTAATAAAGCGAATATCCAGGTAATCATTTTTCACGTTAGTTGTTAATAGTTACGTAAAAAAATTTCTTCGTGGAGTTTACGGCGAAGGAAAGTTTGTTTATTCTGAGAGAGAGAGAGAGAGAGAGAGAGAGAGAGAGAGAGAGAGAGAGAATTATTATTATTCTCTAAATTTTCTCTCTCTCTTCTCTCTCTCTCTCTCTCTCTCTCTCTAAGTGATTGAATGATGCCATCTTGATTTCATGCAGGAGAGAGAGAGAGAGAGAGAGAGAGAGAGAGAGAGAGAGAGAGAGAGAGAGAGAGAGAGAGAGAGAGAAGAGAGAGTTTTCTCTCTCT
>NC_066545.1:12686570-12709070 GCF_024679095.1 Eriocheir sinensis | reverse complement strand
TTTTCTTTCTTTCTTTCTTTCTTTATTTATTTATCTTTTTTTTATTGGTTATCTCATTTTTTTCGATAATTTTTGTGTTTACGTTTTTTTTAATCAACTTTTATTTCCCTTTTTTTTTTCTTACGTTTATTTCCAGGAAGTATTTTTATTTTATTTTCCATTATGTTATTTCTTTATTTTCTTTCCTTTTTTTATTGTCTTATTTAACAACTTTATGATTTAGTTGTTTTTGTCATTCATGCAAAAATCACTCATTCATTCACTCACTCATTTGTTACTCTGTTCATTAGTTCATTCATTTATTGTTTGTTTGTTTGTTTGTTTGTTTAATTTATGCATTGGCAAGAGAGAGAATGAAAATGATGAATGTAAATGAAAGTGTCGTGAAATTAGTCCAGTAGCGTGTGTGTGTGTGTGTGTGTGTTTGTGTGTGTGTGTGTGTGTGTGTGTGTGTGTGTGTGTGTAAATCCATTCATGTTTACTCCCATCTACTCCTTTCTTTCTTCTTCTTTTCTTTCTCTTTTTCTCTTCTCTTCTATTCCCTTATTTTCTTCTTCTCTTTACTTTTTTCCCTTTCTCTCTCTCTCTCTCTCTCTCTCTCTCTCTCTCTCTCTCTCTCTCTCTCTCTCTCTCTCTCTCTCTCTCATAATTACCTTTCTACCTGCCCAACCTGTGTGTTACCTGTATACTAATTAGTGTTCCTTCTCTTCCACAGGTAAGGTCCATTCAGGTGACCCCCGGAACAGCTGTGACGCGAGTGTGTAAGTGTGACCCTGGTAGTGGTGGTGGTGGTGATGATGATGATGATGATGGTGGTGGTGATGATTGTGAAGATAAATGTTGAAATGACTGGTGTTTGTTTTGGTGATATGTTTTGATGGTGATGAAGTTGAGGTGGTGATGACTGGTGGTGTTGATGTCTGTGTATGATGGTTGTGGTGGTGGTGGTGTTTGGTAGAAGTGGTGATGAGTTGTGATGAAGTGGTGATGACTTTGGTGGTGGTGGTGACGATGGTGGTGTAGTGAATGCATTTATCATCATTTAAGTAAGTTACGTTTACTTTGATATACGTTTCTCATTATTATTATTATTATTATTATTATTATTTTTATTATTGTTATTATTATTATTATTATTATTATTATTATTATTATTATTATTATTATTATTATTATTATTATTATCATTATTACTAAGGGGATGCCGACCTGCCTGTTGATCAATACTAATTACCTGGCTGTGTATTCTCTCTCTCTCTCTCTCTCTCTCTCTCTCTCTCTCTCTCTCTCTCTCTCTCTCTCTCTCGTTAACCTAATTTCTTTTTCTAATGATGACCTTTTGGCCTTATGTAGACAAATATGACCTTTGAGAGAGAGAGAGAGAAAGATTAATTACTCTCTCTCTCTCTCTCTGTCGTTTTGAATTACCTTTATATTTTAATCGGGTTGATCACGTAACGATATAACTATAACTTTTGTTTTTGTTGTTTTTTGTTTGTTTTTAATTTTTTTCTTCTTTATTGTTTTTTTGTCCCTTGTGTTTCCTTCTTTTTTTGTCAATTTAGTATTTTTTTTATTTTCGTTTTCTGTTTTTTTCGTTCTGTTATTTTCCTGTTATTTTCCTCTTATTTTTTCAGTTATTTTTCTGTTATTTTTTGTTTTGTCATTTTCTGTTATTTTTTTTGTTATTTTTTTTGTTTGTGTCCCGTTTTCTTTTCTTCCGTTTTCTTTTTGGTTCGTTGTTTTTCTGTTATCCGTATTTTATTATCTTTTGTCAGCGTCTTTTTGGTTCCTCTGACTTTTATGTTTATTTATTTTGTTTATTGATTTTTATTTATTTTTCCGGCGTGTGTTTGTTTGTTTGTTTGTTCCTCTTTTTGTCATTCACCAGATATCGATTTGTTTTTTTCCTTTAATTCGTGTTTTTTTTTTACCATTGTGTGTGTGTGTGTGTGTGTGTGTGTGTGTGTATCCTTTGTTCATCTATTATTATTATTATTATTATTATTATTATTATTATTATTATTATTATTATTACTGGACGTTGGGTAAAGTATGTGTGTTGGAATTCGATGTTGTTAGCCTTTCTCTCTCTCTCTCTCTCTCTCTCTCTCTCTCTCTCTCATCGGTGTTTGTTTTGGTATAGTGATAAAGACAAGCGTTCACTGTTCCTTGTTTTTTTTTGTTTTTTTTGTCTTGTTTGAAAATAAAAAAAATAATAAAAGTTCTCGCACGGGTGTTGTTTGCTCTGTGCTTGTTTGTTTGTTTGTTTGTTTGTTTGTGATTGCCTGTTTGTTTGTGCGTGTGTATGTTTGTGTGTTTGTTTCGGTGTGTAGTAAGTAGCAGTCAGTTTTATAGAGTAACGTAATGATTGCTGTTTGTGGCATTCTCTCTCTCTCTCTCTCTCTCTCTCTCTCTCTCTCTCTCTCTCTCTCTCTCTCTCTCTCTCTTCTTATTTCTTTTGTTTATTCCTATCATTCTTTTCCTCCTTTTTTCTTTCTTTCTCTTCCTTTCTTTCTCTGTCTATATTTCTAGCATTCTTTCCTTTTCTCTCTTTTTTCTTTTTTTTGTTTATTTCTATTTTTCTTTCCCTCTTTTCTTCTTTCTTTCTTTCTCTGTTTTTATTTCTAACATTCTTTCTTTCCTTTTCTCTTTTTTTTTTGTTTTTCTATCATTCTTTCCCTGTTTCTTTCTTTTCCTTTCTTTCTCTGTCTTAATTTCTAGCATTATTTCCTTCCTTCTTTCTTTCTATCTTTATTCTTTCTCTCCCTCTGCCATCGTAATTATTATCATTATTGTTATTATTATTATTGGATCCGAAGAGTGAGTGCATTCATTAATTATCTCCTTTATTATCATTATTATTACTCTTATTAGTATTACTATTGTTATTATCACCATTAATGCGTCGTGTTTTGTGCTTCTACCATTACGCATCGCTGCTATTTTTAACACCATTAATATGAGCGGCACATTTACCTAAGCCACCCCTTGATGCAGGCTGGTTTTCTCTCTCCCATCCTCCCCTCCCCTCCCTCCCTTCCCCACCTCCCCTCACCCTGTCTCCACTCCTCTCCCAGCCTCACTCATGTTTACTCCCCCTCTTCTTCCATTCTCTTTATTTTCTCCTCCCTTTCTTTCTTTCCCTTATCTTTATCTACTGTTTCTTATGACCTCTCACACATCTGATCTTCCTCCCTTCCCCTTGTTTTCTTTCTCCCATTTTCCCTTCATCCCTGTTTCCTTTTATTTATGTTTCCCCTTATCTCTCTTTCCTCTCATTCCTGTCTCTTTATCTCTTGTTCTTACTCTTTCTCTTCATCACCTCCTCCTCCTCTTTCTCCCTTTCTCTCTGCATCTTAGTCGTTTTCTTCTTTTCCTCTTCCTCATTCCCTTACTGTCTTCCTTTCCCTTGTACGTTCTCTCCCCTCCCTCCTTTTCTCCGTTCTCTTCCCCTCTCCAACCCCTTTCCTCTGTTCCTCTCTCTCCTTCATCACTTTCTTTCTCTCCCTCCCTCTCCCTCCCTCTCCCCATACATTCTCTTCCCCTCTCCATCCCCTTTCCTCTGTTCCTCTCTCCTTCATCACTTTCTCTCTCCCTCCCTCTCCCTCCCTCTCCCCATACCTTCGTGAGAGTAACTCGTGTGTTCTCTCCCTCAAGCATCATGGGGAGCCCTCCTGGAGCGATTCTGTGTACCAGGTGAGTCAGGTGTGTGTAGTACCTGTGTGGACCTGTAGGGCTGTGTACGTGTGTGTGTTGGTATGTGGGTGTGGTGTGTTGGGGGAGAGGGGTAGGTGAAACTGTAGGTGTGTGTGCGTAGAGTTTTGTGTGTATGGGAAGGCGTATGTGTGTTTTTTTTTCTATGTGAGCGTGTGTGGGGGGCTTGTGTGTGTGTGTGTGTGTGTGTGTGTGTGTGTGTGTGTGTGTGTGTGTGTGTGTGTGTGTGTGTGTGAAAGTTAGATAATGATTAGTGATTTGCGTGTGGGTAGAGAGGATAGTGTGTGTGTGTGTGTGTGTGTGTGTGTCATTATAGTGAGGATCGTGTTTCTATCGTGTTTTGTAGAGTAGTTTGTTTGTTGTGGCGTTGTTTGTGTGTTTTATTATTCAGTGTTTTGTTTATTTTTTTATTGTTTCTTATCGTGTTTGTTATGCTTGTTTGTTTGTTTGTTTGTTTGTTTGTTTGTTTTGTGTTTTTGCTGATGTGCTTAACTTGTGCCATGGCGTTGTTGTAGTTGTTATTATTGTTATTATTATTATTATTATTATTATTATTACTTTATTTTTCGTTCTTTTCTGCTTCTTATTGTTTTTTTTCCACATTGTTTTCTTTCTCTTTTTCCCTTGTCCTTTTTCCTCATCCTCATCTCTTTTCTTGTATCTTCTTCATCCCTCCATTATAGATTTCTTCCTCTTTTCCTCTCCTTTCTTTTCTTGTTATCGTTCTTATTTCTACATTGTTTCATTTCCTTTTCTCCCTCGTCCTCTTTCTTCCTCCTCGTCTCTCTTCCTGGTTCCTGTTCATCCTTGTGTTTTTTCCCTGTTTATTTTCTTTTTTACCCTCCTTTCTTCCAGGTTCTAATATACCCTCCAATTGTGTTCGCGGTTCTTGACATAATGGACACTGAAAGACTTAAGTGACCACAGCTGCAAGGGTCATTATCGCCTCTCTTAAACCGTCCGATGGGAATATACAGCTATCAACAGTTAATAGGGCCATAGTCTTAAGCGTTTCGGCGCCCAAGGACACACATTCGACAAGGCTTAGGTTAGGCTGGGCTGGGTTAGGTTGAGTTTAGTTAGGTTAGGTTAGGTTGGGTTGGGTTGGGTTGGGCTAGGTTAGGTCAGGTTGAGTTAGGTTGAGGTTGAGTTTAGTTAGATTAGCTTAGGTTTGGTTATGTTAGGTTAGGTTCGGTTGGGCTAGGTTAGGCTGGGCTGAGTTAGGTTGAGTTTAGTTAGGTTAGGTTATGATGGATTGGGTTAGGTTAGGTTAGGTTGGGTTGGGTTGGGCTAGGTTAGGTTAGGTTGAGTTAGGTTAAGGTTTGGTTTAGTTAGGTTAGGTTGAGTTGGTTTGGGTAAGGTTAGGTTAAGGAGTGGTGGGTAGTTTTATGACCCTGGTGGTAGTTTGACAAAGCTTCTGTATTACCATGAACCTGAAAAAAAACTCCCACTCGCGAGAACTTGATTCATCTCCCTTTTCTGTCTTTGGAAATAGTGGATGTGGGAGATGGAAGCGTTTGAGAATATCGACCTTACGTGATTTCATTCTATCCATCTATCTATCTAGTATCTACCTGTAATATACATGTAACCTGTAATCTATCTATTTTCAGTGTTGTATTATTCCAGACAGATTTTTCTTTCCGGGACATGTGTCTTGCTGATGCTGATAATGATGATGATTTTTTTGTGTTGCGCCACTGTTACACTCATGCCTGTATGTGTTTTTTAATTACCTCTTACCTGTGTGAAGCCTTGTGTTACCATGTGTCTTTTTACCATTGTTTATTTATTATTATTATTTTTTTTCACGTTCTGCCTCTCGCACCTGCAGGCTATCTTAATGGGGCCCGCTAGAGTCCGGGTTGATAGGTGGTCGTTACGGCAGCATGTTGGTAGTTTTAAGCCACTCAGCGATGATTGCAACTTGTCAGCTTGTAACGCCGGGCGGGACTCGAACTCGGGTCCTCCAGTATACACCCATCCCGCACGCTGACCACTCAACCACCGCCTCCCTAACCTGCTGTCTATCCGTAATTGATCTATTTTCAATCTATATGTTTTTTTTTACAGTAAAGGAAACATTTCAAGGGCAAAAAAAAAAGGAAATAATAATGAAAAAAAAAGCCCGTACTCAAAAAGCTCGCTACTCAAAAAGTTCGCTACTCAAAAAACCCGCTCCTCAAAAAGCTCGCTACTCAAAAAGTTCGCTACTCAAAAAGCTCGCTACTCAAAAAGCTCGCTACTCAAAAAGCTCGCTACTCAAAAAAGCTCGCTACTCAAAAAGCTCGCTACTCAAAAAGCTCGCTACTCAAAAAGCTCGCTACTCAAAAAAGCCCGCTACTCAAAAAGCTCGCTACTCAAAAAAGCCCGCTACTCAAAAAGTCCGCTACTCAAATATCTAACTGTAATTATCTATAACCTGTAATCCATCTAATCTATCTTTGATTTATCCATTTATCTACCTGTAATCAATCTCCCAGTAATTAAGGAGGATTCGTGAAGTAATAAATAAGCTTGCACGCCATCAGGTTTCACGTTTAAAGACTTCATCTGTACCTTTCTTTCCTTTCCCTCTTTTCTGTTTAACCTTTTCTCCACGCAGCAGCTGGTGAGGGTGATAACTACCTCTTTAAATCGTCTAATTGCTCTATAATTATCACCTTCTAATGATCCTTCCCGCGCGAGGATGGTTAATAATCTCACACGTGTCATCTGAGGCCCGGAAAGGAAAACATGTCTGAACGTGTAAACAGATTAAGGGAGGGTAATTAGAGGCGACAAAGGCGGTGAGGAAACAAACATTCGAGGTGACGTGTTTTGAGGGAGGAGGAGGGGCTGTGTTTTTCCTTTTTTTTTTTATTTTTATTTTTTTATTTTTTTTAAGGGGTGGGCTGGGGTGGTGGTGGTGGGGGGTGGTAGGGGTGGTTTTTGTGCGATGGAAATGTTGGGTAAGTTAATGGGGTGTTTTGATCTCTCTCTCTCTCTCTCTCTCTCTCTCTCTCTCTCTCTCTCTCTCTCTCTCTCTCTCTCTCTCTCTCTCTCTCTCTCTCTCTCTCTCTCTCTTATCTTCATTTTTTCCCTTTTTCTTTAACTTTTTCTTTATTGTTTTTCATGTTTTCTTTTTCTCAATCTCCTTGTGTTTGTTTGTTTTTCTCCTTTCTTATTCTCCTTTCTTTCTCTCCATCCTTCTTATCTTCTTTTTTGTTTTGTTTTTTCATTCTCACGCCTTTCTTTCATTCTTTCTTTTTTTTCTTCTCATCCTCCCTACCTTCCTTCCTTTTTATATTTTTACTTTTTTCTCCTCCTTTCTCCTTTTTTCTTTGTCTTTTCTTTTTCCTCTTATTTCTTTTCCTTTACTTTCGTTTCTTATCTTTCTTTATTCTCTCTCTCTCTCTCTCTCTCTCTCTCTCTCTCTCTCTCTCTCTCTACCTGTGATTATCGATTCTGAGGTGTTTTTTTCTTTCTCTACCGTGGTATTGATTCTTCTATGCCATTGATTTCCTCTTGTGTTGCATCATCGGCACCTTTGAGTAGTGTTGTGTTGTCTGGTGTTGTTAGGTTAGGTTGGGTTTGGGTCTGGTTAGGTTAGGTTAGGTTAGGTTGTGTTATGATTTATTAGGTTTGGTTCGACTGGGTTTGTTTTGAGTAGATTTGGGTTGGGTTAGGTTGGGTTAGATGGGGTGGGGTGAGGTTAGATTAGGTTAAGTTAGGTTAGGTTAGGTTGGTTTATGTTATGTTAAGTTCGGTTGGGTTGGGCTAGGTTAGGTTAGGTTGAGTTAGGTTGAGGTTGAGTTTAGTTAGGTTAGTTTAGGTTTGGTTATGTAATGTTAGGTTGGGTTCGGTTGGGCTAGGTTAGGCTGGGTTGAGTTAGGTTGAGTTTAGTTAGGTTAGGTTATGATGGATTGGGTTAGGTTAGGTTGGGTTGGGTTGGGCTAAGTTAGGTTAGGTTGAGTTAGGTTAAGGTTTGGTTTAGTTAGGTTAGGTTGAGTTGGTTTGGGTAAGGTTAGGTTAAGGTTTGGCTGGATTGTGTTGGGTTGGATTGGGTTGGGTTGGGTAAAACAGGATTGGGTTGGTACTAAGCAAGATTGTGTTGGTGAAGGTAGATTGGGTTAGTAAATTTAGACTGGGTTAAGTAAGGTTAGGTTAGGTTAAGGTTAGGTTGGATTGTGTTGGGTTGGATTGGTTGGGTTGGGTAAAACAGGATTGAGTTTGTACAGAGCAAGATTGTGTTGGTGAAGGTAGATTGGCTCTGTAAATTAAGATTGGATAGGTTAGGCTAGGTTAGGCTGGGTAAGGCAAGATCAGATTTAGTTTGGTTAGGTTAGGCTAGGTTAGGTTAGGTAAGGCGAGATCAGATTTGGTTTGGTTAGGTTAGGCTAGGCTGGGTAAGGCAAGATCAGATTTGGTTTGGTTTGGTTAGGTTAGGTTAGGTTAGGCTAGGCTGGGTAAGGCAAGATCAGATTTGGTTTGGTTTGGTTAGGTTAGGTTAGGTTAGGCTAGGCTGGGTAAGGCAGTATCAGATTTGGTTTGGTTAGGTTAGGTTAGGTTAGGTTAGGTTAGGTAAGGCGAGATCAGATTTGGTTTGGTTAGGTTAGTTTAGGTTAGGTTAGGTAAGGCGAGATCAGATTTGGTTTGGTTAGGTTAGGTTAGGTTAGGTTAGGTAAGGCAAGGCAAGATCAGATTTAGTTTGGATAGGTTAGGTTAGGTTAGGTTAGGTTAGGTTAGATCAGATTTGGTTTGGTTAGGTTAGGTTGGGTAAATTAAGGTTGTAAAAAGTAGGATTGTGTTGGGTTGCATTGAGTTGAATTCTTGTGTTATATCGTAATGTGTTGCTTTCCCTGTTTTAATTTTTTATGGCGGTTAATTAACGTGTATTATTCCAGGGGGTGTTTTTCTTTCCGGGACGTGTGTGTTGCTAACCTTTGTATTGCTTGATGATGATGATGATGATGATGACTTTTGTGTTGCGGCACCGTTACACTCATTACCTGTATGTGTTTCTTAATTACCTCTAATATACCTGTGTGAAGCCTTGTGTTACCTATATGTCTTACCTGTTTGTGTTGCTGTACCTGTATTTGTGTGTTGCGTATGTTGCATAATTTCTACACGTGTTACTTTACCAATGTGTTGTGTGTTGTTGTGTTACCTGACTCCTAGTCGCTGTCACCTGTTATACCTGTGTTTGTGCGTACGTATGTGTGTGTTGCGTAAACCCTCCCCCCCTCTCCCCCCCCTCCTTGTGTTGCAGTCTTTGTGGCATGTCCGATCAATGAGTAAAACAATGTCAGATAAGAAGGGGGGGAGGGGAGGAAGGGGAGGTGAGGGAAGGGGAAGGGGAGGAGAGGAGAGAGGAACTTTAAGGGGAGGACAAGAGTAAGAAGTGGAGGGATGAAGGAGGAGGAGGAGGAGGAGGAGGAGGAGGAGGAGGAGGAGGAGGAGGAGGAGGAGGAGGAGGTGGAAGAGGAAGAGGAGGAGGTAATAATAAAAGGGACAAAAGAAGAAGGGGGAGGGGGAGGAGGATTAAAAGGGGAATATGGATAGGAAGAGGAAGAAGAAGAAGAAGAAGAAGAAGAAGAAGAAGAAGAAGAAGAAAGGAAGAAGAACGGGAGATAAGTAATGGGATAAAGATAGGAAGAAAATATGAATGGGAGAAGAAGAAGGGGAAAGATGGAGACGGGGAGAAAGATAGGGAGAGGAAAAGAGGAGAATAAGAGGAAGGGAAAAGAGAGAAAAAGAGACAGAGAAGAAAGGGAGAAAGGAGAGAGGAATAGAGATAAAGAAGAAAAGGAGGAAAAGGAGAGAAAGAAAGGGACAGAAAAAGGGAGGTGAAAAGATTGGGAAAAGATAGAAGGGAAAGAAAGAGGGAGGGAAAAGGGAGAAAAAGAGACAGAGGAGAAAGGAGAGAGGAATAGAGATAAAGAAGAAAAGGAGGAAAAGGAGAGAAGGAAAGAAGGGACAGAAAAAGGGAGGGAAAAAGATTGGGAAGAGATGGAGAGAAGAAGAGATGGAGGGTAGAGAAAAAAGGAAGGGAAAAGGGAGGGAAAAAGATTGGGAAGAGATGGAGAGAAGAAGAAATGGAGGGGAGAGAGAAAAAAGGAAGGGAGAAGGGAGGGAAAAAGAGATGGAGGGGAAAGAAAGAGGGAGGGAAAAAGATAGGGAAAGAGGTGGAGAGAGGAAAGAAAGGGAGGAAGGAAAAGTACTTACAGACTACAATCTCTCTCTCTCTCTCTCTCTCTCTCTCTCTCTCTCTCTCTCTCTCTCTCTCTCTCTTTTCTCTCTCTTTTCTCCCACTTTTCATAATGTTTCGTCCTCCGCCTCTTCCCTTTCCACAATTCATCGTTCGCTTAATCGCCTTACCACATTGCTTCGCTCACTTGATGATGCTGTTATTTTTTTTGTGAAGGGTCCTTTTAATGATTCCCAAAAATCTCCATTAAAATTCTAGTTTGTTTATTTTTTATTTTTTTTATTTTTTACTCTTTTTCCTCATCTTGTTTTTTATTTTTTTGGTTTCAGTCAATCATTAGTTATTCGGGGTTGCTTGTTGTTGTTGTTTATCTTTTTTCTTCTTGTTTTTTTTCTTGTTCTTGTTCTTCTTGTTCTTGTTATTCTTCTTCTTGTTCTTCTTGTTCTTGTTCTTGTTCTTCTTCATCTTCTTCTTTTACGTTTATTTTTTTTGTCTGCTTCTTCTTTTCTTCTTGTTCTTCTTGTTTTTGTTCTTTTTCTTCCTTTCTTCTTTACTTCTTGTTATTTTTGTTGTTCTTTCTTCTTCTTTTTCTTGATGTTGTTGTTGTTGTTCATGTTGTTGTTGTTCTTGTTGTTGTTCTTGTTGCTGTTGTTGTTATTGTTGTTGTTGTTGTTGTTGTTGTGGTTGTTGTTGTTTTCGCAATTGTCTTCATCGGTAAACATTTTGCTGACCTGAGTTTCAGCCTATTATTTCACAGTGACACCGACTATTAAATTTCTGGCTAAAACATCACGTCTATTTCTTTTCTTTTATTCATTTTTCCACGTGGAGATTCATTAAGTTTCATTCACCCAAAACAACCAGTAAAGCGTTAGACTAGAGGACACAAAAGGCAGTAAGTCCAAGTGAAGCCTCAAAATATCTCCCCCACGGCTTAAAAAAAATTACCTTAACCACCAATGAATAATCAGCGTCTTAAACAACAGAGAAACATCACTTACAAAACTTCAATGCTGTGGAAAGAGAAACACTTAATGAGGATGGAAGAAAAGAAATGTGATGATAATAATAATAAAAAAAAGATGAAGAAATTGTGTTTATCGCGTTCATGGTGCAGAATCCTTGTCAAACTATCACTAGGCTCATAAAACTACCCATGGCGGAACCCACAACAACCTCCACGAAGGCCTTATCAAATATGTGTGTATGTGAACAGAATAAGAAGAGAAGTGAAGAAGAGAGAAGAAGAGATAAAGGAGAAGGGAGTGAGGAGAACTAAGGGTGTGTAGATAGAAAGAAGAAGGGAAAGGGAGGGAGATAGAGAAGGGAGGAAAGATAAGGGAGAAGAGTAGGTGGGGAGAAGAAGGGGAGGGATGGGAAAGAGGAGACGGAGAGAAGAAAAAAATTGTGAGTGGAGGAAAGAGGAAAAAAGGAGGAAGAGAGATAGGGAGAGAAGTAAAGAAAACATGAGTGGGAGGAGGAAAGTGAGAGAAAAAGTGGAGGAAGGAGGGAGAGGAGGAGGGAAGGAGAATGAAAGCCTTACTCTACAAAGCACACCACTTGGCCGCCTCCAGTCACTCCCGGATCCATTAATGAAAAAGGACCTTGACTCGACCTAACGCCTCCTAACCTATCACCGCTATTAAACAGGAACATGATCGTAATTTCGGAGCAACTATGTGTGGCAAATACGATTGGACATTATGTATATATTTTGGTCGTTTTTGTATGGTAGTTGTTGCTGAAATAGATGGTTAAGTTAGCCAAATATTGTACTTCTTCTTGTTCTTCTTCTTCTTCATCTTCATCTTCTTCATCTTCTTCTTCTTCTTAACACACACACACACACACACACACACACGCACACGCACACGCACACGGCAGTTGATTAAAGGTAAGGGACGCACACACGCACACACACCTGTTGGATTTGTGTGTGTATACGTGTGTGTGTGTGTGTGTGTGTGTGTGTGTGTGTGTCCCTGTCCATGGGGGTGATTAAAAGTAATGAAGAGTGAAAGGGAAAAAAGGGATGAAAATGGAGGAAGGAAGGAGGAAACGAAGAAAATAGTGAAGGAAAATTTGGAACTGAAAATCGAAGGAAGAAAGGAAGAAAATAAGAAAACTAATAAAAAGGAGGAAGCAGCAGAAAGGAAGAAAGAAGGAAAAGGAAGGAAATACTGAAGAAAAGTTCGAAAAATGATTAAAGAAACAAGAAAGAGAGGAAATAATAGAAGCAAAAAAGAAATAGAAAAAAAAATGGGTAGAAAAATCATGTTAAAATTGTCACTAATGAAAAAAAAGGAAAAAGAAAAAAAAATAAGAAAAGAAAGGAAATCATAAAAAAATAAGAAAAAAAGAAAGAAAAAGAAAATACAGGAAATAGAGGACAAGAAAACAGGTATAAAAGACATGATTAAAGGATAGGGAAACGGATAAACGTGGATTGGAAAGAGGAGGAGGAGGAGGAGGAGGAGGAGAGGTTGTCATGGTGATGTGGGAAGAAAGGAATGATAGAAAGAAAGAGAGAAAGAAGAGAGAGAGAGAGAGAGAGAGAGAGAGAGAAACTGAATTAACAAGAAGGAAAAAAAAATGCTGATGGACGAATTAGGAAATAGATAAAAAGAAGAAAAACGGGAAGTGACGAAGATTGGATGGAAGGAAGGAAGAAAGGAAAAATGTGAGAAAGCGAGGAAGAGAGAAAACGAAGAATTGAAGGAAGGAGAAAAGACTAAAAGAAAAAGAATTAAAGAATGAGAGGAAGGAAGGAAGGAAGGATTGAAGGAAGGAAAAAGAAAAAAAAAGAAAATGAAAAAAATGAGAGAAATTAAGGAACGAAGGAAGGAAAAAAATGCAAAAAGAAAAAGAATGAAAGTGAGAGGCAGGAAGGAAGGAAGGAAGGATTGAAGGAAGAAGAAAAAAAAGAAAAGAAAATGAATGAATGAATGAAGGAAGGAGAGAAAAAAGAAATGAAGAAACGGAGAAAAAAATACCAGAAAATGAATAAAAAGAAATTTAAAAAAGAAAATCAGAAAAGAGCTAAAAATGGGAAGGAAATAAGGTTAGTGAACGAGAGAGGAACATGAGAGGGAGAGATAAGAGAGGGAGGGAGGGAGAGAGAGGGAGAAGGGAAGGATATGATAAGGAAGAAGCGTAGGAGTGAAAGAAGAGAGGAGAGGAAAGGAGGAAAGACAAGATGCGTAGGGGGAAAAAAGAAGGAAGGGAGATAGGCAGGAATAGAGAGGAGGAGGAGGAGGAGGAGGAGGAGGAGGAGGAGAGAAAACATGGCAGGGATTAAGGAAGGGAGGGAGGAGGAAGGGAGGAGGAGGAGGAGGAGGAAGGAAAAGCAGGTGCATGAAGGTTAAAAAAAAAAAAAACTGAGAGGAGGAGGAGGAGGAGGAGGAGGAGGAGGAGGAGGAGGAGGAGGAAGGTAAAAGGGGAAGGTATGAAGAGGAAAAATGAAGATAAGAGGGACTGAAAGAGGAGGAGGAGGAGGAGGAGGTAAGAGGAGGAGGAGGAGGTAAGAGGAGGAGGAGGAGGAGGAGGAAGGAATATGAAGTGGAAAATTAAAAGGAAAATGAAATCGTCCGAGTAAAGAGGAAAAAAAATGAAAATTAAAAAAAATAATAATAATGAAAATAAAAATGATAATAAAACATCATCAGAGAGAGAGAGAGAGAGAGAGAGATCCACGTGCTGACTGACCTCCTCCTCCCCCTCTCCCTCTCTCTCTCCCTTCATCCGTGAGCCAGGGAGAGAGAGTGAGAGAGAGAGGGAGAGAGTGAGAGAGGGAGAGAGAGCAGTCACCCACGGGAGAGCAAGGGAGGTGCACACAGCCTCCCTCGTGAGTCACACACACACACACACACACACACACACACACACACACACACACACACACACACACACACACACACGCACACACACCGCGTTAGTTTGTTTACGTCTAGAGAAAGAAAGGAAGAAGAAAGAAAAAGAAAGATAAAAGAAGAAGAAAAAGAAAGTTAAAAGAAAAAAGGAAAAAGTTAAGAAGAGAAGAAAATGAAGTGTATGGTTTTAAAGGTTAAAGAAAATGAAAATACGTGTGAAAAGTTTAAAAAGAGAAAAAAAAGAAATGAATGAAATGAAAGGAAAAGGAAGAAGAAAATGAAATGGGAAGTTACGTGAAAAGGAAGCAGAAAAGAAAGAGAAAAAGAAAGAAAATGAAAGTGAAAATGAATGAAAAAGATAGATGACCGTGAAAAGTAAGAGAGAAGAAATTAAAAGATGAAAAATAAAAGGAAAAAAAGAAAATAGAGAAAGTTAAGTAATAAGGAAATGTTATCTGATGAAAATTAATAAAAAAAAAGACGCGAAGATAATGAGTTAATTAGAATCTGAAAACAACAACAACAACAACAACAATGACAATATACACAGGGCTAACTCGCCTAATTAAAATCCCACTGAATACGCTTAAAAAAATGATGGAAATTGAAAGTGATGAAAGTGATGATTAACTTCCTAGGTAATTAAGGTCCTGATAGTGATGATAGTGACGATGATAGTGATGATGGTAAACAAACAAACAAACAAACAAAAAGTGACAGTCGTGGGTAAAAGTACAATGATGATGGTGATGATGGTGGTGATGGAAAATGATGACAGTAATGGTGATGACGGTGGTGGTGGTGGTGGTGGTGATGATGGTGATGGATAGTGACACGCGAGACCCCTTCCTTTTGTGGTGTTGATATGGGACACGTGAGAGATGAATTGAGATAAATGGGTAGATGGGTAGAGAAGGAGGGGGTAGATAGGTAGATAGATAGATAGATAGATAGAGAAGTAGATAAAGACTGAGAATAGTAGACTGGTGGATAGATACAGAACGGAGGGAAGAATATAGATAGATAGATAGATAGATAGATAGAGAGAGAGAGAGAGTTGATAAAGAGAGATAGAATAGAGGGAGAGGCTTAGGTAAGGACACAAATACATTGATAGACAGATGGACAGGAGGGAGGGAAGTAGATAAAGATAGATAGACAGACAGACAGAAGAGTAGATAAAAGTGAAGATAGATAAAATGATTGATAGATTTGTTGATAAATAGACAGAGAGGAAGAGATAGGATATAAGAGAGAGAGAGAGAGAGAGAGAGAGAGAGTAGGAAAGATGAACTGGATTGATTGATTGATAGATGGTTACATAAATAGATAAATATGTAGGTAGGGAGACGGTTACATAGATAGATAGATAGATAGATAAAAATGATTGAGATTGTAAGTGAATAAAGGATGAAGTTAGAAAAATAGATATATGATTAGATAGATAGATAGAAAAATGATAGATAAAATAGGCAACAAGGAATGCAGTAAATAGATAAATAGATAGATAAATAGATTGGGAAGCTGATAGATACATACATACATACATACAAACATACATACGCGCATACATTAACGAGTTACAGAGAAACTATTGATGCAAATGAAGGATACGGAGAGAGAGAGAGAGAGACGCCTCACCTTCCTCTTTAAACAATATCGAAAGCAAAAACAAACAAACAAGCGAAAGAGGAGAGAAAATAATAATAATAATAATAATAATAATAATAATAATAATAACAACAATGTTTTCAAGGTCGACTTAAAGTTGTTTTTGTTTGCTTCAAGGAGGGATGGTAATGGACTTTCTCTCTCTCTCTCTCTCTCTCTCTCTCTCTCTCTCTCCATGCTTCTTCTCTTTCTTTTCTTCTTGTTTTTCTTTTCTTTTTCTCTTCTACTGTTATTCTCTTTTCATTCTTTGTCTTTCTTTTCTCTTTTCCGCTTCTTTAAATCTTTTTTTTTCTCTGTCGTTAGCTTGTTTCTTCTTGTTTTCTTTTAGTTCCTTTATTTTCTCATCGTTTTCTCTCTCTTTCTCCTTTTCTTTTTCTTTTTTCTTCATTTTATCCTTTATCGTGTCCTTTCTTTCTTCCCTCCTTTCTTTCTACGTATATATCTTCCTTTCTCTCTCTCTCTCTCTCTCTCTCTCTCTTACGTGACGCAACCCATACTTACAAATCAGATCATTTTATAGAATTAACTAAAGTGAAAGGGCGCCAGCATGATAGGGTGTTACAGAGAGAGAGATATGAGGATGTCAGCCCTGATGTCAGCGCTATTCCAATGTGGTCTTGAAAGTCAGCGAGTGTGTGTGTGTGTGTGTGTGTGTGTGTGTGTGTCAGCAACAGCCCCAGTCCAGTCTCTCTCTCTCTCTCTCTCTCTCTCTCTCTCTCTCTCTCTCTCTCTCTCTCTCTCTCTCTCTCTCTCTCTCTCTCTCTCTCTCTCTCTCTCTCTCTCTGTGAAACCACACACACACACACACACACACACACACACACACACACACACACACACTTTAATTTGCAACAAGTACCTCGTATCTCTTACTTACACATCCGCTGTACGCACATGACCTCGTGTGTGTGTGTGTGTGTGTGTGTGTGTGTGTGTGTGAGAGGTAAGGAGAGATATCACTGTATTGATCGAACCAACCCATCGAGAGAGAGAGAGAGAGAGAGAGAGAGAGAGAGAGAGAGAGAGAGAGAGACGTGATATTTTTTTTTGCATACTAAAGTTACACGATTTCTAGCTCATATCCTCTTTTTCTTTTCTTTTTTAACCCGAAATATTTAACCCCCCCCCAAAAAAAGCACAATAGAAAGTTTCCTATAATTTCACCTTTAGTTCCTTTTTATTTTCAGTATTTTCAGATCAGTTCGTTTAGTTTCCTCTTTAAGTTGAACCTCAGACAGTAAGTAGTTCGATCTCCCTTCCTTGAAACACTAAAACCCTCTGTACCAAACCCGTCTCGTACACGTTATGGAAGGCTACAGAAGCTTGCGAGTGACCGAGGAGGAGGAGGAGGAGGAGGAAGAGAAGGAAGGAGTGGACAGAAAGGAAGACAAGAGCAAGGGAAAAGAAACACAGGAGAAGGATGAAGTGAATAAGGAAAAGGAGAAACAAAGTGGAAAAGACGAAACAGACAAAGAAAAACGTGATAAAAACAACGTAGAAAACGAAAAAGAAGAAAACGAGTCAGACGAGAAGGAAAACGTCATCAAGGAGGAGATACTCAGGCAAATCAGCAAGGAGACCAAATTCAACTACTACCATAAATTCGGCCCCTACGCGATGGAGCACCTTCCCCTTAAACACAGCAGCAAAGAAAACCGCGACGCCAACACAGAAAACGAGTCCCCGGAAACCAGTATGAGGGCAAACTTCGGCAACCTGGAGGCGCGCGCTATGATTAAACGACTCGAGTTCAAGAAGACGAGGAAGAACAGGAGGTCGTTGCTGTATATTGACGACACCCCCGATAGCCTGCTAGAGGAGGAAGGGACGACTTTTTCCCCTCAGTCTGTCGGTCGGCTCGTCGGGGGGGCTCTTCTTCCCTCCTTTTCCTCCTCTTCTTCAAAGCCAGGAGGAGGAATAGGAGGAGGAGGAGGGAAGGAGGACAGAGAGGATTTGAGTAAGGTAAGGAAAGGGAAGGGAAGGGGAGGGAAGGGAAGGGAGGGGAAGGGATGGGATGGGATGGGGAGGGTAGGGTGGGGAAGGGATGGGATGGGAAGGGAAGGGAAGGTGAGGATAGGGTAGGGAAGGGATGGGATGGGATGGGGAGGGTAGGGGAGGGAAGGGATGGGATGGGAAGGGGAGGGTAGGGAAGGGAAGGGAGGGGAAGGGATGGGGAGGGTAGGGAAGGGAAGGGATGGGATGGGAAGGGAAGGGAAGGGATGTGGGGTTGGGTAGGTTGTGGGGAAGGGGAGTGTGTGTGTGTGTGTGTGTGTGTGTGTGTGTGTGTGTGTGTGTGTGTGTACGTACGTAAGACAGGAAGCACAGTTACACCATCTTAATTTTTCTATATATATATTTTTTTTCTTTTCGCTTCAAATATTTTCCTGTTTTCCTTTTTTTTTGTTTGTTTTCCCTTCTTGCTTTCTTTTCCTTCTTTCTTTCTTTCTCTCTTTCTCTCTTCCTCTCTTTTTTGTATGCTTGCTCTACTGTATCCTAGAGAGAGAGAGAGAGAGAGAGAGAGAGAGAGAGAGAGAGAGAGAGAGAGAGAGGGGGGGGGCGGGGGACCTGTCTGCATGACCTTTGCATTACGTGTGACGTACGTACATTAGTAACGCTACGGGCAGGAGGAGGAGGAGGAGGAGGAAGAAGAAGAGGAGGAGAAGGAAGAGGAGGAGGAGGAGAAGGATATACTGGAAAAGAAGAAAAAAAGTAGTTTGGAAATAAAAATAATAAATGAAAATCTCCCAATAATAAAAATGAGGAAGAGGTGAAGTAGAAACGATGAACAGATGAAGAGCGAGAAAGAAGAAGAAAATAAAAACAATAAAAAAGTGAATGAAGGAGAAGAAAATGAAGAAAAATAAAGAGTAAAAGTAAATAGTTAAAGTTTGTAAATATAAATGCACGAAAAAGGGATAAAGAAGAAGAATGAAAATAATGAAAAGATAATAGAGAAAAATAAGAAAAAATGAAAACAACAAAGAGGTGAAAGAAGAAGAAAAAGAAGAACACGAAGCAAAAACTGGAGGTTGATTAATAATAGAATGTTGGAAGTCATCCCACGCGAGAGAGAGAGAGAGAGAGAGAGAGAGATTAATTAGGGTGTGATATAGAGAAAGGGAAAGTGTTGAAGAGGTATCAGAGAGAGAGAGAGAGAGGGAGGGAGGGAGGAGGGATGGAGGCAAGGAGGGAGAGATGGAGAGAAATTATTTATACAGGTGTCTTTACTTGACTGGAGAAAACTAAAACAAAGAGGAGGAGGAGGAGGAGGAGGAAGAGGAGGAAGAAGAGGAGGAGGAGTGAAGGGAGGAGAATCGGTATTGGTGGAGGAATAGAGGTGGAGATACAATACTCCTCCTTCCCCTCCTCCTCCTCCTCCTCCTCCTCCTCTCCATCGGCCGTCATTTCATGTGTACGTCGCCGTGTGTGAGTGCGTGTGTCTGTGTCTCTCGCGGCGTTTTGTATGGACACCAGTTCGATACCCGCTAGTGAACATACCCAAATTTTCCGACCCGTGTGTGCGTTTGATATGTCCCGTGTACGTGTTTGGACCGGCCCGTGTGCGTGTAATAATCGGTCCGTGTACGTGTAATAATCGTGTCCGTGTACGTGTAATAATCGTTTTTGTGCCTGTGTGCGTGGAATTGATTATGTGTACGTTTTTTTTTATCTTTTCGTGTACGTCTAATTATCGAACCCGTGTACGTCCTTGAATGTTTTTTTTCTGTCTCCCGTGTGTGCGTATTTGCCTGTGTGTATACCAACGACTTATGTGCGTTTCTAAGTAGCCATGTACGTGTGTGTGTGTGTGTTTAGACTTAGTTATGTGCGTTTATTTGGTTGCTTGTACGTAAGTGTCTGTCCTGTGTGTGTGTGTGTGTGTGTGTGTGTGTGTGTGTGGAGGAGGGGGGGTAAGGGGGAGAAGGATAAAGGTGAGAAGTAAGGACAGCAAAAGAGTGGAGGAGGTGGAGGTGGAGGAGGAGGAGGAGGAGGGGGATATGGAAGTTAAAAGAATGCAAGGAGAAGGGGAGGGTATAGAAAGGAAGTGAATAGAAAAGGGAATGAAGGAAGAAAGAAATTGAAGAAGAAGAGAAGGAAAAGGGAAAAGAAATGGGCGAAGAAATACACGCGTAGTAACGTTGAAAAGGGAAGAAAGTTGGAAAATAGGAATAGAAAAGTGAAAGGAAGAAGGAGAGAAATGAATAAACGGAAAGAGGGAGAGAAGAAGAAAGGAAAAGAGGGAAGGGTTATGTTTGAATGGGAAGAAAGGAAAAAAGGAAAACAATAGGAATAGGAAAAAAGAAAGGAGGAAGCGGAAGATGAAAAGAAAGAAAAGGAAATGGGTGGAAAAATAGAGAGGTTGTAAAATTTGAAGGGGAAGAAAAATGAAAGGGAAAATTGGGAAAAGGAAAATGAAAGAAGGAAAGAAAGAAACGAAGGAAGAGGAGTAGAAAGGAAAGGGGTGAAGAATAGAAAAAGAAGAAAATGGTAATTATTGAAGAGGAAGAAGAAGGAAAGGGGAAAATAGAAATAGAAAAAGGAAAGAAGGAAAGAAAGAAACGAAGGAAGAGGAGGAATAGAAAGGAAAGGGGTGAAGACTAGAAAAAAAGATTGATAATAATTGAAGAGGAAGAAAAATTAAAGGGGAAAATAGAAACAGGAAAATGAAAGAAGGAAAGAAAGAAACGGAAGGAAGAGGAGGAAAAGAAAAGAAAGGGATGAAGAATAGAAAAAAAAGAAAGTTGTAATTATTGAAGGGGGAATGAGGAAAATAAGAAGATGAACAAGAAAGAGAAGGAAAGAAAGAAACGGAAGGAAGGAGAGAAGGAGAGAAAAAGTGAGAGAAATGAGGAGAGGATGCATTTGAAGGGGAAAAAAAAGGGAAAATAGAAATAGGAAAAAGAAAGAAGAGGGAAATAAATGAAGAAAAGAGGAACTAATTTGACGCAAGAGAGGATTACCGAATATGTAACAGGGTAGTGAAGGCTATTGTTTTTCTTTTTTTTTTCTTATTCTGGTCTTTTTTATTCATATTTTATTATTTTCTTGTTTTTTTATTTTATTTCTCTTCTCCGTTTTAAGTTTTCGTATTTTCTTTTATTTTTGTTTTGTTTTTTCTCCACTTTTTTTTATCCTTATCTTCTTGTTATTTTTCTTTTTCATGTTTTTATTTTTTATTTTTTATTTTGTCTTTTTTTTTCGTCTCCTCAGTTTCCTCACCTCCTCCATTTCTCCCCTCCCCACTCTTCTTCTTCTTCCTCTTTTTCTTTTTTTCTTCTTCCTTTTCTTTTTCTTTTTCTTTTACTCTTTCTTCTTCTTCTTCTTCTTCTTCTTCTTCTTCTTCTTCTTTTACTCGTTCTTCTTGTTTTGTTCTTCTTGTTCTTCTTCTTCATCTTCTTTTTCTTCTTTTACTCGTCCTTCTTGTTTTGTTCTTCTTGTTCTTGTTCATCTTCTTCTCCTTCTTTTTCTTCTTCTTTTTCTACTTCTTTTCTTCTTCTTCCATAATTAATGAGAGGAAGAAGAAGAAGAAGAGGAAGAAGAAGAAGAAGAAGAAGAAGAAGAAAAAGAAGAAGAAGAAAAAGAAGAAGGTGTAATCTGGCTAAAGTGACACGTAACTTTTTCTTTTTTTTCTTGTTTTCTTTTTTGTTGTCTGAATCTTTTGTGTTAAGGGAGAGCTGTTGTTGTTGTTGTTGTTGTTGTTGTTGTTGTTGTTGTTGTTTGTGTTTCTTTTCAATATTATTTTCTTTCTCTTTTTTTAACCTTTCCTTTATTTTTGTTTCTTTAATTACCTCTTTTGTTTATTTTTTTATTTCTGTCGTTGCTTCCTTTTTTTGTTGATTATCTTTTTCTTTTTATTTTCATCCCTAATTATTTTCTCCTTTTCTTTCTTTACTTCGTCTTCTTTTCCTCACTTCTTCTTCTTATTATTATTATTTTCATTTTTTTATTTTCATTTTTTTCATATTCTTTCCATATTTTTTTCATATTTTTTCTCCTATTTTTTTCATCACCCTTCTCTTTCTCATTCCCTTTATTACGTTATTTTTGTGTTTCTTTTACGTTTTTTTCATATTTTTTTTACTTCCACGATACAATTCCTATAAGCGTAAAACGTTCCCTCTCTCCTTTTTCTCTTTTTAATTATTTTTCTTTCGTTTTTTATTCCTCTCCAGACCTTTATTTTTTATCCTTCTTTTTTCATCTTTTTTTTTTAACTTCGTACACTGTTTTGCCATTTCGCTTTACAAGGATTTTTTTTTATTTCTTCATTTTTTTATTATTATTATTATCATCATCATTGCATTTTATAATATTTTTTGTCTTCCATCCTTATTAAGTGTTTCTTCTTTCCTCTCTTTCTTTCCTCTTCTCCTTCTTCCCTCTCCTCATCTCTCTCTCTTCTCTCCTCTTCTTCGTCTCTCCTCTCCTTTCTTTCTTTCTTTTCATCTCTTGTTCTTGATCTATATCTTTTGTTTAATCTCCTCCTCCTCCTCCTCCTCCTCCTCCTCCTCCTCCTCCTCCTCCTCCTCTTCCTCTTCTTCGTCCTCCACCTATTCAATTCGTGTTTTTAATTTTCTTACAGTAGATCCACTCTTCTCTGCTCCTCCTCCTCCTCCTCCTCCTCCTCCTCCTCCTCCTCCTCCTCCTCTCAGAACAGTAGGTGACGAGAGTACAATAGAGAGCGTGGAAGTGTGATAAATAAGTGGAGAGAAAAAATAAAACTGGAGGAAAAGAATGCAAGAGAAACAAAGAGGGAGGAAAAGATTGTTCGTGAAAGCAAAAACGGAAAGAGAGAATGGAAAAAAGTGAAAGTACTGGAGGAGAGAGAGAGAGAGAGAGAGAGAGAGGTGAAAAATTACTTGAGAAAAAATGTATAAAATGTGAAATAAAAGAAAAAAATAAGGGCTTGAATGTTATAGGTAAAGTTAATATCAGGTGTGAGAGGATGGATGTCAAGTTTAGATTTAACAGGTGAGAAGAGAATTTATTTGTTTTGGAAGAATAATAAAAAGGCAAATAATGTAATAAATGAAAAGTTACGGGCTTGAA
>NC_066545.1:12676570-12681570 GCF_024679095.1 Eriocheir sinensis | reverse complement strand
GAAAGAAGGAAAGATTTAAGTGAGAAAAGACTTGAAAATAAAGGAAAAAGACGTTGAGAGAGAGAGAGAGAGAGAGAGAGAGAATTAGTGAAGGGTGAATGAAGGACACACAGAGAGAGAGACGCCAATTACGAGATTCGTGCTTCTGAATATTTCACATTAATTGGCTCCAAGTGAACGCGTTAATCTCTCTCTCTCTCTCTCTCTCTCTCTCTCTCTGTATGTATGTATGTATGTATGTATGTATGTGTTATTATTATTATTTTTATCATTATTATTTGTATCATTATTCCTACTTACCTTCCACCAACGAAAACAAAAACAAACAAAAAAATCTACAATGAAAAAAAAAAAACCGGTGAACATGAAAATCAAAACAAAACAAAATAAAAAATAATGGACCAAAACAACAACAACAACAATGAAAACAACAATAACAATAACATCATGACGTCACCGTATCGGAACGAAAAAAAAAAAAAAAAAAAAAAAAAAAAAATCGAACCCGCGAAAATCGAAACAAAAATCAACAATAACAACAACAATGACGTCACGCCCCTCAGAGGACATACACACTGTCCCTGAGGGGGGGGTGGACGCCCTTCTGGGGGGGCGCCGCGGGGGTGTGGGGGGCGCGGGAGGGGGGCGGGGCTGCCATCACGCGCATCAACGGACACACCATGGCCCTCCCCTCCCCCCCTTCCCCCATCCCCTCTACCTCCACCCAACCCCCCGAACCCCCCCACCCTCGCCCCCCTCTTCCCCCCACTGGTCAGCCTGAGGTGGGTTCGGTTTTAGGTTCGAGTTCGGCTTCGGTTTGGTTCGGTTTGGTTCTCTCTCTCTCTCTCTCTCTCTCAACATCTACGTCTATGTTTGCATCGTTCTATCTATGTTTTCTAATGGGTAACTTAGTATTTTTTATTATTTTTTATTTTTTAAAGATTTATCTCCTGGTACCACTAGGGGAACGGTCCCTTGTCCGAAGACAAGAGGGAAAAGATTGCTCCCTCCCTGCACGAGGGAGCACGGGCCTTAGCCAAAGGCCGACAGACCGACTCCATCGGCGATCGAAATCTAGCCGACCAAGTCGGTCTGTCGACGAGGACTGGCGTGTCAATCTTTATCTATCTATCTGTATATTTGTCTTGCTATATCTTCGTCTATCCATCTATATCTATTCAATTCTTCAAGGTTTTATTTTGTGTTCCCCTTGATTTATATTATTTTCTTATATTTCCTCATTTCATAACCTTTTTCCATATTTATTACTCCGCGTTCTTTTTACATTCATAATTTTAGAAGTCTTTACGCGTTTCCTGCCCTTGTCTCTAATTTAATTCATTACATCTGTCTTATTTTTTACTCCTGGTTCTCCTAAAACTTTTAATATCATAACCACTATACATATTTCCTGCTCCGCGTTCTCTTTAAATTCATAGTATTAAAAGTCTCTCTATCCACTTCTTGCACCTCGCTTTCTCTCAATTCCTAATATCCTAAGTCTTTCCATTAAATTATATACTTTCCTCCTAAAACTTTTAATATCATAACCGTTATACATATTTCCTGCTCCTCGTTCTCTTTAAATTCATAGTATTAAAAGTCTCTCTATCCATTTCTTGCCCCTCGCTCTCTCTCAATTCCCAATATCCTAAGTCTGTCCATTAAATTATATACTTTCCTCCTAAAACTTTTAATATCATAACCGCTATATATATTTCTTGTTCCTCGTTCTCTTTAAATTCATAGTATTAAAAGTCTCTCTCCCCACTTCTTGCCCCTCGCTCTCTCTCACTTCCCAATATCCTAAGTCTTTCCATTAAATTATATACTTTCCACCTAAAACTTTTAATATCATAACCGTTATACATATTTCCTGCTCCTCGTTCTCTTTAAATTCATAGTATTAAAAATCTCTCTACCTATTACTTGCACCTCGCTTTCTCTCAATTCCTAATATCCAAGTCTTTCCATTAAATTTTATGCTTGTCTCCTAAAACCAATATCAGGATCGCCTTTCCACATTTACTACTTCTATTCATGTTCTCAAGTCCATAATATCAATACCACTATTAATATCTTTCTTACGTTCATGAGGTTCTTGCAAACTCTATTCAATGCACTTTCTCTCTCTCTCTCTCTCTCTCTCTCTCTCTCTCTCTCTCTCTCTCTCTCTCTCTCTCTCTCTCTCTCTCTCTCTCAAATTTTAAAGGGGTGACTAAAGTATAAATATTCTCTTCGGTTTTCTATTCACGTTTTCTTTTGTCTTTTAATGGGTGACTGAGACGAAATTATCCGCCAGGTGGTGCTTAGCTTTTTTTGTATTGATTTATATTGAGCTGTTTTTCTTTACCTCGGTGTATTTTAAGGGATGACTAATGCTTTTTTTTTGTTTGCTTGTATGATCATGAGGTGACTTAACGTATTTTCTTTTCGTGTGTGTGTGTGTGTGTGTGTGTGTGTGTGTGTGTGTGTGTGTGTGTGTGTGTGTGTGTTCATGGGGTAAATTTGATTAACTTCCTCTTCTTCTATATCTCTCATTATGTTACTGTTGTATGGGTGACTTTATGGGAAAACTGATATGTATTACTTATTTATTCCTATGTTTTTTGAGACTTAGTGATTCTATTCATCGTTATGCATTTATGAGGTGACTACTAACATATTCTTTCTTCTTAATATTTTCTTTTCCTTCTATTTCTATTTGTATTTATCTATCGTATTTATATTATATTTCTTTCTTTCATATATACATTAATGGAGTGTTTAATTAAGTGACTGTACGATATTTTTTCTACTTTACATATTTAGGTTAACTAATTAATTTTTTTTACATATTTATTTAACTTGTTCTGTGTTTTGAATTTCGTTTTATTTATTGATTTATTTGTTTATTCATTTACTTCATTTACTTCTATTAATTCATCGTTTTTCTTTATAAAGGTTTAGGAACTTTTTTTTGTGGCTCAGGCAACGTATCTTTTTCTTTTTTATCCTTACTTAGTTTACTTTTCTTTCTTTCATTCTTTCTTTCTTCCTTTCATCCATTCTTTCTTTCTTTCTTTACTTTGTTGTGACTCTTTCTTTGTCATTCATTCTTTCTTTCATTCATTCTTTCTTTCTTTATTTTGTTGTTATTCTTTCTTTCTGTCATTCATTCATTCTTTCTTTCCTTCATCCATTCTTTCTTTCTTTACTTTGTTGTGCTTCTTTCTTTCTTTGTCATTCATTCTTTCTTTCTTTCATCCATTCTTTCTTTCTTTACTTTGTTGTGATTCTTTCTTTCTTTGTCATTCATTCTTTCTTTAATTGTCATTCTTTCTTTCTTTCCTTTTTTGTGATTCTCTGTCATTCATTCTTTCTTTCTCATCCATTCTTTCTTTACTTTGTTGTGATTCTTTCTTTCTCTCATTCATTCTTTCTTTCTTTCTTTGCTTATTCACTTACTTAATTGACCTCCTTCCTTTACGTTCCTCTCTCTATAAGGCTTAGTAACAAGTTTATATTTTTCCTCCGTCAGGGCGAACTCGCGGTGCCTCGGGACGGCAAGTCAAGGCGTCGCTACAGAAGCCGCTCTCTCTCGCAGTCCTCCACCGACTCCTACTCCACCTGTAAGTACCGCCTCCACCTCCTCCACCTGCTGCCTCCCTCCGCATTGCCCACCCCCTTCCCCTTGTGCCCCTCTCCCTCCACTTATCTGGTTCTCTTCCCTCCACTTCCACCTCCACCTTGCTACTTCCCTTTCTATCTGCTTCTTCTGCGTCTAAACTTCCACCTCTTCCTCCACAAACTGCTTCACTCCACTTTCCCCCATCTACCTGCTTCTGTTTCCCTTCCCTCCACCACCTTCTGCTTCTTGTTCACCCCTATCTACCCCTTCCTACCTTTCCTTCCTCCTTCCTCCTCCTAGTTCTTCCTTCCCTCTACACCTCCTTCATTTCTTCACCTTTCTCTACCCCTTCCTACCTTCCCCTCCTTCCTCTTCCCCTCTCCTCCTTCTGCTTGCCTCCTCCCCTTTCCTTTTACCTGCTTCTTCCTTTTCCCTCCACTTCTACCGCCTTCATCTGCTACTTCACTTCTCTCCCCACCCTCTCTCCCCCTTCTTCTATTCCTCCATCTTCTTCTCTACCTTCTATGTTACCTTTCTTCACGCTGGTATGGGTTTTTAATGACCTTTTTGATAATCTTTTTTTTTTCCCTCCCTTTCCCTCCCTCCACACACCTTTCTTTTCATCCGTCCTTTCCCTCCTCTCTCTCTTTTTTTTAGTCTTGTCAAATATTTCTGTGTGTATGTAATTAAAGCTCCTCCTCCTCCTCCTCCTCCTCCTCCTCCTCCTCCTCCTCCTTCTCTTCTTTTTCCTCGCTCTCTTCCTCCTCTTCCTTTTCTTCCTCCATCTCCCCTTTATCCTTTTTCCCTTCTTTTTCTTCCTCCTTCTCCTCTTCTTCCATTCCTTGTCCTCTTCCTCCTATTCCTTTTCTTTGTCTATCACCTTCTTCCCCTCTTCTTTCTTTTTCTTCCTCGTCTTCTTCCTCCACCTCCCCTTTATACTTCTTCCCTTCTTTTTCTTCCTCCATGTCCTTCTCTTCTTCCTCCATGTCCTTCTCTTCTTCCTCCATGTCCTTCTCCTCCTCTTCCTCCATCTCCTTCTCCTCCTCTTCCTCCATCTCCTCCTCCTCTGCCATTACCTGTCCTCTTCCTCCTATTCCTTTCTTTCGCCCATCACCTTCCTCCCATCTTCTTTCTTTTCTCTTCCTCCTCCTCTTCCTCCTCTTCCTCTTCTTCCTCCATCTCCCCTTTATCCTTCTTTCCTTCTTATAATAAATCGCTTGAGTATGCATTTTCTTGTCCTTTTTCCTTCTCCTCCCTTTTTCCTCTTTTATTCTCTTCCTTCCTCTCCTCCTTCCTCCATTTATCATCCGCTTCGCTTGTTCCCCCATTCCGTGTATTATATTTGTGTTTATTATCGCTTTTGTGTCTGTTTGTCCGCTTGTTCCTCATC
>NC_066545.1:12634070-12669070 GCF_024679095.1 Eriocheir sinensis | reverse complement strand
ATTCCTTTTTCCTTCTTTTTTCCTTCCTTCCTTCCTTCATTTCTCTTCTTTCTTTCTTCCTTCGTTCGTTCTCTCGTTCCTGCCTTCCTTTCTTTTTTTTTTCTTCGTTCGTTCGTTCGTTCCTTCCTTCCTTCCTTCCTTCCTTCCTATCTTCCTTCCTTCCTTCCTTCTTTCCTTTGTCTTCCTTCCTTCTTTCCTTCCTTTCTTTCCTTCACCCATCTTTCCTTCCTTCCTTCCTTTCTTTCTTTTTCTTTCTTTCTTCCTTCCTTCCTTCCTTCCGTCCTCCTTCCTTCCTTTCTTCCTCTCTCTCTTAATTTTTTTCCCTGCATTCTTCTTTTATTTATTTTATTTTCGTGTCTTTTCATTTTATTCTTTCTTTCTCTTTCTTTTTATTACTGTGTGTCCTTTTATCTATTCTTTGTTTACTGCCTCTTATCTCACACACACACACACACACACACACACACACACACACACGCACACGCACACAAACACTCCACTAACAATGTGTGTGTGTTTGCTTATTGTTATACTACGATTGTGTGTGTGTGTGTGTGTGTGTGTGTGTGTGTGTGTGTGTGTGTGTGTGTGTGTGTGTGTGTGTGTGTGTGACTTCCCTCTTGCAACTCTTCTGTCTGTCTGTCCGTTTCCTCTCTCTCTCTCTCTCTCTCTCGTAATATATCGTAAGTTGTCTTTTTAACGCCTCCTCCTCCTCCTCCTCTTCCTCCTCCTCCTCCTCCTCCTCCTCCTCCTCCTCTTGTCTTCTCTTATTGCTTCTATTTGTCTCTTGTAATGCTGTTGTTCCTTATTTCATTGATTTTGGCACCTCTCTCTCTCTCTCTCTCTCTCTCTCTCTCTCTCTCTCTCTCCCCAATTATTTCTTTTCTTCCCTCTCTCTTGCTTCTTTCCTTTTCTTCCTTTTTCCTTATTTTCCTGTATTTTTTTGTTCCCCTCCACTTTCTTCTTTCCCTTTCACATTTTCCTCCATTTTCTCTCCCTTTTTCCTTTTTCTTCCCCTCCTTCCATCTCCCCTCTATTCATATCTCTCCTTATCTCTTATTTCCTCACCCTTTGTCCCTTTCTTCCTCCCCTCTCCCCTTCCTTTCCCCTCTCCTTTAGTCCCTTCCTCTCCCTTTCCAACCCCCACCTTCTCCCTCAATCCCTCTCCGTCTCTCCTCCCTTTCCCCTCTCCACTTCCTTTCCAATCCCCCAACGCCCTCCCTCCCCTCTCCGTTTCCAGACTCCCACTCTCTCCCCACCCCTCCCTCTTCCTCCCCCTCTCCCCTCCCTCTCCCCTCTTTCCGTTCTGTTCACTCCTGATTATATTGAAATTAGCACCTGTCTGTTACATGTCTGTCTGTTTAATGGGGTGTGTGTGTGGACGTGTGTGTGTGTGTGTGTGTGTGTGTGACTAACGGCTTGGTGGTGGTGATTGTGGTGGTGGTGGTGGTGGTGGTGGTATTGATAGTAGTAGGTGTTATAGTTATAGAAGTAATAGTATTGGTAGTAATAGTAGTAATAGTAGTAGTAGTAACGTCTATAGTGGTACGTAGAAGTAATAGTGGTAGTGTTTGTAGATAGAAAATGGTAGTGGTGGTGATGATAGTGGTTATGATGGTGATGGTGGTGGTTGTGGTGGTGATTGTGGTGGTGAAAGCATGTGAATGAGTCTCTATACTGCACCAAGCCACAAAACTCTCCTTCTATCTAACCAACCTTCTCGTAAGTCACGCTACATCTACTACTAACGCCCACGACTACTAACACGCTTACTAACGGTCCCGCGGTGCATGGTAGAGTAAGGCCCGAGTCTAGTTCTTAAGGTCTTGCTAGAATAAGTTAGTTAGATGGTTAGTTAGTGTTTTGTTATTAGTTTTGTTAGTTTACCTTAGTTTTGCATTCTCTGTGATTTGATTTAGTGGGAAAAGAGAGAGAAGGTTATTTTTATTCCTATTCTAGTTAGTGATGATGTGGTGTTTTTAGTGATGCAACGACGAATTTACATCCTGATTATACTTTATTTTTGTCAAGTAAAAGGATCATTTGATAATTAATTAGTCTCCCAATTGCTTTTGTGTTTGATTAAAAAAAATGTAGCAAACTTAACAATCTTCATACTTGATGTTTGTTAATAAAAAAATGAACATTTGATAGTTATTTTGTCTCCCAAGTGATTTTGCGTTTAAGAAAATAATAATAGAAAAGTTTACATTGTTCTTACTTAATAATTATGAAAAAAAGAACATTTGCTGGTTATTTAGTCTCCCAATTTACTTTGTGTTTAATGAAGAAAAAGTATAATAAAGTTTACATTCTCAGTACTCAATAATTGTGAAAAAGAACATTGCCTCTCATTTCACCTCCAGTTTCATTTAGTGTTAAATAAAAAAATAAAGAACTTACAAAAAAAGGAGGAAATAGTTAAAAAAAATCACCAACAATAAATTAAAAGTGAAATATGAGGACAAATTAATAATACACAGTGATACATTTAATGAATTTGGGAAGAGTTCTTTTGAAATTTTAAATGCTGAACACGCGTGACAAATATATGCATAATTAGATCCCTGGAAATAGGTCACAAACACATTTTCTTCCGCTCTCAAAAGGATGTAAATTCTGTTGCGTTTTTATTTAATATTAAGTTTCTAGAGATTTTCTGATGATTTTCTTATGTGTTATTGTTGCTATTATTATTATTATTATTATTATTATTATTATTATTATTATTATTATTGTTATTGTTATTGTTATTGTTATTATTATTATTATTATTATTATTGTTATTACTGGATTATCAATATTACTCTTTTATCTTTGTTTTCCCTAAGACTAAACGAAGTTCACACACACACACACACACACACACACACACACACACACACACACACACACACACACACACACACACACACACACACACACACACGTAAGTAAATTAAAAGAAAAACTGCAACACTGTTAGACGATGACAAAAAAAATGGAAATGATAATAACAATAATAATAATAATAATAATAATAATAATAATAATAATAATAATAATAATAATGATAATAATAATAATGATAATGGTAATAATAGCAATAATAATAGGAATGTAAATAGTTTTAAGTGACTGCTGATTAACCATTTAAGTTTCTGTTTTGTTCAGCCCAACTTTTTGCTTGTTTAATTTTTCCTCTTCTTTGATTTCTGTGTCGGGGAATGTAAAAGAAAAAAAAAAAAAATCAACAGTAGGTACGAATGGAAAGGACATGAAAGTAACACACACTTTTCTTCTTCTTATTTTCAGATTGTAAGTGTGTGTGTGTGTGTGTGTGTGTGTGTGTGTGTGTGTGTGTGTGTGTGTGTGTGTGTCGCTTGCCAATTTCCCTGCTTGTCCTTCTGTGTCTGTCTGTCTGATTGTAATTATGTATGTATTGGTGTATGTCCGCCCACAATGCTTACTGGCCTGTGTGTATGTACGTGTGTGTGTGTGTGTGTGTGTGTGTGTGTGTGTGTGTGTGTGTGTCGCCCTTTGATCTCCACGCACGGCCTTTTAAATCTATCTTTAAATATTCACATCATTCTCTTTATATTTACCGGCCTAGAGAGAGAGAGAGAGAGAGAGAGAGAGAGAGAGAGAGAGAGAGAGAGAGAGAGAGAGAGAGAGAGATGTGTGTTACTGTTCGTGAGTGAGTGAGTGAGTGAATATGTGTGTGTGTGTGTGTGTGTGTGTGTGTGTGTGTGTGTGTGTGTGTGTGTGTGTGTGTGTGTCCCCTTCCCCCCTCCCCCCATAAAAAAAAACGGCCATGGGACTGCCCCTCACATCTATGTGTACACTAAGCCACAGAGAAAAAAACGTACACACATACATACACAGACGTACACATGTGACTGTCTCTGTGCTACGGCGGCTGCTGGTGGTAAGTACAGTATTATTATTATTATTATTATTATTATTATTATTATTATTATTATTATTGGTAGTGTTGGTCTCGGTGTCATAGGTAAGGTAAGTCCACATTTATATTCGCTTTTGGATGTGTAAAAAAATACTATCTAAGGTAAGTTTTTTATTAATTGTGTTTGTGAATTAATATTTTACCTGTTTGCTCGAAAAGTGAAGGGTTTAAAATTCTACGCATTTTCTATTTTTTCTTTTGTTTATTCGTATTTTCGTTCATTTCGAGAGAGAGAGAGAGAGAGAGAGAGAGAGAGAGAGAGAGAGAGAGAGAGAGAGAGAGAGATTGATACTTATGTTTAGGAGGAGAGTAAGTTTAAACGAAAAAAAAGGAACAGGAAAAAGAAAAACAAATGATTGAAAAAAATAGTAAAAGATAGAGAGAGAGAGAGAGAGAGAGAGAGAGAGAGAGAGAGAGAGAGAGAGAGAGAGAGAGAAAACAAGTAAACAAGCAAACACCCCTACGTTGACAGCACACCCGCCTAATCGCATGGACCTCGCCTCATGCCGTAAACTTGGCACAACACTTCTAAATCGCGCCATACTTGTCCCTTCCCTCCCTTTCTGGCACCCTGCGCTACCATTTCCTCCCCGCTGACCTTGTGACGCGGTGACATTAGTGGTGCCAGTGGGCGGACCGCAAAAACCAGGACCCTCGAGTGCCAACCTATGCCTTTATCCGGTTTGTTTGGGTGCCATGACTAAGAGAAAACGGGAGTGCTCGGACCGAAGAATTTTAAGGGAAACGCGTGGATTTTTGTGACCTTGAAATGTGTAGCTGCGTCTTTTCTTTTTTTTCTACCGTGTTGCTTCCGTTTATTGTTTAGTATGACGTGTAAACCAGTGGGGAAGAGGAGGAGGAGGAAGAATAAAAAGGAATAGGAAGAAGAAGTATAATAGGAATAAGGAGGAGGTAGAAAAAAGGAATAGGAAGGAGGAGAAAGAAAAAAAACGGATAGAAAGGAGGAGAAAGTATAATATGAATGAGACGGAGAAGGAGGGATAAAAAAAGAATAGGAAGAAGGATAATGGAAAAAAGGAAGAGGAAGGAGAAGGAAGTATTATAGGAATGAGGAGGAGGAGGAGGAGGAGGAAGAAAAGAATAGGAAGAAGGGTAATGGAAAAAAGGAAGAGGAAGGAGAATGAAGTATTATAGGAATGAGGAGGAGGAGGAGGAGGAGGAAGAAAAGAATAGGAAGAAGGGTAATGGAAAAAAGGAAGAGGAAGGAGAATGAAGTATTATAGGAATGAGGAGGAGGAGGAGGAGGAGGAGGAAAATAAGGAAGAAGAAGAAGAACTGATGAAAAAACAAGACAGGTGGTAGTGGAAAAGGCAAGATATATGTCAGTTATGCTTAAAAACAAACAAAGAAAACGACGTAAAAGAAATGTGCGGTGAAGAGAGGGAGAAGCATACGATGAAGTGAGGGAGTGTTTTTGAATTTGTGATAAAGGAATTTGTTACGTGAGGAATTATAATGAAAAGTTCTGAAATTTGTTATGATAAATATTTACTTTTTCCTTCTTGATCTTTACCTCACACTTAAGAAATAGGATCAACATTCTAGTCACGTTTAAAATAATGAAGCTAAATGAGATCGTTATAGAAAGAAGAGGATAATATTAGAGTAAATTTGGATCTACTACTACTACTACTACTACTACTACTACTACTACTACTACTACTACTACTACGCTTAACATAATGCGAATATACGAAGAGAAAATAGAAGGAATATTGACTAGAGAGGAGAAAACGTAGAAGACATGATTGCTTGATATATTGAGCAAGGAGTTAAGGAATTATAATAGAATCGAATCACTTATAAAAGACACGAATATAAACCAAAAGGAATGAAGAATAAAGAGGAGAATAAGAATAAGAGAGAAATTCCTGATATTTTTAGAAAGGAGTTCAAAGAGTAGAAGAGAATTGGATCACTTACCTCAACTACGATGCTTCTTCTTGCCTTCTTCCTCTCCCGAAGGCATGAGGAGAAGGAGGAGGAGGAGGAGGAGGAGAGAGAAAAGAGGAGGAGGAGGAGGAGAGAGGAGAGAGAGAGGGGGATTTTAGAAAGATTTGTCGCAAGGAAAGATAAGGAAGGGGTTTCAGACGATGGGGTAAGGAGGTGACGAGATGGGGGGGTTGAGGTGGAAGGGATGGAGGTTGAGGGTGAAAGAGTGGAGTGATGGGGGGTGGAAAGAGATGTTGCTGGGAGCGGAGGATTCTTTTTGATGCTGAAAGACTGGATAAGGATAAGAGATGAAGATAAGGATAACATAAGAGTGCAGGTGTGTGAGTGTGGGATGAGAGAGAGAGAGAGAGAGAGAGAGAGAGAGAGAGAGAGAGAGAGAGAGAGAGAGAGAGAGAGAGAGAGAGAGAGAGAGAGAGAGAGAGAGAGGGTGGGGTGTTGAGGGTGAAGGGAATGGAGGAGGAGCCTAGGAATACAAGTTTGATGGGGTGATAGGAAGGGAAGGGGTGCTGATGGGGTGTTTGTAGGGTAGGAAACGAAACAAAACAGGGAGAAGGAAAATAAAGAGAATGGGGAAGAGGAGGAGGAAGAAAAAAAGAATTGGTTGGAGGAGGAAGGAGAAAAAAACGAAATGAGAGGAGGAGGAGGAGGAGAAAGAAAAAAAGAGGAATGGGAGTAGGAGGAGGAGGAAGAAAAGAAATAGGAAGAAGGAAGAAAAAATAGAATGGGGAGGAGGAGGAAGAAAAAATAAGGGAATGGGAGGAGGAGGAGGAAGAAAAAAGAGGAATGGGAAGGAGGAGGAAGAAAAAAAAGAATGGGAAGGAAGAGGAGGAAGAAAAATAGGTATGGGGAGGAGGAGGATGAGGAGGAAGAAAAAAAGGAGTGGGGAGGAGGAGGAAGAAAAAATAAGGAAATGGGAGAAGGAGGAGGAAGGAAATGAAGGAATGTGGAGGAGGAGGAAGAAGAATTTGAATGGAGAGGAGGAGGAGGAAGAAGAAAAAAAACAAAAGGAAGAAGAAGAAGAAGAAGAAGAAGAAGAAGAAGAAGAGGTTATGGAAAGGAGGTCTGAGTGGAGTAAACTTGTTATGTGAAAGGAAGGAGGAGGAGAAGGAGGAGGAGAGAAGGGGAGAGGAGGAAAGGGGGGGGTTGGGGAGAAGGGGGGGCTGCGAGAGGGGGGGGGGTAAGCTCCTGGGTGCCTCTTAGGACCACTTAAACAAACACACACACACGTTGCACATCACCACCACCACCACGACCACTTACGCAAAAGCCATGTGCGTTTCTTCACGGCGTTTGATGCACACGCACATACACGCACATACGCAGTTGGTGTGTGTGTGTGTGTGTGTGTGTGTGTGTGTGTGTGTGCGTACGTTTGTTGAGACCGTGAACACTGCCACCCACTCACTTTCACTGTCTGTTCCTTCACTTTCTCGCCTCACTTTCCCTCTTCACTGTCCCTTTTCACTGTCCTTTTACTGTCCCTTTCACTTTCACTCTTAATGTTCCGTCACTTTCCCTCTTTACTGTCCCTTTCACTGTCCTTTTACTGTCCCTCTCACTTTCACTCTTAATGTTCCGTCACTTTCCCTCATTACTGTCCCTTTCACTGTCCTCACTTTCCCTCTCACTATCTCGTCTCACTCTCCCTTTCACTGTCACGTTACTTTCCCTTTCAGTCCCTTTCACTGCTCTTCCTCATTTTCCCTTCCTGTGTGGGTGAAAAAAAAGTTGTCATTATCATCATTATTATTATTATTATTATTATTATTATTATTATTATTATTATTATTATTATTATTATTAGAGCAAGTTTTGTCTCGTAATCTTAGTTTTGTTGTTTTTGATAATGATTAAAGAAAACTTGGAAACAGTGAATAAGAAAAATATAACATGGAAATTAATCCGCTTATGTGCTTGAAATGGGTTATGACGAAAAGTTCTGAAATTAGTTAGGACAAATATTTACTTTTTTCATCTTGTTTGTTATTCTGAAAACCTCGAAAAGTTACAACATGAGGAATAGAGAGGCAAGACTTATTACTATTATTATTATTACAACTATTATTACAAGGGTTGAGATTATCTGTGTTACCCTTCAAGTCTGTCCTTCCCTGGCGGGTCCCAACGTCACACTGCTCCACGAAGGGCGCCAAGACCCACCTCCTCCTAGTCACGCCTTCCTGCCCTCTGATTGGCCCTTACCCCCTTGGCCACGCCCCCTCGCTAGGTCGCCCCGCCCCCTTTGCGCACGTCAAGGGGGGCGGCCGAGGGGAAATCTGGCAGTGTCCGCTTGTCTTTCACCGGGGAAGGACGTGCGTTTTGTGTCCTCGTCGTTGTCATCGTTTCAACTACTACTACTACTACTGCTCCTGCTGCTACTTCGTCTGCTGCTACTTCACCTGCTGCTACTACTGCCGCTGCTGCTACTCTCGTTGTTGTTGTTATTGTTACGGTGTGTTTTAAAAGGTCTTGTTCACCATTAATTATACTCCTCCTCCTCGTCCTCCTCCTCATCCTCCTCTTCCTCCTCTTCCTCCTCCTCTACCTTATCTTCCACTCATCTCCACTTCTCGTATCTCCTCTGACTGTCTCCTCCTCCTCCTCTTCCTCCTCCTCTTCCTCCTCCTCCTCCTTCAGTCTGTTAGTGTCAGTCGTCTGTGTGTGTGTGTGTGTGTGTGTGTGTGTGTGTGTGTGTGTGTGTGTTCAGAACTTCGTCCTTTTCATATTGACACACATGTATGTACACCTGCCTAAACACACACACACACACACACACACACGCACACACACACACACACACACACACACACACACTTGCAATACAGCTTCACACATGTTTTTCTTGCTCTTCCTCTTCCTCTCTTCTTTTCTTCTTTCTCTTTCCTTCCTTCTTCCTCCTCCCTTTCATCTCTGTCTATTCCTCTCTATCTTCTCTTATTTTTTAGGTTGTTATTCTCCTCACCTTCTTCTTATACTTCCCTTGTCAGTCTTCCTCCTCTTCCTCCTCCTCCTCCTCCTCCTCTTCCTCTTCCTCTTCCTCCTCTTCATCCCTTTCATACTCCCGGTAGACCTCTCCTTCCCCCTCAAAATATATGTATGCACCCTCCTCCACGTCTTCCTCCTCCTCCTCCTCCTCCTCCTCCTCCTCCTCCTATTGCGTCTTCTCCTCCTCCTACTGATCTCTCCCCCCCCTCACACAAACACTGTCTCTCTCTCTCTCTCTCTCTCTCTCTCTCTCTCTCTCTCTCTCTCTCTCTCTCTCTCCAGACAAACACACACACACACACACACACACACACACACACACACACACACACACACACACACACACACACACACACACGAACACACACAATAGACAAACCTTTAAGACGGGGGAAATTAACGACGAAGAAGAAAGAAAAAAAATAAATAAAGAAATAAAGAAATAAGAACTGGCAACTTAGAGTGACAGATGGGTTGAGGTGGGGGTGAGGTTGCCAGCGTTTGTTTATTTATGTTGTTTATTTGTTTGTTTATTTGCTTGATTCCCTTCTCACCTGTTTGTTTATCAAGGTGTTTAGTGCTTGAATTATTACCGTCGTTTTTGCGTGGAAGAGAAAGAAAAAAAAGGAAAAAGGGATGAGAAGGGAAATTAAGAAAAAGTAAAAAAAAAGAAAACAAGGTCATGAAAAGAAAGTAAGAGGGAAGAAAATAAGAAAAAAAGAAAGATGATAAAAAGGGAAAGGTTAACTAAATTAGACCACGTGACAAATTGACTATTATTATTATTATTATTATTATTATTATTATTATTATTATTATTATTATTGTTGTTGTTGTTGTTGTTTTGGTGGCGATGACGTGGATGAAGCAATAAAAAGTGAATAATAGACCATAAAACGTGAGGAAAGAGGAAAATGAAGAGGAGGAGGAGGAGGAGGAGGGGGGGAACGAAGAAACTAAATGTAGGTGGAAGAGGGAGATGAAGGGAAGGTGGTTTCGAGTGTGAGGAGGATGAAGTGGAGGAAGAAGAAGAAGAAGGAAAAGAGAGTGATGATGATGAGAGGTTAATTTGAGGTACGAGGAGAAGGAGGAGGAAGAAGAAGAGGAGGAGAAAGAAGAAGAAGAGGAGGAGGAAGAAGAAAAAGAAGAGGAAGAAGAAGAAAAAGGAAGAGAGTGATGGGAGGGTAGTTTGATGTGCGAGGAGGAGAAGGAGGAAGAAAAAGAACAGGAGGAAGAAAGAAGAAGATGAAGAAAAGATTAATGATTATGATGAAAATATGTAGAATCTATAAAGACAAGCAAATACAAAAGTAGAAATAAATAATGATAAATAAAGAAAAAAAAGAAAAGCATGATGTGGAAACCTGGGTCATTAGGGCAGAGAGAAAGAGAGAGAGAGAGAGAGAGAGAGAGAGAGAGAGAGAGAGAGAGAGAGAGAGAGAGAGAGAGAGAGAGAGGGGAGAAGAATGGGGGCAGGGTGGGGGGTCCGGGGGGTTAATGAGCAGGGGGAGAGATAGAGATAGAGAGCAGTAAGATGATAGATGACCGGGTATGAATGGTGATGATGCCAAATGATGAAATAGTCTCGCATGTGGGGAGGGGAGGAGTGGGGAGGAGAGAGGGAGGGGAGGGGAGGAAGGGGGTGGGGAGGTAAGGTGGAAAGTGGAAAATTATTAGGGAACTGTGTTAGATAAATGAAAAGGAAGGGAAGAAGAAAATAGGAAGAGAGGGGAGAGAGGCTGCTTGGGGAGGAGTGGGGAGGAGAGAGGGAGGGGAGGGGAGGAAGGGGATGGGGAGGTAAGGTGGAAAGTGGAAAATTATTAGGGAACTGTGTTAGATAAATGAAAAGGAAGGGAAGAAGAAAATAGGAAGAGAGGGGAGAGAGGCTGCTTGGGGAGGGAGGAAGGGAGCAGAGGAAAAGGGAGGGGGTAGGGTAAGAGAAGAGGAAAAGGAAGAGGAAGAGGAAAAGGAATGGTACAAAGGGGAGATGTTGGTTGGGAAAGGAGGAGAAGTGGGAAAAATTACAACACCGTCGAGAGAAATAAAGAAAGAAATAAAGAGAAGGGAAAATAGAGAGTAAGGAAGGAGAGAGGCTGGATGTGGAGGGAGGGAAGAAGAGAGGAGGAAGAAGAAGGTAGAGAAGAAGTAAGAGGAAGAAGGAAAGAAGAAAGGAAGAAGATGAGGAGTATATGGAGGAGGAAGAAGAAGGTAATGAGAAGTAAGAGGAAGGAAGGAAGAAGAGTGGAAGAAGATAAAAAGAAAGTGGAGGAGGAAGAAGAAGGTAATAAGTGAGAGGAAGAAGGGAAGAAGAAGAGAGGAAGAAGATAAGATGAAAATGGAGGAGGAAGAAGAAGGTAATGAAAAGAAAAGAGGAAGAAGGGAAAAAGAAGAGAGGAAGAAGATAAAAAGAAAATGGAGGAGGAAGAAGAAGGTAATGAGAAGTGAGAGGAAGAAGGGAAGAAGAAGGGAGGAAGAAGATAAAGCAAATGGAGGAGGAAGAAGAAGGTAATGAGAAGAAAAGAGGAAGAAGGGAAGAAGGAGATAAAGCAAATGGAGGAGGAAGAAGAAGATAGAGAGGAGGCGAAGTGGAAATAAGGAAGGTGATTAACTGGATAATGATGGGAGGAAAGAGGGGAAGATGAGGTGACTATGAAAACGAAATGAGGGAAGAAGAAGGAGGAGGAAGAGGAAGAAGAGGAAGAGAGAGAGTAAAGAGGAATGAAAGAGTAAATGATGAAGAAACAGAGAGTAAAGGAGAAACAGAGGAGAGGAACGTGAAAGAGTAAGAAGGAAGAGAAAAAGTAAAGAGAGAGAGAGAGAGAGAGAGAGAGAGAGAGAGAGAGAGAGAGAGAGAGAGAGAGAGAGAGAGAGAGAGAGAGTAAAGGAAAAGGGAGAGAAAAGGAGAAAGAGAACAAGAAAATGAGAAAAAGAAGGAAGGAAGGAAGAAAAAAAAGGGAGAGGAAAAGGAAGAGGAAACAGTGAGAGGGATGGAAGAAGGAAAGGAAAGGGAGAGGAGATGAAAGGAATAGAAAGGAATAGAAAAGAAGAAGTAGGAAAGATAAAGAAAGGGGAAAGGGAGGAAAAAAGGGAAGAGGGAGGGAAGAGAAAAAAATAAGGGAGTGTAAAGAAAGAAGGGAGATTAATGAGAAAGAAAAAAAACAAGAGAGAGAGAGAGAGAGAGAGAGAGAGAGAGAGAGAGAGAGAGAGAGAGAGAGAGAGAGAGAGAGAGAGAGAGAGAGAGAGAGAGAGAGAGAGAGAGAGAGAGAGAGAGAAGGTGGAGAAGTAGATGAGGGGAGAGAAGAGGGGAAGGAGTAAAGGTGATAAATGAAAACGAGGAGGAGGAGGAGGAGGAGGAGGAAAGGTTACAGGGGACGTTCAATTTTGGAAGAGGAGGAGGAGGAAGAGAAGGAAGAGGAAGAGGTAGAGGGCAGTCAAGGAGGAAGAGGAAGAGAGGAGGAAGAAAAAGGGAAAGTGACAGAAAGATGAAGGAGAGTTGAAAGCTGATCGTGCAGAATTGAAGGAGGAGGAGGAGGAGGAGGAGGAGGAGGAGGAGGAGGAGGAGGAGGAGGTGAAGAAGTAGGGGATAGTCTGAATGGGTGGAGGAGGAGGAGGAGGATCTCGTAGCCTAATTTAATGGTTCAATACCTGTGAGGAGAGAGAGAGAGAGAGAGAGAGAGAGAGAGAGAGAGAGAGAGAGAGAGAGAGAGAGAGAGAGAGAGAGAGAGAGAGAGAGAGAGAGAGAGAGAGAAATAGCGAATGAAGTGGGAGGTAAAGTGAGGTAAAGAATACGGGGAGGGAAGGAGGAGGAGGAAGAGGAGGAGGAGGAGGAGGAGGAGGAGGAGGAGGAGGAGGAGGGGGGATATAAGAGGAGAGTGCAAAGAGCAATAGAGAAGTAATACGAGAAAGGAAATTGAGAGAGAGAGCGAGAGAAAGAGAGAGAGAGAGAGAGAGAGAGAGAAATAGAGCAAGCCGGAATGAAGAAAAGGAGGAGGAGGAAGAGGAGGAGGAGGAAGGGACAAATGGTGAGGATTGAGGGCAGAGAGAGAGAGAGAGAGAGAGAGAGAGAGAGAGAGAGAGAGAGAGAGAGAGAGAGAGAGAGAGAGAGAGAGAGAGAGAGAGAGAGAGAGAAGATGGAAGGAGGACATTAGGACACCGGAGGAGGAGGAGGAGGAGGAGGAAGGACGGAAGATAGCAGGTGCAAGTGAGAAAGAGGAGGAGGAAGAAGAAGAGGAAGAGGAATAGAAAGAGAAGGAGAGAAAAGGTGACAGGTGGAAAAAAGAAAGGAAAGTAAATAGTGACAGAATAAAAGGAAGAAGAGGAAGAAGAAGAAGAAGAAGAAGAAGAAGAAAAAAAAAGAGCAGACATAGATAAAGGAAGAAAATATAAAGATGAAAAAAAAGATAAAGAATGAAAAGCAGAAATAAAGAGGAAAAAAAAAGAAAAAGACCTAAAAAACAAGTTAGTAAATGGAGGAGGAGGAGGAGGAGGAGGTGGAGGTGGAGGTGGAGATAAATGAGAGGAGGGCATATGGCTTAGGTTAATGGAGGCAGCTGGTGGAGGGAATGATAGAAAGAGGTGGAAGAGTAGAGAAGGGAGGAGGAGGTGGAGGAGGAGGTGGAGGAGGAGGAGGAGTTGATTAGAGTGTAACAGTGGAAGGATAAATAACAACATGTGGAGAGGTGGAGGAAGAGGAGGCAAGAGGAAGAGAGTGGAAGGAAATAATGTAGGAGAAGGGAAGGAGGAGGAAAAGGGACGAATGAGAAGGGAAAGGAAGAAAGAGGAGGGAGGTGGATGGAGGGATGGAAATAGAAGGGGGTTGAAAGAGGGAGATAAGGAAGAAATAAAGGAAATGAAGAAGGATTACAAAGATACAGGACTTAAAGGAAGGAGGTAAAGGGAAAGGAAGAGAGAGGAGGAAGGTGGATGGAGGGATGGAAATAGAAGGGGGTTGAAAGAGGGAGGTAAGGAAGAGAGGAGGAGGAGGAGAACAAGGATACGAATTGAAGGAGGCGAAGGGAATAGAGGAGAGAAATGCAGGTGGAAAAGGGGAGATGAATGAAGGGCGGGATAGAAGTGGAGGGTTAAGGGAAGGAGGAGCAGATGGGTAGGGTTGCGTGGAGGCTTGATTGGAAGATTATAATAAGTGGATGAGGGGTTTTATTAACAAGGACGACACTAATAAAGGACTCAGCGATGAAAATAAATTAGGGTAGGCCTTGTGACAATGGTTTTAAGTTTGATCAATTCAGTTTTAATGAGATTATTTTTTTTTTACAACAAAGGAGACAGCTCAAGGGCACAAAAAAGGGAAACAATAATAAAAAAAAGCCCACTACTCGCTGCTCCTAAAAAAAAGAATCAGAAGACGAGAATTAGTTGACAAATAGAGCAGTGGATGAGTGGAACGGACCGAGCAACTCTCCTTCAACTCCTCCTCCTTTGCCATCTCCTGTGAACCTAACCCCACCTAACATCCATCCGTGAATCTATCTAATCTCTTTATGCATGTGTGTATCGTATTGGCACTCACTACATGACTGCCAAACCGGTTCCACTTATCCTCCACTCTGTTCGTAGACCAGTTCATGTCTATGTCCTTGTAGTATCAGAATTTATCCAGATTAAACCCATTACTACGTGTCCTACCCGGCTCTCTTACCAACAGGGCCTTGCTAATATCGCTCTCATTAAAGCCTTTCATCCATTTATAACCCTCAATCAAGTCTCCTCTCGCCTCTACACATGTATTTAGTGTTTTGGTTTATTTCGAGGTAATAAAAATCAACGTTACTGAGTTTTTTGAAGGAAAGAAAGAAGGGTGAAGGGAAGGAAGGGAAGGAGATAGAAAAAGGATACAGGAATTGAAGAGAGGAAGTGAAGGGAACGGAAAAAAAATCAACGTTACTGAATTTTTTGAAGGAAAGAAGGGTGAAAGGAAGGAAGGGAAGGAGGAAGAAGAAGGATACAGGAATTGAAGGGAGGAAGTGAAGGGAATGGAAAAAAATCAACGTTACTGAATTTTTTGAAGGAAAGAAAGAAGGGTGAAAGGAAGGACTGGAAGGAGGAAGAAGAAGGATACAGGAATTGAAGGGAGGAAGTGAAGGGAATGGAAAAAAATCAACGTTATTGAGTTTTTTGAGGTACCCGAAGAACGTAATATCGCCTCGCTTGAATCTAACTTTTATATTTAGTGTTCCGGGTAGTTTGGCGCTGAAAAATTTGTTACTGAACTTTTTTTTTAATATTCTCGAAGACTCGTAATATTGCCTCGCTTAAATCTAACTTTATATTTAGTGTTCTGGGTAGTTTGGAGTTCAAAAATCTACGTTATTGAACTTTTTTTGAGGTTCCCGAAGACCCTTAATATCGCCTGGCTTGAATCTAACTTTATACTTTGTGTTCTGGGTAGTTTGGAGTTCAAAAATCTACGTTATTGAACTTTTTTTGAGGTTCCCGAAGACCCTTAATGTCGCCTCGCTTAAATCTAACTTCATATTTAGTGTTCTGGTTAGTTTGGCGTTCAAATATCAACGTTACTGAACTTTTTCGAGGTACCCGTGGACCCGTAATATGGCCTTGCTTGAATCTAACTTTATGTATAGTTTTTCTGGGTAGTTTAGCCCTCAAATATTTACGTTACGGAACTTTTTTGAGGTTCCCGAAGACCCAAAATAGCGCCTCGCTTTTTATCTAACCTATTAATTAGTGTTCTGGGTAATTTGGGGTTCATATATCAACGTTTCTGAGCTTTTTCGAGGTTCCGGAAGACTCGTAATAATGCCTCGCTTGAATCTAACTTAATATTTAATTTTCTGGGTAGTTTCGCGTTCAAATATCAACGTTACGGAACTTTATTGAGGTACCCGAAGTCCGTAATATCGCCTCTCTGCAATCTAACTTTATATTTAGTTTTCTGGGTAGTTTGGCGCTTAAAAATTTGTTACTGAACTTTTTTTGAGGTTCCCGAAGACCCAAAATATCGCCTCTCTTTTTATCTAACTTAATAATTAGTGTTCTGGGTAGTTTGGCGTTCATATATCAACGTTACTGAACTTTTTTGAGGTACCCGAAGACCCGCAATATCGCCTCGCTTGAATCTTTACATTTAGTTTTCTTGTTAGTCTGGCGCTCAAAAATCAAGACCCGTATCAAATCCCCTCGTCGTCGTCTCCTTTTCCCCGCGTAATGAGGTTGAGTCGCCTGAGTCGTTCATCACACGGCTGAGCCCTCAAGGACGGGATCACTTCCAGTAATTATGTGTCCTGCTGGTAATTAGGAGAGGAAAAGAGAGGAGGAGGAGGAGGAGGAGGATTTATTGGATAGATATTGGTGGAAGTTATATTTCTTTTCTCTACGCAGACCAGGTTATCCTTCACTGTACAAAACTTCCCGCCAAATGGACTTAAGCAAAGGGATGATTTATATATGACACACATTGATAGGAGCTTTTTTTTTTCTTCTTCCTGAATTAAATTTAGTATAATTCTTCACTGGACCAAACTTTCCGCCAAATGAACTCAAGCAAGACGATGATTTATATATGGCAGACATTGATAGGATTTTTTTTTTTCTTCTTCCTGAATTAAATTTAGTATAATTCTTCACTGGACCAAACTTCCCGCCAAATGAACTCAAGCAAGACGATGATTTATTTAGGACAGACATCCCTAACCTAACCTAACCTAACCTAACCTAACCTAACCTAACCTAACCTAACCTAACCAAACTTCCTGACAATTGAACACAAGCAGATATTGGCAGGAGTTATTTCTTCCTTCATAAACCCAAATCATTCTTCACTGGACTAAGCTTCCTGCACAATAATCTTTACTCTGTTGCGCTATAGGAGTGATTTGAACTTTAATGCTCGCACGTACATCAAGTTCTTTATTATCAAGTTCTTAATTAGTCTCATTAGCAGGTAACTTTAGCGCCTGACGAACTTAATAACTTTCTTGAGTGGGCAACCTTGTAATGGCCAAAAAAGGGTGTCTGTGGCCTGACCTTCCATGCTTCTCTGTTTCTTCTTGCATTTTCTTCGCCTTTTTCAGCATCCGTCTCCCTCCTCCTCCTCCTCTTCCTCCTCCTCCACCTCCTGCTAATTTCCTGGCTATTCTTTTATTGTGCTTCTCCTCCTTTCTCTCTCTCTCCTCACTTTTCACTATTTTGTCTTCCTCCTCTTTTCATAATGGCTTATTCCTCCTCCTCCTCCTCCTTCCTTCTCCTCCTCCTCCTCCTCCTCCTCCGCCTCCTGTATTTTCTATTTATTTTCTTTCGCTTTATACTTGTTTTTCATTCTTTATCCCTCCTCCTCCTCCTCCTCCTCCTCCATTTCAAATTCCCTTCCAGAACTCTTCACTTTACTTGACTGCCTTTTACAATGTCAACTGTTCTCCTCCTCCTCCTCCTCCTCCTCCTCCTCCTCCTCCTCCTCCCTCTCGATTTAAAGGTATAGCAATGCTTCAGATTTTGTAAAAGTGTCGAAGGCTCTATTTTTACGAGAGAGAGAGAGAGAGAGAGAGAGAGAGAGAGAGAGAGAGAGAGAGAGAGAGAGAGAGAGAGAGAGAGAGAGAGAGAGAGATTGAATGCTTGTCTTGCCTTGTACCCAGCTTTCTCTCTCTCTCTCTCTCTCTCTCTCTCTCTCTCTCTCTCTCTCTCTCCTCACTGTCATTTCTTTCCGCTCCTCCTCCTCGTTTGGGGAAGGAGGAGGAGGAGGAGGAGGAGGAGGAGGAGGAGGAGGAGGAGGAGGAGAAGGAGTAGATTTAAGGAAGATGCTGGAGGGGAAATATATGGAAAGGAGATGGGAGATGAGGATGCGATGGGGAGGGGAGAAGAGGGGAGGGGAGATGAGAGGAGAGAAGAGAGAAGAGAAGAGAGAAGAGAGAACAGGAACGGAGGGAAAAAGAAGAGGAAATGAAAGGAAGTGAAAGGAAGAACGAATGGTTATGAGAAGAAAGGAAGGAAGAGGAAGTGGAAGAGGAGGAGTGGAAGAGGATGGAAAGGGTGAAGAAATGATTAATGGAAGGAGGGAGAAAGAAGTGGAGGAGGGGAGTGGAGGGAGGAGAGAAAAATGGAGGGAATGAGGAGGAATGAAGCCAAAGATTTCTGTGATAATTTGGAATGTGGACAGAGAGAGAGAGAGAGAGAGAGAGAGAGAGAGAGAGAGAGAGAGAGAGAGAGAGAGAGAGAGAGAGAGAGAGAGTGATGGAAAATATCGCAACTTAAAGAAAACGAAGAAGAAAAGGGATGAAATTGAACAGTAAATGGGAAGGGAAGGGGAGGGGACGAGAAGGGGAGGGGAAGAGGACGGGGAAGGGACGAGAAGGGGAGGTGAAGAGGAAAGGGAAGGGAAGAGAAGGGGAGGGGAAGAGGAAAGGGAGGGGAAGAGAAGGGGAGGGGAAGAGGAAAGGGAAGGGAAGAAAAGGGGAGGGGAAGAGGAAAGGGAAGGGAAGGGAAGGGAAACTAGGGGAAGGTAGGGGAAGGGGAAGAGAAAGGGGAAGGGAAGGGAAGGGAAGGGAAGAGGAAAGGTAATTGAAGGGGATGGGGATTGGAGGAAAGGGAAACAAGGGGAAGGGAAAGGAAGGGAAGGGAAGAGGAAAGGGGAGGGGAAGAGAAAGGGGAAGGGAGGGGAAGGGCAGCTATACTATATTTTGGCAATGGCATCCTTTTAAGCGCACCAGAATAAACTATGTGGAGGGGAGGAGGAGGAGGAGGAGGAGGAGGAGGAGGAGGAGGAAGGGGGGGGGGGAAGAAGAGGAGGAGGAGGAGGATGGGGCGTGTGAAAGGCGAAGCGTAGGCATTTGTGTGTGTGTGTGTGTGTGTGAGAGAGAGAGAGAGAGAGAGAGAGAGAGAGAGAGAGAGAGAGAGAGAGAGATGGTTATTCATGATCGGGGGTTATTTGTGTACGTGTGTTTGTGTGTGTAAGTACTTGTCAACACACACACACACACACACACACACACACACACACGCACAGACACACACACCACTCAATAACATTATCAGTATTCACTTCCAATCTTCTTCTCTCCCTTCTCTATTCTCCCTTCTTCCTTCTTCTTCTCCCTTCATTCTCTTCTTCCCTTCCTCTCCTGTTTCCTTACGTTTATTCCTTCCTCCTTTTCTCTCCTTCCTCTTTTTATCCTTTCTTCCTCTTCTCTTCCATTCTCCATTCTCCTTCTCTCTCTCTCTCTCTCTCTCTCTCTCTCTCTCTCTCTCTCACACACACACCAATCTGTCTCCTTTCCCCTCCCTCCCTTCCTCTCCCTCCCTCCCTCCCTCCTTCCCTTTTTACATCATTCTACCTCCCTCTCCCTACTCCCTCCCTCCCATCCTCCTTACATCATTCTACCTCTCTCTCCCTAGTCTCTCCCTCCCTCCCTCCCTCTCTCCCTCACATCAAATTTTCAAGGTTAAGGGTACAGAGGAGAGCCATGGCACTGAGGAAGGAAGGGAAGGGAAGGGAAGGGAAATGGAAGGGAAAGGAAATGGAAGGGAAGGAAAATGAATAAATTGGAATAGAAAGAGAGGGCAGGAATGGGATTAAGGAGAAGATAAAAGAATAGAAGGAATGGAAAGGAAAGGAAAGAGAAGGAAAGGTACGGTAAGGGAAGGATAGGTAACAAGATTAGGGTAAGCAATGAAAGGGAAGAGAAGGATGGAAGGAAGGGAGAGACAGATGACTGGAGGGAAGGTTAAATAAAGAAGGGAAGTGAAAATAAGGATAAGGAAGGGAGGAGAAGGAGAAAAGATGATAAAGGAAGGGAAGGGAAGGAGAAATGATGGTTATAGAAGAGAAGGGAAGGGAAGGGAAAGGAAAGGAAAGGAAAGGTCAGTAGTTTAGTAGTTTTGCTCATGAAAGGGAAGGGAGGAAGGAAGGAAGGGGAGAGAGGGAAGGGAGAGGGGAGAGGAAAGGGAGGGAGAGAGAGAAGGGGGAGAAGTAATTAGTGGTGTTTCTAACTTACAACTCTCTCTCTCTCTCTCTCTCGATTTTGTATAAGCCATCTGTCAACCTCGTGTCTCTCATTGTCTCCCATTTTTTCGTTAGAGAGAGAGAGAGAGAGAGAGAGAGAGAGAGAGAGAGAGAGAGAGAGAGAGAGAGAGAGAGAGAGAGAGAGAGAGAGAGAGAAATTCAAGAAATATTGATTTTATGAGGTGGTTTTTTTTTTAAACAAGTGCAGAGAGAGAGAGATAGAGAGTCTCATTCTACCTTACACCCTACAGCATTCTCTCTCTCTCTCTCTCTCTCTCTCTCTCTCTCTCTCTCTCTCTCTCACACACACACACACACATACACACATACACACACACGTCCCACTCCTCCTCTTCACTTCAGCACCTCCCTCCCTTCTTCCCTCTCCCTCCCTCCCTCCCTTCCTTCCCTCCCTCCCTTCCTTCTTTCCTACTTCCCTCCAGGCATGTCAAATATTTTTCTCCTTTGCTACCATTTACGTCTTGGAGGGAGGGAGGGATGGAGAGAGGGAGAGAAAGGATGGAGGGATGTAGAAGTTGGAGGGAAGAAGGGAATGTAAAGGGAGGGAAGGAGGGAGGGAGGTACGCGAGATTTGAAGGGATGGAAGAAGGGAGAGAGGAGGGAGGGAAGGGGAAGGGAAAGCTATGGGAAGGGAGAGAGGAAGAGAAGTATGTGGAAAGGGAGAGAAAGGATGGAGGAGAGAAGAGAGAAAAGGGAGGAAGGGAAAGGGAATGTCGACAGAGAGGAAGGGAAAAAGGGGGGGAGGAAAGGGAAGGGAGGGAATATAGAGAAAGGGAGGCAAGGAGTCAGGGAGAGAAGGAAGGATGTATAAAGGGAGAAAGAGAAAGGATGGAGGAAGGAAAAGAGAAGAGGAAGGAAGGGAAAGGGAATGAAGAGAGAGAGAGGAAGGGAAGGAGGGGAGGGATGGAGGATGTGGAAAGGGAGTGAATGTAGAGAGAGGAATAAGGGAAGGAAAACGGGAAGAAGGTATGGAGGTAAGAAAGCACAGGTAAAGATAAGGGTTGAGGCCATACTATACAGGTACGCTTGGCCTCAGTGCTCATCTCCGTCACATTGGAAAAGGAGAGAAAAACCCGTGAAAATCCAACTCTTTATTTGCTTTATTATAAGGAGAAAAAAAGTAACATTGAGAATACTAGTAATAATGATAATGGTGATGATAGTAATGGTATTGGAGGGTTGAATGAAGGAATAGAGGGAAGGATTAAGGAAAGAAGGGTATGACGAGAGGAATGAAGTGAAATGCGGTGGGGAGAATACGCAGAGTTTTATGAATATTCCACTACGAAGAATGAGACAGACAGAAAGAAAGAAAAAGAGAGAATGAAAGGAAGGAAAGGAAGGAGAAAAACATAGATAGATGGAAAGAAAGAAAATGAAAGAGAGAGATAGAAAAAGGAAGAAAGAAAAAAAAAGAAAGTTACAAAATTACTGATAAATACACGCATCTTCTACTACTACTACTACTACTACTACTACTACTACTACTACTACTACTACTACTTCTACTACTACTACTACTTCTACTACTACTACTACTACTTTTCTACTGCCGCTCCATGCTACATTTTCAGCCTTCGTCCTAAGTTGAAAGTAAATATTTGAATTAACTTTCCTCTACATATTTTTGAGAAGCCTCCCCCCTCCTCCTCCTCTTCCTCTTCCTCTTCCTCTTCCGCCCGCTCTCCCTCCTCTTCCTCCTCTTCCGCTTCCGCTTCTGACCCTTTCCTTGTCTTTTCTTTATTCTTTTTTTTTTGTTTTCATCCACCTTCGCTTTCTCCTTAGTTCTCTTCCTCCTCTCTCCTCTCTCCTCTCCTCTTCTCTCCTCTTCTTTCCTCTTCTGCCCTTACCTCTTTCTTCTTTCCTCAACTCTTTCCTCTCCTCTTTTCCTTCCTCCTCCTCCTCCTCCTCCTCCTCTTCTGACCCTTTCCTGTTCTTTTCATATCCTTTTCTTCCTCCTTTCTCTGTCCACCTCCTCGAAAGGTCTAAAGGCTTTTCCTTCCTCCTCCTCCTCCTCCTCCTCTTCCTCCTCCTCCTCCCTGAATATAGTATTATCGAAGAGGAATCGAATGAATGGGCTGATGAAGGATGAGAGGAAAGAAACGCGTTCGTCCGAATTTTTTGAGGCGAAATTCTGGAGCGGAGAAGGCATGGACGCGAGAGAGAGAGAGAGAGAGAGAGAGAGAGAGAGAGAGAGAGGGAGAGGGGAGAGAGGGATTGAGAGAAGTAATGAGAGAGGAAGGAAAAGATGAAAAGCTCTGCGTGGTGGAATAAAAGAGAAACAAAGGAAAAACGTAAATAAGAAGGAAGAGAAAAAAAATAAAGAAAGAAAGAGAGATCAGGGAGAGAGAGAGAGAGAGAGAGAGAGAGAGAGAGAGAGAGAGAGAGAGAGAGAGAGAGAGAGAGAGAGAGAGAGATGGAAATAGAAACTGAGAAATAATAAGAGAGGAAGGAAAGATGGAAAACCGTGTGTGTTGTGGAAGAAAGAAAAATATTATAATGAGTTAACCAGAAATAAAAGAAAGAAAGAAAGAAAGAAAAAAAGAAAGAAAGAAAATGAGGTATGACATGATTGTATATATTTTTAATCCTTTGCATCGAAACAGAATCAATAGACGAACTAGAAAAATAAATAAATAAATAAAAGAGCGAGAAGAGAAAAGAGTATTGAAAAAAAATAATGTTGTTGTTGATTTTTAAGAGCGAGAAAATGGTAAAGAATAAATGATGTGAATATAATAATGATAATAATGATAATGATTTTTTTTATTTCTTTCTTTTACCTTTATTATTATTTTTTGACTTTATTTTATTTTATTTTATCTGATCTATTTTTACCTTTAATTTCAACCTTATTTTTTTTACCCCTCTATCTTTATTATGTCTATTGGTCTTTAATTACAAACCGACCTATCTATCTATCTATCTATCTATCTATCTGTATGTATCTATGTGTCTGTCTATTTATACTTGTTTACCTGTGTCTGTTTGTCTATGTTTAACTTCATTATAGTCACAGCTGCGCTTCTTAGTGTGTGTGTGTGTGTGTGTGTGTGTGTGTGTGTGTGTGTGTGTGTGTTGGCAAAGATGTGTTTCCTCTCATTGTTTGCAACACTGCGCCACTTAGCTTTTGAGAGAGAGAGAGAGAGAGAGAGAGAGAGAGAGAGAGAGAGAGAGAGAGAGAGAGAGAGAGAGAGAGAGAGAGAGAGAGAGTTTAAAGATGTGTTATATGTCGTAAAACTGGTAGAGAGAGAGAGAGAGAGAGAGAGAGAGAGAAGCACCCAAAGTTCTCTCTCTCTTTTACTTACTCCTACGTTAACTTTTTAGTAATCGCTTTTATTTATTTTTTATTTATTTATTTATTTATTTATTTGTTCATTTGTTAATTCGTCATTTCATTTATTATTCTCTCTTTTCTTCTTTCTTTCATTTACCTTTTATTTTTTTAGTTTGCAATTATTAAGATACAGCTAACCACATCATCACCACCACCACCACCACCACCAACAACAACAACAACAACAACACCATCATCATCACCAACATCAACACCACCACCAACATCAAAAACACCAATAACACCACCACCACCACCACCACCAACACCACCACCACCAACAACAACAACAACAACAACAACACCACCACCACCACCACCACCACCACCACCACCAACAACAACAACAACAACAACACCAACATCAACAGCACCACCAACATCAACACCACCACCAACATCAACACCACCACCAACATCAACACCACCACCAACATCAACACCATCACCATCACCACCACCACCACCATCAACAATAACATCAACACCACCACCACCACCACCGCCACCAGCTCCACAGTTTCTGGTTATCCCTAAGACAGGATTCGGTGTTCCTGGTGGTGGTGGTGGTGGCGGTGGGCGGCGGGCGGGCGGGCGTCGTCGGCGGCACTGGTGGAGGTGGGGGGGGGGGAGGGGGGGCGGTGTGGATTGATCGAGGCACTGCGGCACTCACCACCACCACTACCACCACGCCCGCACCACCACCATTCACCTCCACTACCACAACTCCTACCACTACACCCACGCTAACACCACCACCACTACGATCACCACCACTACTACAACTACTACAACTACTACTACTACTACTACTACTAACACCATTCACCACTACAACCACCACCATCACCACCACTGGCCATTCACTACCACTATCTCTACTACTACTACTACTACTACTACTACTACTACTACTACTTTTTTTTTTATTATTATCTCCACCGCTTCCACAATTGCTACACCCTTCTCCTCCTCCTCCTCCTCCTCCTCCTCCTCCTCCTCCTCCTTCTCCTCTTCTGGTTTCTTTCATTTCTCTTTGGTGATCAAATCAATTGACGTAAATGGAGACACAGAGAGAGAGAGAGAGAGAGAGAGAGAGAGAGAGAGAGAGAGAGAGAGAGAGAGAGAGCGAGAGAACCGGGAAACAAATATAGATTCTTAACCCTTTTTTCTGTCCCTTCTCCCTCCTCTGTCCCTCCCCCAACTTAATTCTCTCTCTCTCTCTCTGTTTCCTTCCTTCCATTAATTCCCTCTTTGCTCCACTTCCCTTTTTTATTACAGTTTTTCTTCCCTCCGTCTTTCCTCCACCTTACATTCCTTCCTCCACCTTCTCTCCCTTCCTTTCCACCTCTTTTTTTTTCACATTTTTGCTATATATTTTTTTACTCTCCTTCCACCCAAACTTTCCACCTTCATCCTGTTTTTTTCATCTGCTATTATTGTTTCCTCCTCCTCCTCCTCCTCCTCCTCCTCCTCCTTCCACCTTCATGCATATTTCTCCATTCATTATTGTTATTACCTCCACTGCTGTTTCACCTCCTATATCTTCCTCCTTCATCTTCTTCCTCCTCCATCTTGCACCTCCTCTTCCGTCTTCCTCCTCCTCCTCCTCCTCCTCTTCTTCCTCTTCCTTCGTTTATCCATATTTTTTTCATTTATTGTTGTTACCTCCACTCCTCTTGCGGCTCTTCATCCTCCTCCTCCTCCTCCTCCTCCTCCTTTCTAGACTTGCTTTTATTCACTGTTTCGGAAAGCAAAATATTGTCAGAGAGAGAGAGAGAGAGAAGCAAAAGTTCTCTCTCTCTCTCTCTCTCTCTCTCTCTCAGGTTCTTTCTCTGAATACAAATTATATTTCCTAATTTACCATTTATGGATCTCTCTCTCTCTCTCTCAGGTTCTTTCTCTGAATACAAATTATATTTCCTAATTTACCATTTATGGATCTCTCTCTCTCTCTCTCTCTCTCTCTCTCTCAGGTTCTTTCTCTCTGAATACAAATGATATTTCCTAATTTACCATGATATATCCTAATTTACCATTTATGGAGCTCTCTCTCTCTCTCTCTCTCTCTCTCTCGTTTGCTTTTCATTCCGCGCGTCACCGAACGAAAACAAACTCCCAAAAGGGTGGATGGATATGACAAATAACAACAACGACAACAACAACAACAACAACAACTGCAACAACAACAAAAAATAACACAACCACCACCACTGTCATCGTCGTCATCATCATCATTTACTACCACAACTACTACTACTACTACTACTACTACTGCTACTACTACTACTACTACTACTACTACTTTTGTTTCGTATTTTTGGGGGTTATTGAAAGAAAAAAGTCGATAATTATTAAAAGTCGCGTTGAAAAAGATAAAGAAGAAGGAGGTATTGAAAAGCTTTATATCGAGAGAGAGAGAGAGAGAGAGAGAGAGAGAGAGAGAGAGAGAGAGAGAGAGAGAGAGAGAGAGCAGAAGGCAAAAGGAAACCAATAATGAAAAAAAAGAGAATAAAAAGTGGGACATGAAACCGATACCAAGAAAGAGCAAAAAGAAAAAAAAAGAAGAAAAAGAAGAAAAAAGAAAAATATGAAAGGAAGAAAGGACTGAAACACATTTTAGGGACGACGAAGAGAGAGAGAGAGAGAGAGAGAGAGAGAGAGAGAGAGAGAGAGAGAGAGAGAGAGAGAGAGAGAGAGAGAGAGAGAGAGAGGAAACGAAACATTATCTCGATCAAAGAAGAGGTATGAGAGAGGAAGCGAGGGAGGAAAGGATGAAGAAAGGGAGGGAGGGAGAAAAGAAGGAAGAGAGGAAGGAAGGAAGGAAGGAAAATGGCTTGGAAAGAATTACGAGACGGAGGAAGGAAGGACAAAAGGATGAGAGAGAGAGAGAGAGAGAGAGAGAGAGAGAGAGAGAGAGAGAGAGAGAGAGAGAGAGAGAGAGAGAGAGAGAGAGAGAGAGAATGATTGGAATCACTGTCCGGAAGCTATTTAATTTTGTTTCTCTGTCTTTCTTTCTCTTTCTCTGTGATTTATATTTATCTCATTTTTGCTTTCCTTCTTTTTTCCTTCTTTCTTTTCTGTCTTTTATTTATGGTTTTCCTTCTCTTGGGTGACATTTACTTCCTATTGTTTATTTCTTTCTTTTTTGGTTTAACATTTCTCTATTCCTTTCTTTAATACAATTCTCTTTTTTTTTTTAGATAACGAAATTGACAACTCTGGGATTTTTTTATTTATTATCTGGCCTATTTTCCTTCGCCTGTTGATGTTGTTCTTTTCCTGTTCTTTTTCCTTTGTTATTTTGTTATTTCTCCTGTTTTCATTTTTTTTTATCGTTCTGTATTTTTTTTCTCCTTCAGTCTTTTTTTTTTTTGCTCCTGTTGATTTTGTTCTTTTTTTGTTCTTTTTCCCTTGATATTTTGTTATTTCCTCTGTTTTCATTATTTTATCTAGTTCTTTATATTTATTTTCACTAGTTTTCCCTCGCCGTTTGGTTTTCACGGGAACACTTTCATCAGTATTTTTATTATTGTTTGTGTTTATTTATCTTGATTGGTATTTCTGTTTTCGTGTCGTGCAGTTCTCATTATTTACACACACATTTGTTTCGGCGTGTGTGTGTGTGTGTGTGTGTGTGTGTGTGTGTGTGTGTGTGTGTGTGTGTGTGTGTCAAACGTTTCCCTTCCCATGTTTTACGTCGTGTGTTCAAAAATGTATTTCCGTGGAGTTTTACGTGTAAAGTCAGGTCATCTCTTTTATTCATTGCTATCCTCTTCCTCCCCCCTCCCCCCTCTCTCTACACGCTCTCTCTCTCTCTCTCTGTCTGTGTCTGTGTCTGTGTCTGTCTGTCTGTCTGTCTCCCATTTAGTGATTGCTTTATATCCGACAGGAAGGAGAAAGGGAGGAAGGAGGAAGGGATGGAGAGATGAAAGGATGTGGAGGGAGGTGTGGAGGAGGAAATTTCACATGTGGAGGAGGAAAGTTGTACGAGTGTGGAGGAAAGGGAGGCAGAGGAGGAGGAGGAAAAGAAGACAAAATAGAAGAGAGTAAGAGAGGTGGAAATTTTTGGGAGGAAAGAGGAAGAGGAGGGAAGAGGAAAGGGGAGGAAGAATGTATGTAGGTGTAGAGGGAAGGGAGGAGGAGAGGGAGGATAGGAAGGAAGAAGGAGGAAGGAAAATAAGGAAAGGTAAGGAAGACAAGGAAAGTTTGGGAGGAAAATGGAGGGAAAGAAGAAGAGGGAGGAAACGGGAAGAGAAGGGAGGAAAGAGGAGGAAAGAAACCGGAATGGGGAAGAAAGAGGAGGAAAGGGGAAGAGAAGGAGAAGGAAAGCTGAGAAAATAGGAAGAAATGGAGAAGAGAGGAGAAGGAAAGTAGAGAAAAGATAAATAAGTTGGAAGGAAAGAGGAGAAAAGAAGTAGAGGAGAGGAAGAAAGAGAGGAAGAAAAGAAGAAAAGACTGGGAAGAAACTTGAAAAAAAAAGAGGAAGAAGAATGTTGGAATATGAATGAGAAACGATAGGATTTTTTTACTGTGTGTGTGTGTGTGTGTGTGTGTGTGTGTGTGTGTGTGTGTGTGTGTGTGTGTGTGTGTGTGTGTTTAGGACAGGTGTGTGATGGGGTGGAAAAGTGCATTCGAACGTAGCAAAGGGAGGGAGGAAATGAGGGAGGGAAGGAAGGAAGGGAGGGAGGGAGGGAGGGAAGAAGGTTGAGGTGTGTAGGAGGCGTAAATGGAGACATGGGAATGAAGGAGAAGGAGGAGAAGAAGAAGAAGAAGAAGAAGAAGAAGAAGAAGAAGAAGAAGAAGAAGAAGAAGAAGAAGAAGAAGAAGAAGAAGAAGAGAAACGGAAAAGAAGTAATATGATGAAAGAATAAAGGAAGGAAGAAGGAGGGAAGAGAATAGAAGAGGATAGGGCAGAAGAAATTATGTGGAGAAGGAGAAAAAGGAAGGAGGAGGAAGAGAAAGAGGAGGAGGAGGAGGAGGTAAAATAGGAGAGAGGGAGAGAAAGAGAAAGGTGGGCAGTAAAATAAAAGAGGAGGGAGGGGAGGTGCAGTGAGTCAAGGAAAATGAGAAAGAGGAGGAGGAGGAGGAGGAGGAGGAGGAGGGAAGTAAAGGAGAAGAGAAGAGATGAGTTCCCGGGAGAGTCCATTTGCAGAAGAACGGGGGAGTCCATGTCATGCCTCGACCGACGACTCCATTAGAGAGAGAGAGAGAGAGAGAGAGAGAGAGAGAGAGTTATATTTAAGGGAAAGTTACGTCAAAAGGTTCAAGGTCATTTTAATATCACTCTTCTTCTTCTTCTTCTTCGTCTTCTTCGTCTTCTTCTTCTTCTTCTTCTTCTTCTTCTTCTTCTTCTTCTTCTTCTTCTTCTTCTTCTTCTTCTTCTTCTTCTTCTTCTTCTTCTTCTTCTTCTTCTTCTTCTTTTTGTTTTCAGTGCCATGTATAATTTCCTTTTCTTTCTTTCTTATTTTCTTTTCTAATCTTAATATTTTTTTTTTGAATTTTTGTTTTGTTTTGAATTATTGACTGAATTTTTTTTTGTTTTTGTTTATGTTTGTTTATCAGGGTATTGTTTGCAACCTTTCCACCCTCGCCATCCACACACCATCCACCATCATCCACCTATCCACTCCACCTAATATCCCTCCACCTTGAAGTATTCCACCTCATCTTCCTCCACCTCCTATTCCACTTTTATCTCTCCATTCATTCTTCCACTTCCCGTTATGTCCCTTTCTCCCTCCCTCCACCTATATTCCACCTACGTATCTTCTCTCCACCTTCCTCTTGTTCCACTTTTTCTATTCCATCTTTATCTTCCACTTCCCTTTCTGATCCTTTTTCCCTCCCTCCACCTCTCTTCCACCTACTTATCTTCTCTCCACCTTCCTCCTGTTCCACTTTTTCTTTTCCATATTTATGTTCCACGTCCCTTTCTGTCCGTTTCTCCCTTCATCCACCTGTCTTCCACCTTCTTATTTTCTCTCCACCTTCCTCCTGTTCCACTTTTTGTTTTCCATATTTCTCTTCCACTTACCTTTCTGTCCCTTTCTCCCTTCATCCACCTGTCTTCCACCTATTTATCTTCTCTCCACCTTCCTTTTGTTCCACTTTTTCTCTTGAATCTTTCTCTTCCATTTCCCTTTCTGTCTCTTTCTCCCTCCCTCCACCTGTCTTCCACCTACGTATCTCTCCACCTTCTTCCCTTCTTCTCATTCTTTCCTTCTTCCGTTCTTTCGTTTTTTATTCCTTTTTCTCTTCCATTCGTTCCCCTTCCCATACGTTCCTTCCTCTATCTCCTACTCCACTTAGTCTCCCTCCCTCCTTCTCTCCACTTTCCTCCACTTCCTCTCCTCCCTCCCTCCCTCCTCCACCACTTACTGCTTACCTATCTTTTATTGATTATTCCTCTCTCTCTCTCTCTCCTTTCCATTTGCCTCCGTTTACGTTTTCCCTCTTTTTCTCTTTAATTTTCTTCTTTTTCCTTCTTTTTCCTTTTTTTTCTCTATTTTATTTCTCATTTATTTCGTCTCCTCCTCCTCCTCCTCCTCCTCCTCCTCCTCCGAGCGTCATTTTTCTTCCTTTCTCTCTCTTGTTCCGCGATGTTTGTTCGTTCGTTTCTTTGTTTGTTTCTCTTTTTCATTCTCTTTCTTTCCTTTTAGTGTTTTTTTTATTATTTATGTTATTTCGTTCTTTCCTTGTCCCATTTTTTTCGTTTTTATTTTTGTTTTTATTTGTTTTTATTTTCTGTTCTTTTCTTCTCCTTCCATTTCTCCTTTCTTTATTTTATTTATTTTCTTTTTCTGTTCTTTCCTTCCTTCCTTCCTTCCTTCTTTCTTTCGTTATTTATTCCTTTCCTTCTCCATTCCTTCCTTCTTTCCTTTTCTTCTTCATTCTTATTCCCATTCCATTCCTTCCTTCCTTCCATTGTTTTGTTTTTTATTCATTTTCTTTCCCTTCTTTCCTTCTTCCATTCCTTCGCATTTTATTGATTTTCCTTTTCTATTCCTTCCTTCTTTTCTTCTTTCTTTATTCACTTCTTTTTCTTTTCTTTCCTCCCTTCCATTTTTTCGTTCTTTATTCGTTTTCCTTTTTCCTTCCTTTCCTTCTTCCGTTCTTTCGCTCTATTAATTTTTACTTTCTATTCCTTCCTTCCTTCCTTCTTTCATTCATCTCTTCTTTCCTCTTTTCACTCTCCTTCCCTCTGTCATTCATTCATTACTTTTGGCTTTTCCTTCATTCCCTCTTCTTCCTTCCTTTCTTTCCTTCTTTCTTCTTTTCTTATTCTTCCTCCCTCCGTTGTTTCCTTCTTTTCTTCCTTCCTTCCTTTCTTTCTTCTTTCCTTATTATCTCTCCCTCCGTTCGTTCCTTCTTTTCTTTCTTTCTTCCTTCCTTTCTTCTTTCCTTATTCTCCCTCCCTCCGTTCTTTCCTTCTTTTCTTTCTTTCTTCCTTCCTTTCTTCTTTCCTTATTCTCCCTCCCTCCGTTCTTTCCTTCTTTCCCTCTCCTTCTTTCCTTCCTTTCTTTCTTATTTCCTTATTATCCCTCCCTCCGATATCACCTTCTTTCCCTCTCCTTCCTTCCTTCCTTCCTTTCTTTCTTCTTTCCTTATTATCCCTCCCTCCGATATCACCTTCTTTCCCTCTCCTTCCTTCCTTCCTTCCTTTCTTTCTTCTTTCCTTATTATCCCTCCCTCCGATATCACCTTCTTTCCCTCTCTTTCCTTCCTTCCTTTCTTCTTTCCTTATTATCCCTCCCTCCGATATCACCTTCTTTCCCTCTCCTTCTTCCTATCTTCCTTCCTTCCTTTCTTTCTTTTTTTCTTTCACTCTTCCTTTCTTTCTTTTCACGGGTTCATTGTTTGATTATTATTGTTTATCTTCTGTTATCTCTTTGTTCCCATTTTTTATCGCCCATCTCTCATTGTCCTTATCGTTCATTCGCTGTGTGTGTGTGTGTGTGTGTGTGTGTGTGTGTGTGTGTGTGTGTGTGTGTGTGTTTACCTAGTTGTATTTACCTAGTTGTATCTGTATTTGTCCAACTTTTGTGTGTGTGTGTGTTTGTGTGTGTGTGTGTGTGTGTGGAGATATAGAGAAGGCAGGGAGGAAAAAGAGGAAGGAAGGAAGGAAAAGAGAACTGATTTTATGAATGAAGGAAAGGAAGGAAGAAGAAAAGACGAAGTAAGGAAAAGGAAGGAAAAAGAGAACAAAGGAGGATAGGTAGGGAATAAGAAGGAAGAGGAAAAGGAGACAAAGAAACAATGAAATTAAAAAAAGAAAATAAGAAAGTGAAGAATAAGATCAAGAAAAGAAGGAAGGAAGGAAAGAGGGAATGAAAGGAGGAACTAATGAAGGATTGGATAATGAAGGACAGTGAATAGGAAATTAGGAAGGAGAGAACAAGGGAAATTAAGAAAGATTTGAACGGAAGAGAGGAAGGAGGGAAGAAAGGACGAACGAAGGGAAGAAGGAAGGAAGAAACTGATTTACGAATATGGAAAGGTAGGATTAGAAAGTAGGTGAAGGAGGGATAGGGAAGGATGAGAGGAGGAGGAGGAGGAGGAGGAGATATTTGGAGTGGAAGGGAAGGGTTAAAGATAGATAGATAGATAGAAAGGGAGAAAAATAGATGATGTGTGTGTGTGTGTGTGTGTGTGTTGGATTTGATGAACTATAAAGGTGTGTGGCCAGGTGAGGGGAGGGGGGTCAGGCAGTAAATCACACACACACACACACACACACACACAGACACATATCAGAGAGAGAGAGAGAGAGAGAGAGAGAGAGAGAGAGAGAGAGATCAGTAGCCAGATAAGAGTTTTCCTATTTTTAAATTAACACTGTCCTGGCTATTGCACCATCTCTCTCTGTCTCTCTCTCTCTCTCTCTCTCTCTCCACAAACACAGACACTTTTACGTTCACTTAATTGAACTTTGGGAATCCCTGAGATTTATATTGGAGGAGGAGGAGGAGGAGGAGGAGGAGGAGGAGGAGGAGGAGGAGGAGGAAGAGGAGGAGGAGGATTTACCAAACGTTATTTTGTTGTTATCAAGGGGCGCCGTGACGTCATATCCTCCTCCCTCTCCTCCTCCTCCTCCTCCTCCTCCTCCTCCTCCTCCTCCTGTCTCTGCCATGCGCGCTCTCTTGTTCTTCTTTTTTTTTTTTTCGTATCCAGTCGTACTTCGGTTCCTGCTCTGTGAAGGTGTGAAGGTGAAGTGGTGATGAAGTGGTGTTGAAGTGGTGTTGGTGTGGGATGGGGATGGTGTGGTGTGGTGATGCTGGTGGTGGTGGTGGTGGTGGTGAAAATGGTGGTGATAGTGGTTTGGTGTATTAGTGGTATTGTGGTGGCGGTGATGATGGTGTTGGTGAGATCGGTATGGTGGTAGTGTGGATGGTATTCAAGGGATGTGGTGGTGGTTGTGGTGGTGATGATATGGTGAGGTGCGATTGTGGTGGTGGTGATGATGGTGATGTTGCTGGTGTGGTGATGTGTTGTTATGTGTGTGTGTGTGTGTGTGTGTGTGTGTGTGTGTGTGTGTTATTACTATTATTACTACTATTATTACAACCAACCTTTTAGTAAGCGACGGTGCAATAATAAAGTAAATAATAGCAGTAATAATAATAATAATAATAATAATAATAATAATAATAATAATAATAATAATAATAATAGTATTCGAAGTGCAGGCAATAGTAATTATAACGACAGTAATATTGAAGGTCTTACGAGGGGACAGGTTAATTAGGGCACCATTAGAGAGAGAGAGAGAGAGAGAGAGAGAGAGAGAGAGAGAGAGAGAGAGAGAGGAAGGTCATTACCGGCGCCTAACTTTATCTTGATGCCATTTACCTGTTCATTAGTGTGTGTGTGTGTGTGTGTGTGTGTGTGTGTGTGTGTGTGTGTGTGTGTGTGTGTGTGACTAGATGAATTACAGTCTTAACATGGTCCAATTGTGTGTTATGAATACTTATTAACGTGTGTGTGTGTGTGTGTGTGTGTGTGTGTGTGTGTGTGTGTGTGTGTGTGTGTGTGTGTGTGTGTGTGTGTGTGTGTGTGTGCGTGCATCAGTTGGTGGTTTATGGTTAGTCTTACGTAAATTCATAAACACACACACACAATGCCTTTCCATTCTCTCTCTCTCTCTCTCTCTCTCTCTCTCTCTCTCTCTCTCTCTCTCTCTCTCTCTCTCTCTCTCTCTCTCTCTCTCTCTCTCCGACTAACTTCACCTGTTTTCTGACCTCTCCCCCTCCCCGCACTTCATTATCCCCTTTCTCTCTCTCTCTCTCTCTCTCTCTCTCTCTCTCTCTCTCTTTCGAACTTTACATGTCGGCATTTAGCGAGTGGTCGTGTGAGGGAGGAGGAGGAGGAGGAGGAGGAGGAGGAGGAGGAGGAGGATGAGGAGGAGGAGGAGGAGGAAGAATCAGGAAGGTTACGTGAGAAGAATTGACAAAATGGGGAGAAGGGACAGCAGGAGGAGGAGGAGGAGGAGGAGGAGGAGGAGGAGGAGGAAGAAGAAGAAGAAGAAGAAGAGGAGGAGGAGGAGGAGGTCGATAAATAAATTGAAAAAACTTAATGAATCGCTCGTTATAGGTGAAAGGCCGACGAAAAAAAAAAGAATTAGGTGGAGGAGGAGGAGGAGGAGGAGGAGGAGGTGAGCGACAGGTAAAAGGAGATTAAATTTGACGTATAAAAAGGTAACAGGGTTTATCTTGGAAGTGGGGGGAAGGGGGAAGAGTATTTATAGAGGAGGAGGAGGTGGAGGAGGAGGAGGAGAAGATTTGACGGGAGAAAGAAAAAGATAAGGGAAAGGAAGGAAAGGGAAGGGAACGGAAGGAGGAGAGAGAAAGAAGAGAAAGGAAGGAGAAGGAAAGGGAAGGGAGAGGGAAGGGAGAAAGGAAGAGAATTAATAGGTTAAGAGGAAATTTGGAGAGGAAGAGAAGGAAGGAAAGGGAAGGGAGAAAGGATGAGAATTAATAGAACGTTGAGGAAATTTTGAGAGGAAGAGAAGGAAGGGAAGAGGAAGGGTAGAGAAGGGACTGAATCAATGAAGAGGGAGGATTAAAATGAGGGATAATAATATATGAAAGAAAGTAAGGAAGACTAGGAAGGGAAAGGAAGAGGAAGGGTAGAGAAGGGAATGAAGCGATGAAGAAAAATAATATATATAGAAAAGTGAGGAAGAACAGGAAAGGGAGGAAAGAGGAGGAACAGAAGGAAAGGAAAGATGACGATTAGAAACAGTAAACATAAATAAAAGGAATGAGGAGAAAGCAGTAATAAAAAAACGAAAAGGGGGGAGGAAGGGAAGATGATGATAATGATGATGATGATGATGATGATGATGATATGTATATATGTATGAATGTATGTATGTATGTTTATATGTATGTTTGTATGTATGTATGTATGTATGTAACCTGGCTGTTTGTTTTGATGAGCCTGACCTTTTGATGTGATAAGTCATGTGTGTGTGTGTGTGTGTGTGTATCCTTCAGTGAGCGTGACCTTTCGTGACCTGTTGACCTTCCTGTGCTTGAGAGAGAGAGAGAGAGAGAGAGAGAGAGAGAGAGAGAGAGAGAGAGAGAGAGAGAGAGAGAGAGAGAGAGAGGAATGGAAGTGGAAAAAGAAGAAAGAAATTAAGAAAGGTTAGGGAAGGTTTTAGTGTGTGTGTGTGTGTGTGTGTGTGTGTGTGTGTGTGTGTGTGCTGAAAAAGCCAGAAATATTCATAGTTAAATAAGTTTCTTGGATTAAGAGAAACACAC
>NC_066545.1:12604070-12624070 GCF_024679095.1 Eriocheir sinensis | reverse complement strand
TCGTACTTTTTTTTTTTTTTTCCTTGAGCTGAATTTTTTGCTATACGAAAATTAAAATCCGAGTTCTTGGATGCGTTTCGTTATTATGCGTTGTGAAGATCACTGTATATACGCAGTTTGTACTCGAGACCTTCATGATATTCGCGTAATGTGAATTGGTAGTGTTGTAATATTCGGGTAATGTGAATTGGTAGCGTTATAATATTCGCGTAACTTCATCTGGTGGCATTATTTTATACGTAACTTGATCTATTAACGTCAGAAGAGTCGCCTAACTTTAACATGTGACTTTCATAATACTAGTACTGTCATCATATTCGTGTAGTGTGAATTGGTTGCGTCGTAATATTCGCGTAACTTGATCTCGTGTCACTGTTGTATTTGTAACTTGATCTGTTGTCATCATAGAATTCGCATAACTTGAACTCGTGACCTTCATAAAATTCGCGTAACCTGAACCGATAGCGTCATATATTCGCATAACTTGAACTCGTGACCTTCATAAAATTCGCGTAACCTGAACCGATAGTGTCATAATATTCGCGTAATGTGAGTTGGTAGCGTTATGATATTCGCTTAACTTCATCTGGTGGCATTGTCGTATTCGTAACTTGATCTGTTGTCATCATAAAATTCGCATAAGTTGAACTCGTGACCTTCATAAAATTCGCGTAACCTGAACCGATAGCGTCATTATATTCGCGTAATGTGAGTTGGTAGCGTCACAATATTCGCGTAACTTCATCTGGTGACATATTCCTAACCTGATCTGTTGTCGTCATAAAATTCGCATAACTTGAACTCGTGACCTTCATAAAATTCGCGTAACCTGAACCGATAGTGTCATAATATTCGCGTAATGTGAGTTGTTAGCGTTATGATATTCGGATAAGTTTACCTCGTTGCGTTGTTGTATTCGTATCTTCCTCTGTTGTCATCATAAAATTCGCATAAAATTCGCATAACTTGAACTCGTGACCTTCATAAAATTCGCGTAACCTGAACCGATAGCGTCATTATATTCGCGTGATGTGAGTTGGTAGCGTCACAATATTCGCGTAACTTCATCTGGTGACATTATATTCCTAACCTGATCTGTTGTCATCATAAAATTCGCATAACTTGAACTCGTGACCTTCATAAAATTCGCATAACCTGAACCGATAGTGTCATAATATTCGCGTGATGTGAGTTGGTAGCGTTATGATATTCGCATAGTCTGAATTCGCATTAACCTGAACTGGGAACATCATAATTTTCGCGTAATGTGAGTTGGTAGTGTTATGATATTCGCATAAGTTTACCTCGTTGTGTTGTTGTATTCGTATCTTGCTCTGTTGTCGTCATAAAAATCGCATAACTTGAACTCGTGACCTTCATAAAATTCGCATAACCTGAACCGATAGTGTCATAATATTCGCGTGATGTGAGTTGGTAGCGTTATGATATTCGCATAGTCTGAATTCGCTTAACCTGAACTGGGAGCATCACAGTTTTCGCGTAATATGAGTTGGTAGCATCATTATATTCGCATTATCCGAGTTCGCTTAATCTGAAATCCCTGACTCCTACCCTTCACATTATCCGAGCAGCTGGCGTTATAACACATCTTTTTTTTTTTCATTATTGTTTTTCTTCACGCCCTTGAACTGTCTCCTTTTCTGTAATAATCCTGCTTGTTGATGTTTTTTTTTGGAAGGGGAGTTATTAAGTAAGGGGTGATTTGTAACGTTGTAGAAAGTGTTATGACTATATATTTCGTTATGTATGTGTGGGTGGGTTCTTTTCTTGTGTGGGGGGATGTTTCGTAACGTTGTAGAGGGTGTTATGACTATATATATTTCGTTATGTGTGTGTATGGTAATGGTTCATTGTGTAGGGGGGTGTTGTTATCATTCTAGAGGGTGTTATGACTATATATATTTCCTTATGTGTGTATGGGGGTGGTTCATTGTGTAGGGGGGATTCGTAACGCTGTAGAGGGTGCTATGACTATATCTATTTCCCTATGTGTGTATGGGGGTGTTCGTTGTGTGTGTGTGGGGGATTCACAACGTTGTAGAGGGTGTTATGACCTTATATATTTCGTTATGTGTGTATGGGAGCTTGTTCGTTGTGTGTGGGGATGTTTCGTAACGTTGTAGAGAGTGTAATGACTATATATATTTCCTTATGTGTGTATGGGGGTGGTTTTTTGTGTTGGGGGATGTTTCGTAACGTTATGGAGGGTGTTATGACTATATATTTCGTTACGTGTCTGGTTGGTTGCGTCATCATTACGTCACGAACCACCTACCAACCATCGCCTTCGTTCTCGTTGCAGCTGATTCGTGTTGTGACTGAACTTTCCTTTTTCGAACCCCGTGAACAGAAGGTAAAGATGAACGATTAGAGAGGAGAAAAAGGAAAAGAAAGGAGAAAGGAAATACAAAAAAAGTGAACAGAAAGACGAGAAAGGAAGATAAAAAAGAAACAGGAATAGAAAAGACAAATAATAAGAAGAAAATAAAGAAAACAGAAAGAGAGCATATATTACCTCCAAGAAAGAAAGATTAGGAAAGGAAAGCAAGAACAGAATAAAGAAAGAAGACCATTTGTTGAGAACGAAAAGAATAAGAAAGTAAGGAATAAGATAGATAAGTAAAGCAAGATAAGGCAAATCAAGTAATAAGTCTTCAACCTTTTCCCTCCGTCCCGTGTATAAGGTGAAAACAAAGCCAATAATAATCAAAAGTGTTAATTAACCTGTTGTTGTTACCTGTACATACCACCGCGACCCTCACTCACTCGCGCACCTGTGTTGAACTTATACCTAAACTAAGCCTGTTAAAAAAATAAGTGTAAAAAGTGTCTTCGTATAAAAAATTAAACAAAAAAACAGCACTAAAAGAAAACGGGAGACAGACGAACACGTAAAAATAAACAATAAAAGAAAATAAGACAGATAAACAAAACAAAACAGAAAACTAGATAAAAAACAAAACAACAACAACAAAAAACAAACAAACATCAACTCAAAGGAAATGAAAGCCTAGAAGATCCAAACTGTAAACAAACACATAAACAAACAAGTAAGCAGTAGACAAGCAAGTAACAGAAGAGGAAGTATAAACAAGAAAGCAATCAACCGAAAAAGCACCACAAACAAACAAGCAAGCAAGCAAACAACCCCCAAACAGTGAAATCTTGAAGAAAATCGCCTCTACGGGAGTGTGGCGCCGAGGTGAGCCGTGATTGGCTGAGCAGTGAGTTGCCTGTGACGTCACGCTGTGCTGTGATTGGCGGGCGTGATGGCGACGGCGGTGGTGAACGGCGATGACGTCATGGAGATGGGGCGGGTCTCCTCCTTCAAGGTAATGATGATGATGATGGTGGGGATTTAGTATTTACTCTTTTCAAAATTTCATGACTTTCCTGGTTGATTAAAAGACGCCGTCAGCTTTATCTATTTGTAACTCTTGGATAGATAATTACACTCATTAACTTTATATTAGCCATTTTTTCCTTATTAATTAACGTAACGATGATGATGTTTTAGTATGTACGTGGTTTTTCTAAATTTCATGGTCTTCCTAATTGATTGCAAGACGCCATCAGTTTTATCTATTTAATTGTAGCTCCTGAATAGATAATTACATTCATCAACTTTAGATTAGCCAGTTTTTATCTAATTAATTAACGTAAATGATTGACTATTGGGTGTAAGTTAGCGTGGTAGCTCTGGGTAGGTAATTGCATTCATTAACTTTAGATTCGCCCGTTTTTTTATTAATTAACGTAAATGATTGACTATTGGGCGTAAGTTAGCGTGGTAGCTCTGGGTAGGTAATTGCATTCATTAACTCTCAATTAGTTAGTTTGTCCCACATGGTTAACGTAAATTATTGAAAATTGGGTTTATATTAACGTAGAATTTTCCCCGCAATTGATTTGGAATTTAAATTAGTGTCATCATTATTTTAGTACGTAGTTAATGAATTTGTGCATCATTCATGAGACCATTTTCACCTCATACACATTTTCACGTTCATTTGACTGAAAAGTGCTTGAAAAAAAAGTTACGATTGCATTTTTCGGGTTTGGAAAAAATATTTGCTAGAAATTCAAATTCGTCAAAACAAAAATTGTGTGAAATATAGAAAAAAAAGAACACGGAACCACAAGTCGGCTCAAAACATAACAGATTTAACAAAAATATAAAATAACACTGGAGAAAAAACGAACGAAATATTTTGAATTATTACATTTTATAAAGAGTTGGTGGTCCTGGTGAAAAATTAAACTAAAAAAACTCTACAGCCACAAACAGAGGACAGTAGGAATTCCAGTAACATGTTCAAGTTCTAGGAAGGAAAGAAACAAAAGCGGAAGAATGATTCAAAACTTACAAATCAAAGCCAAAACTGGGAAACAAACAAACAAACAAACAAACAAAACAGGAATAATCATCAATTTTCAAAAGAACACGCGTGGTGAAACTGAAGCAAAAAACACAAGCAAATGCGTTTACACATCAATAATTTAAATACTTACAAATAAAATGGATTGTGTGCTAAAACTAAAAACGAATGCCAAATTTTAAAAGGACAGTGACTTGCTTTATGGATTCCAGTATTACACCCAAAACTAAAGTGCCATAAAGTTTGGAGCACAAGGAATTAGGTTTGCACATCAGTAATTCAGATTCTTACATATACAGCAATAACACAGACACTTACAAATATACCAAGGATACTTAAAACTACAATAGTAACTCTGATTCCTACAAATACTACAATAATACAGATACAAATAAAAAGATAGTTGGAGCATGGGAAAAAAACTAAACTAAACAGGAATCGTGAAGTTTTAAATGAACACTGGCTTTTTAAATTCCAGTATTACACCGGAAACGAAAGTCCACCACCAAACAGATAACAGGTAAACACAACAGGTAAACAACAGGTGGCCTTAACACAGGTAAACACAACAAACAGGTAGACGAAACAGGTAAACACAACAACAGGTAAACACAACAGGTAAACAACAGGTGGCCATAACACACAGGTAAACACAACAAACAGGTAGACGCAACAGGTAAACACAACAACAGGTAGACGCAACAGGTAAACAACAACAGGTAAACACAACAGGTAAACAACAGGTGGCCAAAACACTCTGGCAAACACAACAAACAGGTAGACACAACAGGTAAATACAGGAACAGGTAAACACAACAGGTAAACAACAGGTGGCCAAAACACTCTGGCAAACAACAAACAGGTAGACACAACAGGTAAATACAGCAACAGGTAAACAAAACAACAGGTAAACAACAAACAGTAACAACGAAAAATAAACCTAATTGAATGAAGAACAAGAAAAAAAAAGAAGCAAAACAAAACAAATAACAAGATCAATGCACGGGAAATGATTGCTTAGAAGAGTCGAAGTGTAAACAAACAAACAAGGAAGCAAACAAAACAAGGAAGCAAACAAAACAAGCAAGCAAATGGAGAAGAAATAGACACAACATTTAAACAACACAACAACAGGTAAACACAACACAACAGGTAAACGCAACACAAATTAGCCCAACACTCACCTGTCCATCAGTTAATTACTCGTGCTGAAAGGTGCTCAACGCCACGCCCACTCAGGTAACAGCCTCTCAGCACGGCGACAATCTATTAGCACTCCGTTAATAAGTGAACATAATTACCGAGCGTCCGTAATGAGAGAAATTGGTGATAATGGTGATAACGACACCTCTTAATACCTCTTAGCGCGGCGCCGGGGTATTAATATTGCGTAATGAACCAGATACGATGACCTCGTGTACGTGATATGAGTTTGGGGTTACATAATGACACCTGTTTCGTAAGGTATACTGAAATGTTGACACCCACCTGTTGTGTTAATGGTGTATAATGACCCACCTAATGATGACCTCTAAGATGGCATAATGAACCGGACATAACTACCATGTCACCTTAATTATGATGGTTGATAATGACCTACAATGAGTTAACAATGTATAATGATACCCACCGATTGAGGACCTTTGACATACCATAATGAACTTGATATAACTTCCATTTCCTCATAACTATAATTGAGATGATGTAATTTGTCAACGTTATACTTTTCATAACATAATAACGTCTTCAATCACGCATACGGTCATGATAGTGTAGATTGAATACGTAATCCAGTGAACGGTGTATTAGTGGTGTGATTTGTCATTATCCAAATTTGAATGATGTAATAGTCTTGTCAAAGTCTCTCAGTCTCAACGATGCACAATATAAAAAATAGGCCGTAAGCAACAAACAAACAAACAAACAAACAATTCCTCTTTTTTTTTTTTTTCTTTCCCCTTCTCCTCCTCCTCTTCCTCCTCGTCTCTTCCCTTCTTCCCTCCTATCCCTCTTTTTTTTGTTTTCTCTTTCCCCTCCTCCTCCTCCTCATCATCTCTTCCCTTCTTCCCTCCTATCCCTCTCTTTTTTGTTTTTTTCCTTCCCCTCCTCCTCCTCCTTCTCTTCCTCCACCTCCTCATCTCTTCCCTTCTCCCTTCCTATCCCACATTTCTTTCCTCTTTCTCTTCCCTTTGATCCTTTATCCTTTCTCACCCTCTTCTTCCTCTTACTTCCCCTCGTCCTCTTTCCTCTTTCTCTTCCTTTCTACTCAGTTTCTCACCCTCTTCCTCCTCTTACTCTCCGCTCAGTTTATCACCCTCTTCTTCCTCTCACTTCCACTCGTCCTCTTTCCTCTTACTCCTCCTTTCCGCTCAGTTTCTCACCCTCTTCCTCCTCATACTTTCCCTGCTCCTCTTTCCTCTTCCTCTTCCTTTCCACTCAGTTTCTCACCCTCTTCCTCCTCTTACTGTCCCTCCTCTTCCCCCTATTCGTTCGCTAAAAGTAAGTAAAATAAAGAGGAATAAAGAACAGGAACAAATCAAGTTAAAAGGAAAAAAATATACCGAACCCGGATATGTGAGTGAACCCCAAAGTAAAAAAAAGAAAGAAAAGAAAATGAAAGCCCAAAGAGAGGTAAAGAAAGCCCACCTGTGCCGCCTTGAAAGCACGCCCTCACCTGCATCAATACGCTAATTAGAAGCAGGTGTGTTCTGTCCAGGTATTAATGCGCGTCTCCGTGGGCAACGTATATATACCTGGTACCATTAGTGGGATTAGCTGAAAGGGGGGGAAGGGAGGAGAAAGGAGAGAAGAGGAGGGAGAAGGGGGGGAAGAGGAGACGGAGAGGAGGGCGAAGAAAAGAGAAAGTGGAGGAGGGAGGAGGAAAGAAGAGTGGAAGAAAGAATTAGAGAGAAAAATGTGGAGGGAGGAAGGAGGAGGAAGGGAGAGATAGGAGAGAGAAAATATGAGAGAAAGAAAGGAAAAGGAAAGAGAGGAAGGGAACGGAAAAAAAAGAAAGCAAAAAGAGGGAAAAAAAGAGCAGAGGTGAAAGGGGAAGGAGAAGGAAAGAGGAGATGAGGAGGGAAGAGGAAAGAAAGGGTTGGGAGAGAGAATATGAGAGAAAGCTGGAGATGGAACGAAAAGAAGATAATAGAGAGAAAAGGGGAAGAAGAGGCGAGAAGGAAAAAAAGAAAAAAGAAGAGGGGAGAAAAGATAGTGGCAATGTTTGTGGTAGAGATTTAGAAAAGGAAAGAAGGGGAAAAAAGAAGGGATTAGGAAGAGGAAGAGGAAGAAACGAAAGTAAAAGTGCCTAAGTTTAGAGGAAGAAGGAAAAAAAAGGGAAATGAAAAGAGACCGTCAGAAGAGAGGAAAACAGGGTAAGAAAAAGAGGAAAAAAGAGCTGGTTAGGAAGAGGAAGGGAAAAAAAGGAAAGTAAAGGGGGCAAAGTTTAAGAGGAAGGAAAAGGGAAAAAAAAGGAAAGGAAAAAAAACTGACATGCTTACGTTTGGGGAAAGTTCAGGAGAGAGGAAAACAGGGGAAAGGAAAATGGGGAAAAGAGGGGAAGAGGGAGAGGAATAGGGTAAGAAAGGAAAGTAAAAGTGGGTAAGTTTAAGAGGAGAAGGAAAAGAAAAAAATAGGGAATGGAAAAATGCGATACTGTAGCTTATGTTAGGGGAAAAGAGTTCAGAAGAGAGGAAAACAAGGGAAAGGAAAATGGGGAAAAAGAGGGGAAGAGGGAGAGGAAAATGGGAAGAAAGTAAAATTAAATTGGCTAAGTTTAAGAGGAGGAAGGAAAAAAAGGGAAAGGAAAAGAAAAGACTAACACTGAAGGTTATGTTGGGGGAAAGAGTTCTGAAGAGAGGAAAACAGGGGAAGAAAATGGGGAAAAAGTGAGGAAGAGGAAGAGGGGGAAGAAACGAAAGTAAAAGTCGCTAAGTTTAAGAGGAGGAAGGAAAAAAAAGGGAAAGGAAAAAAAAAGACTGATACAAGCTTACGTTAGAGGAAAGTTCAGAAGAGAGGAAAACAGGGGAAGAAAATGGGGAAAAAGAGAGGAAGAGGAAGAGGGGGAAGAAACGAAAGTAAAAGTCGCTAAGTTTAAGAGGAGGAAGGAAAAAAAAAAGACCTTTACTGAAGTGTATGTTTGGGGAAAGAGTTCTGAAGAGCGAAAAACAGGGGAAGAAATAAGGGGAAAAAGAGGGGGGTTAGGGTAGAGAAGAGAAAGGGAAGGGAAGGGAAGGGAAAGAGGAAAGAGTAAATGAAGAGAGAGGGGAAAGGAGGGGAAGGGGAAGGGGAAAAAATCAGGATGTGTGAGGGATATTGGGATGGGTAAAAGGGGAGGGGAAAGGAAGGGGAGGGGAAAGGAAGGGAAGGGGAGTATAAGGGATATTGAGAAGAGTCAAACTTTGCTAATTTTAAAGTTGAAAGTTTGTGTTTGGCTCCGAAGCGGCTTGTTCTGTTATTATTGTTTGTACGTGCGTGTGTGTGTGTGTGTGTTTGAAGTGCCGGGAGAGAGAGAGAGAGAGAGAGAGAGAGAGAGAGAGAGAGAGAGAGAGAGAGAGAGAGAGAGAGAGAGAGAGAGAGAGAGAGAGAGAGAGATGAAAGTGCTACAGGAAACCAAAGAGAATTGAGAAAAATGTGAAATTGGAATGAGGAAATATTTTTATTGACTTCCATCTCTCTCTCTCTCTCTCTCTCATATTTTCATCGTTTTGTCCTTGTTTTCCTTTTGTTCTTTGCTTTTTTTTCCCTTGTTATTTTTCCTTCACATATTCACATTTTTGTATCATTTTATTCATTTCTCTACCGTTTTGACTTTTCCTTCGCTTTTCATTTTCCTATTTCTTCCCCGTATTCTTATTTTCCCTTCTCTTTTCCTCCCCTTATTCTTTTTTTCTATTTTCTTTTACCCCCTTTCTCATTTCTTACTAATACTTGACACTCGTATAATTCATCTTCCCTTTTCTTTATTATTTTTTTCATTTTTTCATTTTTTCTTCCCGGGCGTTTCCAAGACATCAATTCCCCTCTCCCGCGGGTCACACAAAACAGCTTCGTCCCTCACGCCGCTGTAATGTCCATGAATATATGCATGTAAAACTCCCCCCCCCCCCACACCCACCCCCCCGTCCCCCCCTCCTTTATCCTCTACCTCCCCCTCCCTCACTTCCCTTCCTCTTCCCCCCTTTCACTCTTTCCTCTTTCTTCGCCTTCCTTCTCCTCTTGCTCCTTTGTTTTCCTTCCCTTTCTCTTCCTCTTCTTCACTTTTTTTGTTGTTATCCAGTTTTCTCCTCTTCCTGTTTACTCATTTTTCCTTATCTATCTTTTCTTTTCTTGCTTTTATTTTCCCTTTTTCCTTTTCCTCTCCTTTTCATCCTCCTTTCCCTTCCTCCTTTTCTAATCCATTATTTTTTTTTCCTTTTCCCGTCCGCTTCAAATTTTTGCTTCTTCTTCTTCTTCTTTTTTTTTTTTTTTCTTCTCCTTCTTCTTCTTCTTCTTCTTCTTCTTCTTCCTCCTCCTCCTCCAATCCCATGACGGAATCCTCATAAATCCTTCTCGGTCTCTTCATAGGCTTAACAACTTCTTCCCCTCTTCTTTCCCTCTTCATTCCCTCTTCCCCCTCTTCCCCATCCTCCTCTTATCTTCTTCCTCTTCTCTTTTCTCCTTCCCTTCTCTTTATTACTATTTTCCTCTTACTTCCTCTTCACTTCCCCTCTTCTTCCCCTATTCGTTCCCTCCTCCTCCTCCTCCTCCTCCTCCTCCTCCTCCTCCTCCTCCTCCTCCTCCTCCTCTATTACCCACCATTATATAAACCTTTTGTTCTTTCATTTCCCCTTCTTCCCCTTCTTCCCCTCATCCTTCCTCCCCTTCCTCTCCTCTCCTTCCCCTTCCTTCCCTTCCTACCTTCCTCTCACCCCTCCCCTCCAACCCCTTTCTCTTTCCCGCCTCACTTCCCCCTTCTCCCCTCTTCCCCTTCCCTTCCTCTTCCCTTCCCCTCCCCTCCCCTCCCCTCCCCCCGCTTTCTCATTAGCAATAAAACAGTAGACAACAAAAGCTTTCTCATTTGGGGTTGGAAAATGATATTGCCCCTTCCCTTCTTCCCTTCTCTTCTTCCCTGTATTACCCTTCTCCTCCCTTCCTTTCCATTCCATTCCCTGTATTGTCCCTCTCTTCTTTTCCCCTTCCCTTTCCTTCCCTTCCCTTCCCTTCCATTCCATTCCATTCCCTGTATATTGCCCTGCTCGCCCCTTCTTTTTCCCTTCCCTTCCCTTCCATTCCATTCCGTTCCCTGTATTGCCCTTCTCTTCTCTTCCCTTCCCTTCCCTTCCCTTCCCTTCCATTCCCTGTATTGCCCCTCTCTTCCCTTCTTTTCCATTCCCTGTGTATAATTATCTTCCATTTTCTTGCTTTTCTTTTTTCCCTTCCCTTCCCTTCCCTTCCCTTCCCTTCCCTTCCCTTCCTTTCCCTTCCCTTCCCTACATTTACCTTCCCTTCCTTACCCCTTCCCATACTCCCTTATTCTTAACCCTTCACTTTATCAACCATCCCCTTCTCATCTCCCACCCTCCCCTCCCCTCCCCCCCTCCCCCCTCCCTTACCTAACATCAGCATCAAGGTCTAATCGCTTCCCTTATCATCTGTTATCTCGGTAGGTAAAGGGGGAGAGGGGAGGGGAGGGGAGGGGAAGGGGAGAGAATGATATTTGAAGATTGTAGAGATTGGATGGAGGAAGGCTATGATGGAGGGGGTCTCTCTCTCTCTCTCTCTCTCTCACGAACCTTTCATCTCAGGTGTATCTTATTTTCGTGTCAGAGAGAGAGAGAGAGAGAGAGAGAGAGAGAGAGAGAGAGAGAGAGAGAGAGAGAGATTGACGGGTGCTATAAACAGTCAAACTCGGCCATGTAAACGACTAGAATTATTTTTACATACACACACGCACACACACACACACACACACACGCACACACACAGTCAACATCAAAAAGGAGATTAATGATGTTTTTTTCTTTTCCTGCAAATTTTTTTTTCCCCATTTTTTTTTCTTTGCTTCCAGTTTTGTTTTGCTTTCTTTGTTTTTGTTGATGTTCGTTTGTTTTTTCCTTTCTGTTATTTTTACTATTTATTATTTACTATTTACTCTCTCTCTCTCTCTCTCTCTCTCTCTCTCTCTCTCTCTCCCTGATAACTTTGAGAGGACAGAGATAAGAGAGGAAATGACCCTAAGAGAGAGAGAGAGATACAGAGAGAGAAAGAGAGAGGGAGAGAAATACTTCACTATCTCACTCTCTCTCTCTCTCTCTCTTTCTCTCCGGCCATAGTGAGACAGACAGACGTACACGCAACACCCTCTCTCTCTCACTCTCGCGCTTTGTCTCTCTCACTTTTATACACACGAACTCACTTTTTTTTTCTCTTCATCAATAACTCTCCCATTCGTTCCCTTTTTCTCCTTTCCGCTCTCTCTCTCTCTCTCTCTCTCATACAAAAAAACGAACACACAAATATAGGTGATACTCTTTCTCTTTTTTTTTCTCTCTCTCACACTTCGTTGAAAGAAAGAGAAATAGTGAAGAAAAAAGAGAAAAAATAGTGTTGTGCTATTTTTAGAAAGGAGAAAAAGAGGAGAATGAAAGAGAAGAGAAAGAATGTGGAGGGAAAACGAGCGATAAAAGTGAAGTGAAAGAGAAATAAAGAGAAAAGGAGAAAGGAAAGAGAGAGAGAAGGAAAAAGTGAATGGGTTGAAGTATTTTGAGAACGAAAGAGAAGAAGGAAACGAAAAAAAATAAAGAGAAAAAAGAATATAAAGAGAGAAGGGAGAAATAAAGGAAGGAAGAAGTGAATGGTTGAAGTATTTTGAGAACGAGAGGAAAGAAGGAAAACGAAATAAAATGGAAAAAATAAAGAGAAAAAAAATATAAAGAGAGAAGGGAGAAATAAAGGAAGGAAGAAGTGAATGGTTGAAGTATTTTGAGAACGAGAGGAAAGAAGGAAAACGAAATAAAATGGAAAAAATAAAGAGAAAAAAGAATATAAAGAGAGAAGGGAGAAATAAGGAAGAAAGAAGTGAATGGTTGAAGTATTTTGAGAACGAGAGGAAGGAAAACGAAATAAAGAAAAAAAATATGGAGACCGTATAGTGTTGGAATGGAGTTGACATTGAACGAAAAAAAAGTGGCAAAAAATATATATAGGCCTAAACGTATAAAAAAAAAGAAAAAAAATAGAAAAGCTAACTATGAAACTGAACCCTGACAGCAGTGACCTCGTGACCTTGATTCCCCTACCAAGCAAAACAAAAAACAACAACAACAAAAAATATATATATACGTTGAGTTGAAAATTGACCGGAAAAAAGGGGAAAACCATAATAACAACAACAAAAACAACAACAAGGAAAATAAAAGAGAATAATAACAGACTGATTCAATGGAGGGAAAAAAAATATAAAAAAATGTGTTGATGATATACATGAATTAAAAGTATTTATTCCCCGACCCCAAAAAGCAAAATAATAATAATAATAATAATAATAATAATAATAATAATAATAATAATAATCAGCTGTTAGAAATAAAACCATAAGAAAAAAGAGAAATAAAAGAAAGAAAAGTGAACTATAGAAAATAAATAAATAAAATAATGCAAGTGAATGAAAGAGAATAAAATAAAAAAAAAGATAATAAACGCGAAATGATGAATAGAAATTGTTGAGAGAGAGAGAGAGAGAGAGAGAGAGAGAGAGAGAGAGAGAGAGAGAGAGAGAGAGAGAGAGAGAGAGAGAGAGAGAGAAGTGACCCGGACGAAAGGGCAATAAAACGGAACTGCAAAGAAAAGAAAAAAAAGAGCAAAAAGAAAGAGAGAAAGAACTCGAGTGAAACGCACCATATTGAAACACACACACACACACACACACACACACACACACGGAGCACATTCCCATAACAATTCCATAACACAGAGAGAGAGAGAGAGAGAGAGAGAGAGAGAGAGAGAGAGAGAGAGAGAGAGAGAGAGAGAGAGAGAGCATATAAGTGGATTAGCGAAAAATGAGGCAAAAAAAAAAGATTAAAGTGTTACAGCGCGCCTTTTTTGTGAGTCCATAAAAGACTTTAATGAAAAAAAAGTGAGAGAAAAAAAATTTGCAGTACGAAAAATTAAAAAGAAAAGAAAAAAAAGAAAATTACAAAACGATAGATAAAAAAAAAAACACACAAACGATTAACAATATAAACACAGAAGCTAATAAATAGATAGATAGATAGATAGACAGACAGACAGAGATAGATAGATAGATAGATAGATACATACATACATACATACATACATACATAGAAAGGTAAAAAGATGAGTGAGACATACATACATACATACATACATACATACATACATACATACATACACACACACACACACACACACACACACACACACACACACACACAAACATAAAAGGAAGAACGAAGCAAAAAACACATTAGAGAGTTAATTAGAAGAGCCGTTTATGGTCAACTGTTAATGGGAAAAATGTTTATTACTAATGAGAAGGAAAAAAAATAATTACTTGAAACTAAAAAGAAGAAAAAGATCATAAAAGTAATAATAACGTCAAGAAGTTAAAAATAAAGGTTAATAAATACCCAGAAGAGAGAGAGAGAGAGAGAGTAAGCAAAGAACAATAGCCGATGATTTTTCTTATTCTCTCTCTCTCTCTCTCTCTCTCTCTCTCTCAACTCGGAAGGGGATTAAATCTTCCAAAACCGACTCGATGACAGTGATACGAAATTGAACACTGAGGCACGGCGCAGCTTAGTGTCAACCTCGCCGTGTGTTGAGGAGAATGAGCAGAGATTAATTTGTGTTGGAGGAGGAGGAGGAGGAAGAGGAAGAGGAAGAGGAGGAGGAGGAGGAGGAGGAGGAGGAGGAGGAGGAGGAGGAGGATTTGAAGGGAGAATTGTGTTAAAGAAGAAGTTAGCGTTGATGTTACAGGCAGAAAAGTAGTAGTAGTAGTAGTAGTAGTAGGGGAAATTGTTATGTCCAGGAAATACAGTTAAAAAAAATATTGTTATTGTATTCCCGATGTTAGTGAGGCCTTTTGGCGGAAAAAGTAAGAGAATGGGAAGGGAAGGGAAGGGAAGGAAAGGGTACGGAAGGGAAGGGAAGGGAAGGGAAGGGAACGGGTAGGAAGGAAAGGAAAGGGGTGGGAATGAGAGAGAAGAAGAAGGAAGGGAAGGAGATGATGATGAAAGGGAAAAGAAGAGGAAAGGAAAGGGAAGGTGTGGGAAGATTAAGAGAGGGAAGGCAAGCGAAGGTAAGGGGAGAGAAGAGAAAGGGAGTAAATGGGAGAGAAGAAAAGAGAACAGGAGAGAAGGAAAGAGGAGATTGAGGAGGAGTAAATTTGAGAGAAAGGAAGAGAGGAACGAGAAGGAAAGGGAATAAAAGAGAGGAAAGGAGAGAGAAGAGAAGGGGAGGGAAGGGAATGTCGGGTGAGGTGAGGTGAAGTGAGGCGAGGAAAGAGAGGGAACGAGAGGAAAAGGAAAGGATTGAGAGAGAGAGAGAGAGAGAGAGAGAGAGAGAGAGAGAGAGAGAGAGAGGGGACAGGAATGCAGAAGATATGTAGGAGGAGAAGGGGGAGAAGGAATGCAAAGAGATAGATGGAGATAAAAGAGGATGAGAAAAATGAAAACAAATGGAAAAGAGATAAAAAGAGAGGAGAGAAGATGAATCGAAAGGTGAGAGAGAGAGAGAGAGAGAGAGAGAGAGAGAGAGAGAGAGAGAGAGAGAGAGAGAGACTTTTAGTTCAGGTCCATAAGTGCAGAAAAATGGAAGAGAAAGTTAGTGAGAGAGAGAGAGAGAGAGAGAGAGAGAGAGAGAGAGAGAGAGAGAGAGAGAGAGAGAGAATTGGATGAAAAATGCAATAGAAAGATGACAGAATTAAATGAGAGAGAGAGAGAGAGAGAGAGAGAGAGAGAGAGAGAGAGAGAGAGAGAGAGAGAGAGAGAGAGAGAGAGAGAGGCTATAACAAGGTGACGAATTTAGGCATAAGAAAGAAGGGAATCATGTAAAGTGGAGTGAAGAAGGAGGAGGCGGAGGAGGAGGAGGAAGAGGAGGAGGAAGAAGAGGAGGAGGAGGAGGAGGAGGAGGAGGAGGAGGAGGAGGAGGAGGAGGAGGAGGAGGCGAAGAAAGTGGGGCAAAGTTCAAGATAGTGGTCTTGTAGATAGCGAGAGAGAGAGAGAGAGAGAGAGAGAGAGAGAGAGAGAGAGAGAGAGAGAGAGAGAGAGAGATGTGCAAGATTTATCCAGCAAAAGAGAAAAAAGAAAAGAAAGATAGAGATAAAAAGAAAGAGAGCAATGTGTCTGTGCGTGAGTGTTAAAATAAAAGAAAAAAGAAAAAAGAAAACAAGAAAAGAAAGAAAAAAAAGAGTTAGCGCTGACTGCTCAGAACCCGTCTAATTCTTTGAAGCTGATGTAGGCAGAGAGAGAGAGAGAGAGAGAGAGAGAGAGAGGCTGTTATCTCTCTCTCTCTCTCTGTGACCCAATCATTTATATTTTATCTCGTTTCTCTTTTTTCTTTTTTTAGAGGAAAGGATAAAGTGAGGATTTGGTAGCCGATGAGAGAGAGAGAGAGAGAGAGAGAGAGAGAGAGAGAGAGAGAGAGAGAGAGAGTTATGAGGGCAATATGTTATTTTTTTCAAGAGGTCCCGTTTTTCTTTTTTCTTTTTTTTACAGTAAGGGAAGAAGACAAAGGGACAAAAAAAGAAAGAAAAAAGAAAAACCACAAAAAATAAACTTGTGGGAGACCAAAAGACACGCTCTCTCTCTCTCTCTCTAACGGGAGAAAATTAATTTACCGTCACAAGTTAGTCGGTCTGTCACTATGTGTGTGTGTGTGAGTGAGAGAGAGAGAGAGAGAGAGAGAGAGAGAGAGAGAGAGAGAGAGAGAGAGAGAGAGAGAGAGAGAGAGAAGGGGGGAAAGAACTGTCGAGAATAGGGAATGATTGTGTGTGTGTGTGTGTGTGTGTGTGTGTGTGTGTGTGTGTGTGTGTGTGTGACATGTTGTGGTGGAAACTTCAGTGTCGTCCGATACACACACACACACACACACACACACACACACACACACACACACACCATGTCGTACAAAACCTGCATGGAATAGTTTTGGAGGTATTTTTAGTCTCTCTCTCTCTCTCTCTCTCGTAACACAAATTTACTTATAAGAAATATCACTGGGGACTTTTTTTTACTATACATTTAAAAGGAAAGTTAATGGAGTTTTGGGAACTTTGAAAAGGGGAGAGTGAAGGGACAGGGGGAGGAGGTGGAAGGGGGGAGAGGAGGGAGGGGGGTATGACAGGTGAATAGGGCAGGTAAGTTAGGGAAATGTGTGGAGGAAAGAAGGAAGAAGGGAAAGTTGCAAGGAAGGTAGGAGAGGAAGGAAGGAAGGAAGGAAGGATGGGAGTTCGGAAAATAGGAAAGGAAGGAGGAGGAGGAGGAGGAATGGAGAAGAAGATGAAAGTTTGAAGATGGGAAGATAGGAAAAGAGAATGAATGAAGAAGGGAAAGAAAGAGAGAAGGGAGAAACGAGGAGAGGAAATGAATGAAAGAATGAATGAAAAGAGAAGAGGAAGGAAAGAAGGATGAATTATACGTAAGAGGAAGAGAAGGAAGGGAGGAAGACAGACAGGAGGAATGAACGAAGAAAGGAAGGAAGGAAGGAAGGAAGGAACAAACAAAGAAATCAAAATAGGTCAGCAAAAAAAAAAGGGGACGTGGAACAAATAGGAAGAAAGGAGAGAAACAAACAAACAAAAAAAGAATATAGAGGAAGGAGCAAGAAGGGAAGGAAGGAAAAAATGAAGCCATGGTAAGAAAGGAAAAAAAAATGTCTTGAATAAAAAAAGAATAAGAAAAAGAAAACTAGCCACATATATTTTTTGTAAGCCACGCCCTTATTATTGGGTAACGACCTTGAAGGGACGAAGAAAGGGAGACAGGGAGAAAAAAGGGAAGGGAGAGAGTGGTAAGGAGGGGAAGAGTAAGGGAGAAGGAGGGGAGGGAGTATGGAAGAAGGAAGGAGGGGGAGAGAGAGTGGGAAGGAAGGGAAGAGTAAGGAAGATGTGAAGATAGAAAAAAATAAGGCTTACGAAAGGATGGGAAGAGAAAGAAAGTAAGAAAGAGAAAGAACAAAAGAAGAAAAGGAGGTGAGGAAGATAAGAAAGGAGAGGGGAGGAAGAGAGAGGGAGAAAAAAGAAAGAAGGAAGAAATGAAGAGAAAGAGAGTGGACGAAGGGAGGAGAAGGAGAGAGGGGAAAGAAGGGGAAGGAGAGAAAAGAGGAAGAAGGAAAAGTGAAGAAAAAATTGTGATTGAACGTAGGAAAGAGAAGAGAAAAGGGGGGAGGGAAAGAGAGAGAGGGGAAGAAGAAGAAACAAAGGAAGATGAAGAAAGGAAAAGAGAGAGGAAGGAAAACACACACACACACACACACACACACACACACACACACACACACACACACACACACACACACACACACACACACACACACACACACCAAAAGAGCATCTCCATTATATATGTTTAACCGACCGACTAACCAACAGAGAAAGAGAGAAAAGGAGAAAAAAACACAAGAACAGGAAAAGAAAATAGGAAGTGAGGGAAGAACGAAAAATAAAAGAGAGAAAAAGAATAAAGGAAGAAAAGAAGAAAAAGAAAAAAAGTAGTAATAAGAGAAATAACAAAAAAATAACGAGTGACTGAAAAAAAAGAAAAAGATAGAAGTGCTTATCATATCTCAAGGAAGAGGAGGAAGAGGAAGAGGAGGAAGATGAACGGGGAAGAGGACGAGGGGGATGTGTTCTTCGACGACTCCAACGACGAATACAGACCGACTATGGCGAGGCAGGAGTCGAGAATGTGTAAGAGGAAGAGGAGGAGGAGGAGGAGGAGGAGGAGGAGATGTTATGTAGAGATGTGGCGTATTGGGTATTGTTTTCGTGTGTGTGTGTGTGTGTGTGTGTGTGTGTGTGTGTGTGTGTGTGTGTGTGTGTGTGTGTTTGTGTGTGTGTGTGTGTTTGTGTGTTTGTGGCGTTGTTGTATCCTTTGATGGGCCGCTTGTGCTTCCCTTTGTGTGTGTGTGTGTGTGTGTGTGTGTGTGTGTGTGTGTGTGTGTGTTCGTGTGTGCGTGTGGCGGCGGTCTGGTCAACTCAACTTTAGTATTTGGCTCAAGTCCCGATTTTCCTAACCTCTCTCTCTCTCTCTCTCATTGAAGCAGTAAATTCGCCCTTAATTGTGTTCTGTATTTCACTCTTGTTGTTGTTATTGTTTTTATTATTATTATTATTATTATTATTATTATTATTATTATTATTATTATTATTATTGTTGTTGTTGTTGTTATTTATACGGTATTGTACGTCGTTTTACTTTTTCTTTTTTTATCTCCTCTTTCTCTTCCTCTTTATCCTCCTCCTCCTCTCACCTGTTTTACATAATTGCTCTTTCTCTGTCGCTGGCTACCTTTTTTTCCCCCTCCCTTAATCCTCCTCCTCCTCCTCCTCCTCTCTCCTCCCCTCTTCTTCCCTCCCCTCTTCTCCCAACATCCATTCATCCTCCATTGTCACCCTTCCTCCTAATCGTGTCTCCTGGTCTTTCTCCTCCTCCTCCTCCTCCTCCTCCTCCTCCTCCTCCTCCACTCCTTCTAACTGTCCCACTTTCTCTTTCTTCGTTCTCTCCCTTTCCTTTCGTCTCCATTTCCTTCGTTCATTCTCTCTCTCCTTTCTTCTTTTTCCTCTCTACATTTTTTTTTCAATGTTTCCTCTTCTCTCCTTCCTTTCAGATCTTTCCTTTTATCGACTTTTTTCTTCTCTATTCCTATTTGCACCTTGTTTCTTGTGTCTTCTATCCTTTATTCTCCTCCTCCTCCTCTTCCTCCTCTTATCTCGTATTTCTCCTCTTCTCTTGCTTATCTTTTTTCTTTTTCCCTTCTTGCCTTTCATCTCTATTTTCTTTTCTATGTTTTTCTTCTTTTGTTTTCTCTTCTCTTCTTTATTCCTCTGTTCTCTTCCCCATTTCCCCTCTTTTCACTCCTTTTCTCCTCTCCCTTTTCCCCTCTGCACACCTGTTCTCCCTCTTCCCCTTTCGTAACATGTCATATACTTTCCCTTCCATGTACTTCTCCCCTATTCTCCCTTTCTCCTCTCACCCTCTCCCCTATCTCCCTCTCCCTCCTCTTCCCCTCTAGTTTCTCCTCACCCTCTCCCCTCAAGCTCTCCCTTCTCCCTCTTGCTTCTCCCTTCCCTCTTCTCTCCCCTCTCCCCCTTTTCCTCCCCTCTGCCACAACCAACTCCAATTTTACCTGTCACCTGTCTACTCTGTATCTCCCCTCTCCCCTTCTCTCTCTCCCCTTCTCTCCTCTTCTCTCCCTTCTTCTCCCCTCTCCTCATATACCTTAAAGTTTAGTTCCCTTCTACTTCATTATCACACCGAAGGAGAGAAAAGGAGGAGGAGGAGGAGGAGGAGGATGGATTGAAATTGGAGACTTTCTATGTCAGATATTTGGAACCAATGTAAGATTTATGTCTCTCTCTCTCTCTCTCTCTCTCTC
>NC_066545.1:12529070-12601570 GCF_024679095.1 Eriocheir sinensis | reverse complement strand
TTCTCCTCCCTCCTTCCCCCTCCTTCTCTTTCCCTCTTCCTCCTCTTTCCTCTCCTTTGTTTCCCTCCATCATTAAATTTCACCTAATCAAGCCTGTGTGTGTGTGTGTGTGTGTGTGTGTGTGTGTGTGTGTGTGTTTTATGATGCCTGGTCTAAAAAAGAGGTCTCTCTCTCTCTCTCTCACCTGGGTATTCTTCTTCTCCTGTTTAATCAGATCGCCGGCCAATTTGAGCTCAGGTGTGAAGCGAGATTGCAGGTAAAGTTGAAAAGGAAAAAAATAAGTTGGAAAAATTTGTCGGAGTTGGGAAAAAAAAATGAAAGGAGAGAAGGAAAGAATTGTAACTTCACCCCACGTCCCTTTCCTTCCTCCCCCTCCTCCTCTTCTCCTCTTTCTCCTCTTCCTCTTCCTCCTCCTCTTCTTCCTCCTCCTCTTTCATTATACCCTCTCGAAAAGTTTGCCAATCTATTGTTACATGTCTGACCTCCTTCTATTATCTATCTGTCTATCTATCTGTATCTCCCTCCCTATCTATCTTTATCTATCTGTGTCTATCTGTAAATCTATCCATCTTTTTCTATTTATTTATCTGTCTATCTTTCTACCTATCTTTTTTTATATATCTATCAATGAACTTCTATTTATCTATCGTTCTATCTATCTATGAGAAAAAAATCTCGTGCATTATTTATTATTATTATTATTATTATTATTATTATTATTATTATTATTATTAGTTTTATTGTTCATTTTTACTTCCTTTATTAATTTCCCGGCTTTCATTCACCTTAATTAGGGTCACCTTTCACCTGTGGCCGCGGAGCAAACATGTATAATGAACTTAGCCTGATGAAAATAATAATAATGATAATAATAATAATAATAGTAATAATAATAATAATAATAATAATAATAATGATAATAATAATAAAAGGAGGAGGAGGTGATATACTGTTATTATCATTGTTGTTGTTGTTGTTGTTGCTGTTCTTTTCATCTCTTTTTATTCTTCTTTTTCTCTTTCTTTCTCTTCTTTTTCTTTTTATTCTTCTCGTTTTTCTCCTTCTTCCTCTTTCTTATTCTTATTCTTATTATTCGTAGTAGTAGTAGTAGTAGTAGTAGTAGTAGTAGTAGTAGTAAAATCAGAAAATTCAACACAAAAGGACTTATTAAAACACAGAGACAAATAAATAAACAAACAAACTAAAACAACTCGCAGGGTCACAAATCAAATAAACACAGCAATACTGAGCAACACAAGAGACCGGCAAATAATGTGTTTTGTACAGAAGAAGGTCAGACTCCCACCAGGGTCATTGAAATACTCTTGAAATGCTCACAACACACGACAATTATTGAGCCTTGTCAAATAATGTGATGATTTTGTACAGAAGAATTTCGGGTCAGACTCCACCAGGGTCATAAAATACTCTTGGAAATGCTCACAACTCCTACGAAAACCTTGTCAAATAATGTTTCTTTAGGTTCACGGTACAGAAGAAGGGTCACACTCCCACCAGGGTCATAGAAATACTCTTGGAAATGCTCACAACTCCTACGAAAGCCTTGTCAAATAATGTGTTTTTGTACAGAAGAAGGGTCAGACTCCCACCAGGGTCATAAAAATACTCTTGGAAATGCTCACAACTCCTACGAAAGCCTTGTCAAATAATGTGTTTTTGTACAGAAGAAGGGTCAGACTCCCACCAGGGTCATAAAAATACTCTTGGAAATGCTCACAACTCCTACGAAAGCCTTGTCAAATAATGTGTTTTTGTACAGAAGAAGGGTCAGACTCCCACCAGGGTCATAAAAATACTCTTGGAAATGCTCACAACTCCTACGAAAGCCTTGTCAAATAATGTGTTTTTGTACAGAAGAAGGGTCAGACTCCCACCAGGGTCATAAAAATACTCCTGGAAATGCCCACAACTCCTACGAAAGCCTTGTCAAATAATGTGTTTTTGTACAGAAGAAGGGTCAGACTCCCACCAGGGTCATAGAAATACTCTTGGAAATGCTCACAACTCCTACGAAAGCCTTGTCAAATAATGTGTTTTTGTACAGAAGAAGGGTCAGACTCCCACCAGGGTCATAGAAATACTCTTGGAAATGCTCACAACTCCTACGAAAGCCTTGTCAAATAATGTGTTTTTGTACAGAAGAAGGGTCAGACTCCCACCAGGGTCATAGAAATACTCTTGGAAATGCTCACAACTCCTACGAAAGCCTTGTCAAATGATGTGTTTTTGTCACTGTAGAGTTTCGCTGGAGTCCGGGTTGATAGGGGGTCTTCAGGACAGCATGTGGGTAGTTATAAGCCACTCGACGATGGCTGAAAATTGTCATCCTGTAGCGGCGGCGAGACTTGAACCCGGGTTTTATTTATTTATCTTTATTTTTTTTTGTGTGTGAGTTTTGTCTTGTTATACGTTGGACATTGAAGCAGTTTTATTATATTATTTATTTATTTTTGTGTGTGTAAGATTTGGGTGAAGTGGGGTGAAGGGTGAGGGGGTTAGAAGGGTGGAAGGGGTGAAGGGTGGAAGGGGTGAAGGGTGAAGGGTGGAAGGGGTGAAGGGTGACAGGCTTAGAAGAAAGATAATATATACTGTGGTTGTTATTCCCTTTATTTTTGTTAGGTGAAGGGTTAGAAGGGTGGAAGGGGTGGAGGGAGAGGGGCTTAGAAGAGTGGAAGAGGTGGAAGAGGTGAAGGGTGAGAGACTTAGAAGAAAGTTAATATTTTCTGTGGCTATTATTCCCTCTGTTTTTGTTAGGTGAGGGGATTAAAAGAGTGGAAGGGGTGAAGAGTGGAAGGGGTGGAAGGATGGAAGGGATGAAGGGTGAGAGGCTTAGAAGAAAGTATATATTTTCTGTGGCTATTATTCCCTCTGTTTTTGTTAGGTGAGGGGATTAAAAGAGTGGAAGGGGTGAAGGGTGGAAGGGGTGGAAGGATGGAAGGGGTGGAAAGGGTGAGAGACTTAGAAGAAAGTTCATATTTTCTGTGGCTATTATTCCCTCTGTTTTTGTTAGGTGAGGGGATTAAAAGAGTGGAAGGGGTGGAAGGATGGATAGGGTGAAGGGTGAGAGGCTTAGAAGAAAGTGTATATTTTCTGTGGTTGTTATTGCCTTTGTATTTGTTATAATTATCACTACACTCAGGAAGCCGGTTGGAGGCGCCACAGAATCTCGCTTTGCTCGCCGACACACGAGACTTGCAAGAAAAAAACACAAGGTGAGAAGAGATGAAAAAAAAAAAAAAATGCAAGTTGGAAAAAAAAAGTTAAGCAGAACCGGAATAATATGCGTCGGAGAAGGATTGAATCTCTTTGTTTGTTTGTTTGTTTGTTTGTTTTCTTTCTTTTGTTTTGTCTTTGTCTTTCTTCTTGTTCTTTTTTCTTGTTCTTCTTCCTCTATTCATCTTTTCCTTTGTTGTTTTAAGTGCTGTTGTAGTTTCTTTTCTTTTATTCTTTTTTTTATTTCTTATTTTTCTTCAACTTTTTTTTTTATTCTTCTATCCTCCTCCTCCTCCTCCTCCTCCTCCTTCTCCCCTCCTCCTCCTCCTCCTTTCTTCTTCTTCTTCTTCTTTTATTTCTTATTTTTTTCTTCATCAATTTTTTTGTATTCTTTCCTCCTCCTCCTCCTCCTCCTTCTCCTCCTCCTCCTTCTCCTTCTCCTCCTCCTCCTCCTCCTCCTCCTCCTCCTCCTCCTCCTCCTCCTCCTCCTCCTTTCTTCTTCTTCTTTTATTTCTTATTTTTTTCTTCATCAATTTTTTTTTATTCTTTCCTCCTCCTCCTCCTCCTCCTCCTCCTCCTCCTCCTCCTCCTCCTCCTCCTCCTTCTCCTTCTCCTCCTCCTCCTTTCTTCTTCTTCTTCTTTTATTTCTTCTTTTTTTCTTCATCATTTTTTTTTATTTTCCTCCTCCTCCTCCTCCTCCTCCTCCTCCTCCTACTACTACTACTTCTCCTCCTCCTCCTCCTCCTCCTTTCTTCTTCTTCTTCTTTTATTTCTTATTTTTTTCTTCATCATTTTTTTTTTTATTCTTTCCTCCTCCTCCTCCTCCTCCTCCTCCTCCTCCTCCTCCTCCTCCTGTCGTAATCTTCCTCAGTCAACAATTCCAAGGATCTTTTTCACCCTTACAAGATTGACAGTAATTGAACCGTCACCCCTCACCCCCTCCCCCTTCACTCCCTTACTCTCCCTTCACCCTCCCTCATCACTCCTTTACCCCCCTCATCCCCTTACCCCTTCCTTTAACTTCCCTAAACTCTCCCTCCCTCACCTCTTCCTTCACCCCTCCTTTCCCCTTCCCTTATCCCCCCTTTCTTCATCCCCTTCGTCTTTGCCATCTCCCTACCCCCTTCACCCTCCCTTATCTTGCCCCTTCCCTCCCTCCACCCCCTTTCCTTTCTCCCCTATACCCTTCTCGCGCCTCCCCATCCCACTCATCCCTCCTTTCCCCTTCCTTCACTCCCCTTTCTTCACCTCCTTCACATTACTCCCCCTTCCCTCCCTTCCCTTTTCCTCACCCTCCACCTTTTCCACCCCTTCATCCACTCCCCTTTACCTCCCTTTAATTACGTTCGACCTCCCTTAATCTTCCCTTCACTCTATACCCCTCTATTCCTTCTCCCCTCATCTCCCCTCACTACCTCGGGCAAGATAAGGAAGAGGGGAATAGTTAAACAAAGAGAGGGGAAGGAGAAAGGGAAGTAGAGGGAGAGAGTAATTAGAAACACACAAAAAAAGATATATATATAGAGAAAGGAAGGGGACGTGAGAGGAAGGGGAAGGGGAGTAGAGAGAGAAAGTAAAAGAAACGAATGGAAAATAGAGAAAGGAAGGGGAAGGGGAGGGGAAGGGAAGGGGAAGGGGAGTAGAGAGGGAAACTTAAAGGAAACAGGAGAAAGGAAGGGAAAGGGAATGGGAAGGGTAACAGAGAGAAAAATTTAAAGGAAACAGAAGGAGAAAGGAAGGGGAAGAATGAAGGGAAGGGAAGGGAACAGGGAAGGGGAGAGAGTGTTTCCTTCCTTCCCCTTTCCTCTGATTGTGCGAATGTGACAAAGCAAATAGAATGAATGGAGGAAATAGGAGAAGGGAAATAATTAAATGAGAGAGGAAGGAAGGGAAGAGAGAGAGAGGGAAGGAGAGAATCAGAGAACGGAAATGAAGGAAACGAGGAAAGGGTAATTAGAGGTCACAGGTAAATACAGGTGAAGGGAATAATAATAATAATAATGAAAATAATGAAAATAATGATAATAATGAAAATAAGGAAAATAATGATGATAAAAATAAATACAGAAAATGAAAACGAAAGTAAAGATTCATATTAACCAAGAAAAGGAAAAATGAGGAAGAAAAGTAAAGGAAATGAAAAGAGAAAGAGACAAAGAAAAAAAAGACATGAAGGGAGGAAAGGAAAAAATGAGGAAAAAAGTGAAAGGGAAAAAGAAAAAAAAATGAGGAAGAAAAATAAAAGTAATGAAAAGAGAAAGATAAAAAAAACATTAAAGAAGGAAAGGAAAAATTATTAAAAAAGGAAAAGGGAAAAAGAAAAAAATGAAGAAAAATAAAAGTAATGAAGCGTAGGTAGAAAACAGAGAAATAGGGAGAATAGGGAAAATAGTAGAAAATAGTAGAATAGTAGAAATAGTAGAATATATATAGTAGAAATAGTAGAATATATATAGTAGAAATAGAAATAGTAGAATAGTAGAAATAGTAGCATAGTAGAAATAGTAGAATAGTAGAAAATCGTAGAAATAGTAGAAAACAGATAAATAGGGAGAATAGGATAATGGAGTGGATTGGGAGCGTAAGTATGTGAGGGGGGGGAGAGGGGGGAGGAAAGGGAATAGGAAATGAGGCGTGGAAGAGGGGAGAGAGAGAGAGAGAGAGAGAGAGAGAGAGAGAGAGAGAGAGAGAGAGAGAGAGAGAGAGAGAGAGAGAGAGAATAGGAGAATTGTGGAAAAGAAAAAAAACAGTGAAAGTGAAAAAGATGAAAAAAATATAGGTGGAAAGGAAAATGAGAAAGAAAATAAAAGAGGAAAACAGAGAGGGAGAAAATGCAAGAAAAAAAAGAGGAAAACAGAAAAAAAAGAAAAAAAAAGAGGAAAACAAGAAAACATAAAAAAACAGAGTAAAATATATGAGGAATAAAATGCAAGAAAATAAAAGAGGAAAGCAGAAAAAAAACAAGAAACAGACTCAAACGGAACAGGTACAGCGCAAAAAAGATCACCCAGGTAGTCAGTCAGTCGGTCAATCACTCAGGTGTTAAGAGATAAACCAATTAAGTAACGCCAACACCTGCACGCTATTCAATTAAGGGACGAACAGGTGTGGCAGACAATTAGAACACGGCAGGGAATGGGGCGAGGTACGACACTTTCTCCGGGTATCGAACCTTGGCCGGCAGCGACACTACACGACCCAGAGAGAGAGAGAGAGAGAGAGAGAGAGAGAGATTGCTCTGGACAAGTTGTATAGAAATGAAACCTTTTTTGGGAGGGGTTGTGTGTGTGTGTGTGTGTGTGTGTGTGTGTGTGTGTGTGTGTGTGTGTGTGTGTGTGTGTGTGTGCGCGCGCGGAGATGCCAGACGCAGAGAGATGGGGAGAGAGGAGGGGAGGGGAGGGAATGGGTAAGGAGAGGGGAGGGGAGAGAGGGGAGACGAAAGTGGGTGAATGAATGGAGAGTGAAGGTATTTGAGGGGAATGGGGTAGAGGAAGGAAGCGAGGGGAGAGAATGAGGGGAGGAGAGAGGGTTAAAGGGGGGAGAATGGGAAGGAAGAGGGGAGTAGAGAGAGAAACGAAAGGGAAGGAAGAAGGGAGTAGAGAAAGTGGAGAAAGAAGAGAGAAACTGAGAGAAAGTAGAGGGAAAGGAAGGAAAAGGGGAGTAGGAAAAGAAGAGAAAAAGAAAGAAAAGAGAAATAGAGAGAAAGGGAAGGGAAGGAAATGCCGAAAAGGGGAATAGAAAGTTAGGAAAGGAAGGAAAACGGGAGGAGGCGTAACGTGATAAAGATGCAGAAGGGAAAGAGGAAAAAGAAAGTTAAAAAATGAGGAAAAATGGACGAAAATGCAAAGAAAGAGAAAAAGAAGAAAGAGATAGGAAGGAATAAAGAAACGATGAATAAAAAGAGAAAAAAAATGTGAAGGTAAAAAAGAAGAATAGGAACGAATATAAAAAGAAAAAGGAATAGGAAGGATAATAGAGAGGATAGAACGATAACAAATAAAAGGAGAAAAGGAAAGGAGGGAAAAAGAAGATGAATAAATGAAAAAAAAATGAGAAGGAGGATTAGGAACGAATTTAAGAAGAAAAAGGAATAGGAGGGATAATAGAGAGATAGAACGATAACAATGGAAAGAAGAAAGGGAATAAAAAGGGAAAAAAATAAAAGAAATGAAAAGGTTAAAGAAAGATGAATAGGAACGAATATAAGAAGAAAGAGGAAGAGGAAGAGTAGGGGCGTGCGTTGTGTTCTACCATTTAAAGGGAAGGTGTCACGGGTCCCATAGTTTTGCACGAATTTAAAGGGTAGGCCACGACTCTTCAGTGTGACGGAGATGAGCAACGAGGCCACGCGCGCGGGTTGACGTGAGAGGCGGGGGGGGGGGGGGGGGGAATTACACACCTTAGTTAATTAACCTGTCCGATAGTTGATTGGTTTTATTTATTTGTACATTCATTAATTTACCTGTAATAATAGTCTCTCTCTCTCTCTCTCTCTCTCTCTCTCTCTCTCTCTCTCTCTCTCTCTCTCTCTCTCTCTTAATTGGCTTCTCAACCCGCGTGAAAAGAAAATGCGAGTGTCAAAATTCTACCGGATAAGAAACGAAGATTGGCTGGTGTGTTTGTCGAGCAGGAGACGAACACTTGGGAAAAAAAGGAAGAGAAAAAAAAAAGAAAAAAATGTAGGAAAGGAGGAGGGAAAAAATAGTAAAAAAGGGGAAAATAACAGGGAAAAGGAAAAGTATGTGAGAATCGGAAAAGAAAGGAAAAGATGGTAGGAAAATGGAAAAAGGAAAAGAAAGTTAGAAAAGGGGAAAAAAGTAGGAAAGGAGGAGGGAAAAAAAGTAAAAAAGGGAAAAACTAGGAAAAAAGGAAAAGGGTTTGGGAATCGGTAAAGAAAGTAGAAAAGAAAGGAAAAAACGGTACCAAGGAAAGAGGAAAAGATAGTAGGAAAATGGAAAAGTAAGAGAGAGAGAGAGAGAGAGAGAGAGAGAGAGAGAGAGAGAGAGAGAGAGAGAGAGAGAGTAGGACAAAGGAAATGAAAGTAGGAAAAAGAGAAAAGAAAATGAAGAGGAAAATAAACTAGGAAATGGAAAAGTAGGAAAAGAAAGTAGTAAAAAAAAGAAAACGAAGTGGTACAAGGAAATCAAAGTAGGAGAAAAAGAAAGAAAGGAAAAGAAAGAGGAAAGAAAACGTAGGAAAATGAATCAAGGCAAAAGGAAAATAGTGGAAAAAAAGAGGAAAGAGGAGGAAGTGGTTATATTCCTTGCACTTAAATCAATTTGAAAACGAATTAACAGCAGTGAAAAAAAATATTGAAATGAGGAAGAAATAAAGAGTGTGTGTCGTTAGAGAGGAAATGGAAAAAAAAAAGTCATGTACGTGCGATTGCTATTTCCCAAAGCAAAACAGTAAATTAAAAAGAGAGAAAAAGAGAAGGAAAAGACTCGCGATCATGTAACAAGGAAAATAAATACATCATCCTTTTTTACTTTATTTTCATGAGAGCAATTAACGAAAGAAAGAATGGAAAAAAGAAGAAAAAAGACAAATACATCATACTGTTTTACTTCATTATCAAGAGAGTAACAAAAGAAAAAATGAAAAAAGAAAAAAAACAACAACTCAACAGCATTAGAGAAAAAAATCAAGAAAACAAAAAAACAAACAAAATTGGCCTTGCTCTTTGTGTATCATAGAAAGCAAATAAAAAAATAAAAATAAAAGAGAAAAGAAAATTGCAGGATTAGAGAGAGAGAGAAAAAAAAAAACATTATTAATCCTATTTTTGTTGTTGACGGTATGTGTGTGTGTGTGTGTGTGTGTGTGTGTGTGTGTGTGTGTGTGTGTGTGTGTGTGTTTTATGACCCTGTTTTGAACGTGTTCCGTGAATTGAGAGAGAGAGAGAGAGAGAGAGAGAGAGAGAGAGAGAGAGAGAGAGAGAGAGAGAGAGAGAGAGGCGGGGAGGTCATATAAGTGGGTGGATGGACGTTGGTGGAGGAAATAAGGGAGGAAGGAGGAAAGTTAGGAGGAAAAAAATTAAGGAAAGTTCTTGTTCAGGAGGAGGAGGAGGAGGAGGAGGAGGAGGAGGAGGAGGAAGAAAGGCCAATTTGCTGAGGTAGAAAGAGAGGCATTGTTGGAGAGGAGGAGGAAGAAGAGGAGGAGGAGGAGGAGGAAATATGTCTTCTGTAAGGGGAGTGAGTGGAGGGGAAGTGATGGAAGAGAAATGGTGGTGGTGGGATGATGGGAGGATGGGGAAGTGGTTGGGGATGGAGGGAAGAAATTGGGGCTTGGGGAAGAGGGGGAAAACGGATCGAACAAGGGAAAATTACAACCGTTGGGGATGAAAGGGAAAGGGAATGGTGGGGAGGGGAGGACATGGGGGTGATGGGGAATAAAGGGGAGAGGGGGGAAGGGGAAGGAATGAGATATATGGGAGGGGAAGGGAATGGGGAAGGATGGGAAGGGAAGTAGATGAGGTGATGGGAAATATAAGGGAGAGGGGAAGGGGAGGGGAAATGAATGGGGGAGGATGGGAAGGGAAGTAGATGAGGTGATGGGAAATATAAGGGAGAGGGGAAGGGGAGGGGAAATGAATGGGGAAGGATGGGAAGGAGAGGAGATGGGGTGATGGGGAATAAAGGGGAGATGGAAAGGGGAGGAAAGCGAGAGGGGAAAGGGGCAAAGTGTGGTTGGGGAAGGGGATGAGAAGGATAACAGGAAGTGGAATGGTGGGGAAAGGAAGGAGAGGGAGAGTGATGATAATGATAATGGGGAGGAAATAAAGAAAGGGAAGAAGGAGAAAAAGAAAGAAAAGAAAAACTAAACCAAAAGAAAAAAATACGAAGAAGGAAAAGCAAGAAAAATAGAAGAAAAAAAACATTAAGAAAAACAGGAAAACGATAAAATTCAATAATACGAAGAAAATAAATAAATAAAAACATCGTTACTCAATTTTTCAAGCACCAACTCACCACACCATCATCATCACCACCATCATCATCACCACTACCACTCACCACATAACACCACCAAAGCAACCACCCATCACCACCATCATCACCACAAACTCACCACTACCACTCACCACATAACACCACCAAAGCAACCATTCATCACCACCACCATCACCACTACCACAAACTCACCACATAACACCACCACCACCATCACCACCACTACCACAAACTCACCATATAACACCACCACCACCACCATCACCACCACAACCACCACTCACCACTCACCACCATAGCAACCACCCATCACCACCTTTCATCACCACCACCCCTCCCTCCCCCTCCCCCCCGCCAGCTGGGAGACAGGGTGGTGGAGGCAACAGCGTCTGGGTTCAAGGACAGGACCAAGCGCCGGTTCTCCCTTCCCGCGGGGCCCCGGTTCGATTCCCGCCGCTCCTCCACAGTCTCCATCTGCTCCTCTACATGTATGGTGCCCTGTTTGTGTGTGTGTTTGTGTGTCTGTCTCTCTGTCTGTCTGTCTGTCTATCTATATCTATCTGTTGGTAATTCGTTTTTTTATTTCTTGTTTTTTTTTTCTTTTTATACTTTTTTTCTTCTACGTTTTCCTTTCCTCCTTTTTTTCTTATTTTCTCGTTTTTGTTAGTTATTTTTCTACTTCTTTCTACGTTTTTCTTTCCTCTAGTCTTTCGTTTTTCTTCTTATTTTTCAACTTTTTTGCTATTTCCCTTCTTTACTTCCTCCTTTTTTTCTTTTTCACTTTCTCGTTCATATTCTTTTTGTTTTGTTTTCTACTGTATCTTACCTATTGTTACGTCTCTCTTGTTTCCTTTTATTTCCCTTTAATTTCTAACCTCCTCCTTTATTCAATTTTCTTTTCCTCCTCCTTCGTCGTTTTTTCCTTTTTACTCTTTCAGAAGGTATATAACGTTCCCTTCCCTTCACCTTCTCACTAACTTTCCTCAATTTTTCCTTACTTCCTTCTTCCTTCCCTCCTTTCTCCTTCTCTCCTAACCTCCATCCTTCCTTCTCTCCTTCCTTCCATTCCCTCCCTCTTCGCGCTCGCTACTTTGTCTCACTTTAACTTTTCTTCTCAATTCACTTTCCATTTTATCCTATCCCTTTCTCCTTCCTCTTCTTCCCTCCTCTCCTTCCTCTTCTTCCCTCCTTTCCTCTCCCTTTGTTCCATTCTATTCTACTTCCCCTTCTCGCGGTCCTCTCTATTCATCTTTCCTTCCTATCCTTATCGACTTTATTTTTCCTTCTTCCTTCTTCTTTCTTCCTTCTTCTTTCTTTTCTTCTTCCTCATTTTCTTTCCCTATACCTTCTCCATTTTATTTTTCTCGTCTTTTTTCTTTGCTTTTTTTTCTCTAATTTTTCCTTCTATCCTTCCATCACTTCTTTCATTCCTTCTTCTTTTCCTTCTTATATTTTATTTGGTTTTCTATTTTCTCATTTTTTTCTTTATTTCTTTTTTTTTCGCCTTTTGTCAATGTATTCTCTCTCTCTCTCTCTCTCTCTCTCAAAACCTAATCATGTGGGCAGCCTTCTCCCATATCATCCTTTCCTCTCCCCTATCTTCCCTTCCCTCCCTCCCTTCTCTCCCCCTCCCTCTCCCTCTCCCTCTCTCTTTCAGTATCTCATATTCCCTCTCCCTGAAGTCCCTATCTCCCCTTGTCCTAATTGGTTATCTCTGTTATCTCTAATTACCTCTCTCTCTCTCTCTCTCTCTCTCTCTCTCTCTCTCTCTCTCTCTCTCTTATTACCTTTTTTTCTCTGTCTGTCAATATCTATCATCTGTTCCACTAATTATTCTCTCTCTCTCTCTCTCAAATAGTAAAGTAATGGCTTATAATAACATGCTTAAGGATTTTCGTTTTATATCATTATTTTTATTTTTTTAGAAACTTGAAATTACTTTTTGTTTTTATTTTGTTTTTTGTTTTTTTCTTTGTTTACTTTGTTTCTTTTCTTTTCTTGCTTACATTAATATTCGCTTCGTTATGTTAGTTAGTTAAGTCTGTCATCGGGTCTTATTATTATTATTATTATTATTATTATTATTATTATTATTATTATTATTATTATTATTATTATTATTTATACTACTGCAGGACATTAATAGCAGAGGAAAGAGAAATGTGTGTGTGTGTGTGTCTGTGTGTGTGTGTGTGTGTGTGTGTGTGTGTGTGTGTGTGTGTGTGTGTGTGTGTGTGTGTGTGTGTGCGGCCGTTTGTTTGTTCGTTTTGTAATGTTTTTTCGTTAATTTACAGTCCGTGTTTTGTTTTAATTTTTCTTTCGTTATTCGTTATAGTCCGTGTTTTTTAATTTTTCTTTCGTTATCGCTGCAGAACATCCAATAATTTTAAGGACATAATATACTAGTAGGCGAGAGAGAGAGAGAGAGAGAGAGAGAGAGAGAGAGAGAGAGAGAGAGAGAGAGAGAGAGAGAGAGCAAGCAAGAGACAGACAAACAGAGAGAAGATGAGTGGAAAACTACACCCGGAGAATTATACAGCAAAACAGGACGTGAGGTAAATTAATAAACAAGTCTCGCCTGGCATCCACTAACAGCTCAACGTGCGTCATGTTCAGAGAAGTTAGCATCGCACGACAGCAAGCAAAGGGCGTGTAAGAAGATGCTCCCCTTGAGGCTGATAATGTTTTCTTATGCTTGTGTAACCTGTCGTAAGGGGGTCGAGAGAGAGAGAGAGAGAGAGAGAGAGAGAGAGAGAGAGAGAGAGAGAGAGAGAGAGAGAGGGGGGGGGGTGATAGTGTTTTATTTGTATTTATTTGTTTATGATAGTAGTAGTAGTAGTAGTAGTAGTAGTAGTAGTAGTGGTGGTTGTGGTGGTAATGATATTGTACTCCATGGTGTTGTAACCCTCGTGGTGATGCATTCCGTCATTACCATGCATCACCACCACCCATCACCACCACCACCACCACACGCTCGTCCCCAGGGTCTTACATAACACCATGAAAGAGGAGGAGTACAGCACGTTGCGACACACACACACACACACACACACACACACACACACACACACACACACACACGCCTTGTCAACTCCACTTATATCACCACATACTTGTCCTCACCACCTCTGAACAGGCTTATCATCACCACTCTAAAAGTACACATATCAACACCAAAACTACTACTACTACTACTACTACTACTACTACTACTACTACTACTACTACTACTACTACTACTACTACTACTACTACTACTGCTATTTCGTCCTTGTCTTCTACTTCTTCAACTTCTTTTTCTGCTTCTACGTCATCATTATCTTGTTCTTCTTCTGTTTCTTCTATTTCTTTTTATTGGGTATTTCAAGGTTACACAAGACACATTTTTGCTAATGCTTTCATCTCTCCTATTCGTTATTCTCTCACTCTAGGCGAATAAGCCCCTCCCTCTCCCTGTGATTGGTGGAGGTCATGCTTAAACCCCGCCTCCTCGCTCCCTTGCCCCTCCTCCGCCTCCTCCGCTCAGTCCATCTCTTACTCAATTACCGAGATATGTTTGTTGTTGATTCTTGATTCTTATACAACAGGGTCGAGAAATTACGTTGAGTGCTCTGTTTGCATTCATCTTTTTACAGTGAAGGACAAGGCTCAGACTTAATGATGGTAGTAGTGATGATAAGAGTGATGATGATGATGATGGTAATGAAGAAGAATGGTTGTATTAGCTAATGTAGATGTATGTATGTATGTATAAATGTATGACTGAAGGGGGAAAATAGGGGAGGAAGGGAGGGTGGCAGGGGAGGCATGGAGGGAAAAAAGTGGAGAAGGAAGGGAAGGAAAAGAAGGGAAGAGTTTTGGGGATGAAGGGAGAGCTGCAGGGTGAGGAAAGGTCGTGAAGGGAAGGGAAGGAAAGGGAGAAGGAGAAGAAGAAGGGAAGAAAAAGAGGAAGGGTTCTGTGTTGACTCCTCCCCTTCATCGTTTTGTCCCTTCTTCTTTCTCTCCTTCCTTTGTTTGCCTCCTATCTTTCCTCTCTCCCTCCCTCCTTTCCTTTTCCATCTTTTCCTGTCTCTTTCCATCATCACATTGTCTCCATGCCTTCAAGAGAGGAGGAGGAGGAGGAAGGGATGCTGCCCGTCTTCTTTCTCTTCTTCTTCCCCCTCTTCTTCTAAAACACACGTCACTACCCCTCCTCCTCCTCCCCAGAAATCCTTGACCTCTGTATTATGCCGGTTTTGCTGTTGTTTTTCTTGTTGTTTCTTGTTTTGCTTTGTCTCGCCTTGTCCTGTCTTGTTTGTTTTCTTGTTTGTTGTTTGCTCAGGTGGAGGTTATTGAAGGGTTGTGTCGGTGGTGGTGGTGGTGGGTGGTTGTGGTGGTGGTGGTGGTGACGTTGTGGTGATGATAAGGGTGGTGGTGATGTAGTGCTGATATGGTGAAAGGTGGAGAGTAGTGGTGGTAGTGATGATGGTGATGACGATTGGTAGTGATGAATGATAGTGAAGGTGATGGTGATGATGATGGTAGGAGGAGAGAGTTGTGGTGATGCTGGTGGTAAAGAGGAGATAGTTGTGGTGATGCTGGTGGTTAAGACGAGATGGTGATGATGGGGATGCTGGTGGTGGTGATGTTAGTGGTGATGAGTGGTGTTTAATGGTGATGACGGTGGTGTATAATTGTACCTCATAAAAAAATACTCATCTGCATAATTGGAGTCCGCTTTGCTGTTGTTGTTGTTGTTGTTGTTGTTGTTGTTGTTGGTGGTGGTGGTGGTGGTGGTGGTGGTGTCATTAACAGTTTTTGTCGTTCTTTTCCACTTTGCTTTTTTCCTTCCTCTTTTTTTTTCCTTCTTTTTCCTCACTATTTTTTTTTCCTCCTCCTAGTTCTTTTTTTCTTTTCTTTTTTCCTCTCTAGTTTCCTTTTTTTTCTTCTAGTTTTTTTTCTCCACTTTGTTTTTCCCCACTTTTCTATTTTCCTTCCTTTTCCTTTTTTCCTCCTTTTATTCCCTTTTCCTCCTTTTTTCCCCTTTTCCTCCTGTTATTTTATTTTCCTCTTTTTTCTCTTTTTTCCTCCTTTTTTTTCTTATTTTTCCCCACCAGTTTTTTTTTATTGTCCTTCATTTCCAGACTTAAAGGTGCGTTGTTGTTGTTGTTGTTGTTGTTGTTGTTGTTGTTGTTGTTGTTGTTGTTGTTGTATAAAGTCGGCGTGTGTCCTCATTTTCGACTTCTATCAATCAATGGGGAGGGGGGGGGGGCGGAGGAAGGGGAGGGGGGAGAGGAAGGGGGGAGGGGGTTAGTCTCATTCTTTCTTTCTTTCTTTCCTTGTTTGTTTGTTTGTTTGTTTGTTTCGTTCTTTCTTTCATTCTCTTTCAGTGTAATCGGTAATATTAATATGAAAAATAAAAGTAAGATTAAGAAGCGGATGATGAGGAGGAGGAGAAGAAGAGAAAAGAAAGAAAGAAAGAAAGAGAGAAACAAAGAGAAGAAAGAGAAAGAAAGAAAAAAGAAAAAAAGAAAGAGAGGAAGACCAGTAATATTAATAAGAAGAATAACATAAAAAATAATATAAGGAAGTGGAGTCAAGGTGCTGGAGGAGTTAGAGGAAGAGAAAGAAGAAGAGGAGGAGGAGGAGGAGAAGGAAGAGAAAGGAAGAGGAGGAGGAGGAGAAGGAAGAGAAAGGAAGAGGAGGAGGAGGAGGAGAAGGAAGAGAAAGGAAGAGAAAGGAAGAGGAGGAGGAGGAGGAGGAGGAGGAAGAGAAAGAAGAAGAGGAGGAGGAGGAGGAAGAGAAAGAAGAAGAGGAGGAGGAGGAGGAGGAAGAGAAAGAAGAAGAGGAGGAGGAGGAGGAGAAGGAAGAGAAAGGAAGAGGAGGAGGAGGAGGAGGAGGAGGAGGAGGAGGAGGAGGAGGAGAAAGAGAAAGAAGAAGAGGAGAAGGAGGAGGAAGAGGAAGAGGAAAAATAATTAGCCAGGAAGAAAAGAAAGAAAAAAACAAAGAGCCGCCGCCTTGGTCTTGCGTCGCGGCGGAATCAAAACAAAACCCAACGCGGAAAAGAAGAAAAAAAAAAAGAAAATCCAATATGAAAAGACAAAAAATGAAAAAGAGAAAAAAAATAATATGAAGAGAAAGAAAGTTGTGGGAAGCGAGGGATGAGAAAGTGAAGATTGTTATTATTATTATTATTATTATTATTATTATTATTATTATTATTATTATTATTATTAGTGTTGCTTCATCTATTCGGTAAGCTAAGTATTATTATCGTTATCATTATCAGTGTTAGCATTAGAGGCACTGGTATTATTATTATTATTATTATTATTATTATTATTATTATTATTATTATTATTATTACTCTAGATATTACGATTAAGTGTCACTCGTTATGTATACTCTAAATCAGGGTTGCCAAGGCTTTATGTGTTTTCCGCGGACATCCTCACCAAAAAATAGCCCCAAAATAGCCCAACACTAAAATAATGAAATAGTAGCCCCCCGAAATAGCCCAACACGAAAAAAAATAGCTCCCCATATTCATCCAAAATTAAAAGAAAACGTGAAATTCCACTCTTTTATGTTACACCATTTATAGACTTTTTAAATCACACTGTTCCTCCCTTGAAACTGCAACACTCGACTTTCAGACATATTTCCAGAGCCACAGAATAGGAGAGTTTGCCCATCTTTTTTCGCAGGCGCCATGTTGTTACCGAGAGCCGCGCGAAATTCAAATTGATGGTGATACGATAGTTTTTATTTATTTATTTATTTATTTATTTATTTTTTGGTGGGGGAGTGATGAGAGGATGACAAAAGGTGAAAGAATGCTAAAAGGGTAAGATTGAACGTATGGGGATACGATAGTTTTTTATTTATTTATTTATTTATTTTTTTTTTTTGGTGGGGGAGTGATGAGAGGATGACAAAAGGTGAAAGAATGCTAAAAGGGTAAGATTGAATGTATGGGGAATGGGACAAGGGGGAAAAAGGGTGAGTGAGAGAGGAGGAGGGATGTCAGGGTGTGGGAGAGAGGGGGAGAATGAGAGAGAATGAGAGAGAAGAAAGGGAAAGGGTTAAAGAAATGGTCAGAATTTCAAAAAAAGTAACGAGCATAAAAAAAAAACATTTACTTTGAATTTCACGCCTTTCTTTTGGTAACATTATGGCGCCAGTGTTATTGTTAAACGCCTCCGCCACTCATATTAACTACTTCCAAAGTCATAAAAGAAGATCAGCCGGGCTCAAATAGGTGTTTTTGTAGGTTCACGGTGCAGAGGAAGGGCCAAACTACCACCAGGGTCATAAAACTACCCCTGGAAATGCCCAAAACTCCTATGAAAGCCTTGTCAAATATGCATGCTTGGGCGACGAAAATTTGAGGACTGCGACCCTCGATAAGACACTCCTGTTCCGTCTTTGGCTCGACTTCATTATCGTACCTTGGCAGCCCTGTTCGACTTAAGGCTAGTTTTTACCTTTGTGTTCGTCTCGCCTTCCTGTTTATTTGCTTCCTCGCACCCACCTGTCATGTAGGCAATTGTAAGTAAATGTGATTTTAAGGTTAATTAAGGGAACGCCCAGGAAAGGTAGGTATGTGTGTTTGTGGGTGGGCGTACAGGTGTGTGTGTGTGTGTGCGTGTGTGTGTGTCGTTCTTCTCAGGTGAGTCTGGCAGGTAATTTATGGTCACCTGGATTTTTTTATTTAATTACATGTGACTCATTAAAAGTTTCGACTAGGTAAAATTACGTATAAACCGATGATGAAAGTATATGTGTGTGACGGTGAGTGGGTGGATGGGTGTGGGGGGGGAGTGGTGTGTGTGTGTATGCGTGTGTGTGTGTGTGTGTGTGTGTGTGTGTGTGTTGCATGGTGCTTTGTGTTGTGCTCTCTGTGTTGCATGTTAAGGTAATGTGTTTTGTGTACGTAAATATGTATGTGTGTTTGTTTGTTTGTATATAGTCATGTGTTTCTTTGTGCGTGTCCTACTTCCAGCTGTGTGGTGTGTGTGTGTGTGTGTGTGTGTGTGTGTGTGTGTGTGTGTGTGTGTGTGTGTGTGTGTGTGTGTGTTTTAATTTCTAAAGTTTTATCTTGTTCCGAAGTCCCCCCCCTCCCTCCTGTGTGTGTGTGTGTGTGTGTGTGTGTGTGTGTGTGTGTGTGTGTGTGTGTGTGTTCGTATGTATGTTTTCTTGCATGTTACAATTAGCTAAACCTTAAAAACGAGATGAGTTTTGTGGGATGAAATTGCACTCACACACACACACACACACACACACACACACACACACACACACACACACACACACATGCACTTCACCTGTATAATATTTCAAGACAAACATACAAAGAAGATAAAAAAAAATGGCTATGCAAATTAGGATTCAAGACTATTATTGACACAGAACTCCATCTCTTGTTCTCTCTCTCTCTCTCTCTCTCTCTCTCTCTCTCCTATCTTTATTTCCCTTCCTTCCGTTCCTCTTCCCCGTTTTCTCTCGTCTTGCGTCTCCCTTTCTATTTTTTTATCTTCATTTCCCTTCATTCTCTTCCGGTTTCCCTCTTCCTCTTTATCTTTCCTTCCTTGCTCTTCCCTTTCTTCCCTCCTCCGTTTATCATTCTCCGTCTCTGCATTTCCTTTCCTCCTTTCCCTTCTTTCTTTCCTCCTCTACCTTCCTTTACTTTTCCTTCCTCCCTTCCCTTCTTTAATTCCTCCTCTTCCTTCCTTTACTTTTCCTATCTCCTTCCTTTACTTTACCTATCTCCCTCCTCTTTCCCTTCTCTCCATTTTATCTACCTATTCCTTACATACCCTTTTCCTCCCCCTTCCTTTCCTTCCCCCATACCGAACATTATACAATCCCCCCACTTGTAATCCCCACCTTTAATCCCCAGCCCTCATCCCCATCCTCAATCCCCTTCGCTAATCCCCGCCCCCGCTCCTCCACAGCCTCCTACACGGGTTCCAGCAGCGAGGAAGATGAGATCTCCCCGCGCGAGAAGTCCCAGCGGAACAGCAAAGGCTCGTCGGACTTCTGCGTCAAGAACATCTCCCAGGCCGCCTTTGGACGCAGGGAGATCGAGATTGCGGAACAGGGTGAGTAACAGAAGGGTGAAGGGAGAAGGGAGAGGGAAAGAGGAGGGTCACAGGGGAGGAAAGAAGGGTGGGGAAGGAAGAGGGAGTGGAAGAAGGTCGAGAAAACGCAGGGTATGTGGAAGGGTGGAAAGAAGGGAGGGAGAGGGATGGAGGGAGGGAAGGTGACGGGTAGTTGCAGGGTGAGTAGGGAGGGAAGAGAGAAAGAGAAGGGGGTTACAGAAGAACGGGAGGAGAGTGAAATGAAAGGGTGGGTGAAAGAGAGTAAGGTAGAGGGGGAGAATAATGGAAGATAAGGGTAGAAGGGAGAAGAAAGATGAGGGGGAGAGGTGAAGGAGAAAATATAAAAGGGAGAAGGGTGAATGGGTTGAAAGGTGGAGGAGAGAGGTAAGGGAGAGTGTGTGAGAGGATGGGAAAGGAGTGAAAGGGTAAGGGAGAAAGGGAGAAATAAAGGGAGGGTATGTGAGAGGGTGACAAAGGGTGAAAGAATACTGGAAGGCAAGAATGAGTGACGAAGGGAAAGTGAATGGATTAGGAGGTGAAAGGGTGAGGAGGAGAAAGAGGGAGAGGAGGAGGAGGAGGAAAAAGGTTGAAAAAAAAGGAGTGGAAGAGAAAGGATAAAAAAATACTGCGAACTTTTGCGTGTAAAGAAGTTTTTGAGTGTGTGTGTGTGTGTGTGTGTGTGTGTGTGTGTGTGTGTGTGTGTGTGTGTGTGTTAAAGGAAAGTTGTCAAGGAGGAAGGAGGGAGACAACAAATTAAAAAAAAAGAGGAAAGTGGAGGAAAGAAGAGGAAGGAAAAGAAGAGAAACGAAGAGAAGAAGAGGAAGAAAATCACAGAACAGAGAGAGAGAGAGAGAGAGAGAGAGAGAGAGAGAGAGAGAGAGAGAGAGAGAGAGAGAGAGAGAGAGAGCGGAGTTATGGATGCAAAAGTGAGATTAAGTATGGAAATGAGTAGAGAGAGAGAGAGAGAGAGAGAGAGAGAGAGAGAGAGAGAGAGAGAGAGAGAGAGAGAGAGAGAGAGAGAGAGAGAGAGAGAGAGAGAGAGCATTAGCATCCCATTTTAACATGGAAAGAAGAAAAAAGGGTCGTGTGTGTGTGTGTGTGTGTGTGTGTGTGTGTGTGTGTGTGTGTGTGTAATTACCCGTGTCTCGCCTGTCTGTTTAAAACTCATGATTGGTGGGAGGATAAGCATTCTCTCTCTCTCTCTCTCTCTCTCTCTCTCTCAACCTGATATCTTCCTCAACTGCTGCACTTTTAATCCATTTAATTTTTCTCCATTGTCTCTCCTTTCTCTCCCTCCTCCTCCTCCTCCTCCTCCTCCTCCTCCTCCTCCTCCTCCCTCCTCCTTCCTCTCCTCTCCTTCCTCCCCTCCTTCTCCTCCCCTCATCTCCCCCTCTCTCTCCCCCTTCTCTCTCCCTTTCTCTTCTCTCTCTCCTCTCCCCCTAACATTCCCTCCCTCCCTCCCTCTTCTTGTTCCCTTTACGTCACACACACAGAGAGAGAGAGAGAGAGAGAGAGAGAGAGAGAGAGAGAGAGAGAGAGAGAGAGAGAGAGAGAGAGAGAGAGAGAGAGAGAGAGAGAGAGAGAGAGAGAGAGAGAGAGCATTAGGAGTGATAAAAACGTAAACAAGCAAGAAAAAAACATTATTGGATAAATTTACACTAATGATGAGAGAGAGAGAGAGAGAGAGAGAGAGAGAGAGAGAGAGAGAGAGAGAGAGAGAGAGAGAGAGAGAGAGAGAGAGAACAATAGACATCCCCTTCTCACTCACTCTCTCCTTTCTTCCATTCATGTATCACGAGTATATATTCCTAAGACTTGAAAGGACTCAAACAAAGAAAAAAAAGACTCTGAAAGGGTTAATGTTCAGTCTGTTAAGAGAAAACATGAAATCACCGGCTGACAACGTGTTCTGACATGTCTTAACGGGAAACGGAACCTACCCTATAACCACCTTTTTTCCCCTTACCGAGAGTCGAAGTAGTGTCCATTCTTCCTCCCCTCATACAATCTAACCACCTTTACAACCCTTATCCAATCACTGTACACCTTTCCAACCCTTACCGAATCACTGTACACCTTTACAACCCTTACCGAATCACTGTACACTTTTCCTACCCTTACCGAATCATTGTACACTTTTCCTACCCTTATCCAATCACTGTACACCTTTCCTACCCTTACCGAATCATTGTACACTTTTCCTACCCTTACCGAATCACTGTACACCTTTCCTACCCTTACCGAATCATTGTACACCTTTCCTACCCTTACCGAATCACTGTACACCTTTCCTACCCTTACCGAATCACTGTACACCTTTCCTACCCTTATCCAATCATTGTACACCTTTCCTACCCTTACCGAATCATTGTACACTTTTCCTACCCTTACCGAATCACTGTACACTTTTCCTACCCTTACCGAATCACTGTACACTTTTCCTACCCTTACCGAATCATTGTACACCTTTCCTACCCTTATCCAATCACTGTACACCTTTCCAACCCTTATCCAATCACTGTACACCTTTCCAACCCTTATCCAATCAGTGTACACCTTTCCTACCCTTACCACCTAACTACCCAACCACCTAAACACCACGTCTTCTCCCCTCACCTATATATACCTCTCCTCCCCTTACTGAGATACGAACCAGTGACCACCTCTCCTCCTCTACACATTTTAACCACCCACCCACGTCCCCTCCCCACATACAACAGGCTCTCTTCCCCTCACATAGATTCGAACCTGCGTCCACCTATCATCCCCTCATACACTACAGCCGCCTAACCATAGCGGTGGAAGAGTGGAGATGATAGTTTGTTTTTAAATTAGCGAGTGGGACAGCATAGGGCGAGGGGAGTTTGCTGGCCTGGGAGATAGGCTTTGGGGAGATTTTTTTTTTTCGGAGGGGTGAAAGATTTGAGAAGCTGGTGAACTCTTGCATATGGGATTGGGATACTATGATTTACCTCTTCCCCCCACAGCATCGGCTAGTGGGAGATTTTTTCGGAGGGGTGAAAGATTTGAGATGCTGGTGAACTCTTCCATAAGGGATTGGGATACTATGATTTACCTCTTCCCCCCACAGCATAGGCTAGTGGGAGATTTTTTTTTCGGAGGGGTGAAAGATTTGAGATGCTGGTGAACTCTTGCATAAGGGATTGGGATACTATGATTTACCTCTCCCCCCACAGAGATGCCGGGAATCGTGGCCTTGAGGAAACGAGCGGCCGACGACAAGCCTCTGAAGGGCGCCAAGATCGTAGGCTGCACGCACATCAACGCCCAGACCGCGGTGAGTGCGTGGGTACGGATGGGGAATGGGGGGAAAGGGGGAGGAGGTGTATGGGGAAGGATGGGGAAAAGAGAGGAAGGGGGGTTGGAAGTGGGAAAGGGAGGGGAAAAGGGAAAAGGGGGGAAAGGTAGGGGAAAAGGGAGGAAGGGGGAAAGGTGGGGAAAAGGGAGGAAGGGGTTGAGGGGGGTTGGAAGAGGGGAAGGCCAAGGAAGAAAAAAAAAAAAGAGAAAGATGAAAAAAAAGTAACAAACGAAAGGAAATGGGAAAATAAAAATAAAAATAGGAGAGAAAGAGAAAGAGGAAACAAACAGCATGGAGGGAAAAAGGGAAGAAGAGAGACAGAGAATGAAATAACTGACGGAATGGTGATAAAGGAAGGAAAGAAGAGGAGGAGAAGGAGGAAGAGGAAGTTGAGTTTAAGGATGGGGAAGAGAGGAGGAAGGGAAGGAAAAGAGGTCATTTTCCTTCTTTTGGGGTAAAGGATAATGAATTTTTAGTTGGGTGAGGAGGAAGAGGAGGAGGGGGGGGAGGAGGAGGAGGAGGAGGAGGAGGAGGAGGAGGAGGAGGAGGAGGAGGAGGAGGAGTAATGGCAATAATAAGAAGAGAATGCTAATGATGATGGAGAAAACAGGAAGGAAGGAAGGAAGGAAGGAAGGAAGGAAGGAAGAAAAAAAGACAGAAAGAAAGAAAGGAAGGAAGGAAGGAAGGAAGGAAGGAAGGAAGAAGAAGAAGAAAAAGATGATGAAATGAAAATGAAACAATTGGAAGGGAGGGAAAGGGGGAGAAAGAAAGGAAGGAAGGAAGGAAGGAAGAAAGGAAGAAAGGAAGGAAGAAAAAAAGACAGAAAGGAAGAAAGAAAGAAAGGAAGGAAGGAAGGAAGGAAGGAAGAAGAAGAAGAAAAAGATGATGAAATGAAAATGAAACAATTGGAAGGGAGGGAAAGGGGAAGAAAGAAAGGAAGGAAGGAAGAAAGAAAGAAAGAAAGAAAGAAAGAAGAAAAAGATGATGAAATGAAAATGAAACAGTTGGAAGGGAGGGAAAGAGGAAGAAAGAAAGAAAGGAAGGAAGGAAGGAAGGCAGGAGGGAAGGAAGGAATAAGAAAAAAAAATGATTATGAAAGGAAAATGAAAACAGTAGGAAGGGAGGGAAAGAGGAAGAAAGGGAAGGAAGAAAGGAAGGAAGGAAGGAAGGAAGGAAGGAAGGAATTAAGGAGGCAAGCAAACAAGAGCAGGAGGAGGAATTAATGCTTTATGTTAAGGAAGAGGAGGAGGAGGAGAAGGAGGAGGAGGAGGAGGAGGAGGAGGAGGAGGAGGAAGAGGAAGAGGAAGAGGAAGAGGAGGATGTATAATTGTGTTTACTGACAAAATTTAGGTTTTTATGAATGGAGAAAGGTGAGAGGAGGAGGAGGAGGAGGAGGAGGCTTTGTGATAGAGGAGGAGAGAAAGAAAGAGAGTGAGTGCGTTAGAGAGAGGGGAGAGAAAGAGGAGGAAACAGGAGAGGAAGAGAGAGAGAGAATGGAGTAGAGAGAGAGAAAAGAGGAGAGAGGAGGAAATGGAGAGAAAGGAGAGAGAGAGAGAGAGAGAGAGAGAGAGAGAGAGAGAGAGAGAGAGAGAGAGAGAGAGAGAGAGAGAGAGAGAGAGAGAGAGAGAGAGAGAGAGAGAGAGAGGAAAAGGAGGACAAGAGGGAGGAAAGGAGGGATGTATTGATATGTCTGGAGATAGAGAGGAAGGAAGAGGAGGCGGAGACGGCGGCGGAGGAGGAGGAGGAGATATTTTTAGATTTGTGGAAGAGGAAAGACATTAAAGAGAGGAAGCACGAATTTCCTCCTCCTCCTCCTCCTCCTCTTCCTCCTCCTCCTCCTCCTCCTCCTCCTCCTCCTCCTCCTCCTCCTCCTCCTCCTCCTCCTCCTCCTCCTCCTCCTCTCCCTTTAGTCCAATTATCCGTCACTATTTAATATTATTACGGTCACCCCCTTCCTCCCTCCCTTCCTCCCCCTCCTCCATTACATCTTGGAGGAGGAGGAGGAGGAGGAGAGAGGGAGGAGGAGGTAGGAAGGTAGGACTCAAGAGGAAGGGGAGGAGGAGGGGAAGAGCTAGAGAGAGAGGAGAGGAGGAGGAAGGGAAGGAAGAAGAGAAGGAGAGAGAGAGAGAGAGAGAGAGAGAGAGAGAGAGAGAGAGAGAGAGAGAGAGAGAGAGAGAGAGAGAGAGAGAGAGAGAGAGAGAGAGAGAGAGAGAAGAGGGGAAGAAAAAAAAGGAAAGGAGGAAGGGGAGGGGAGGAAACATGGGTAGGAAAGCATTAAGTGGATTACATGAAGAGGGAAGCAAAGGAGGAGGAGGAGGAGGAGGAGGAGGAGGAGGAGGAGGAGGAGGAGGAGGAGGAGGAGGAGGAAGGTGCTCTTAAAGTTTCATGTTGGAGTTATTTAATGTTTATTTTGGGAGGGGAAGAGGAGGATTAAGAGGCTGAGAAGAAGAGGAGGAGGAGGAGGAGGAGGAGGAGGAGGAGGAGGAGGAGGAGCCAGAAGTAAAGCTGAAGAAAATTTGATCTCCACTTTCATTCTTATTTACTTTTTATTATTATTATTATTATTATTATTATTATTATTATTATTATTATTATTATTATTATTATTATTATTATTATTATTATTATTATTATTATTATTATTATTATTATTATTATTATTGTTATCATTATTATCATTTCATTTATTTCCTTTGATTTTCTGACATGCTTTTGATGACGAGGAGGAAGAGGAAGAAGAAGAGAAAATTAGAGGAGGAGGAGGAGGAGGAGGAGGAGGAGGAGGAGGATAAAAGGTCTCCAAATCTTCCTCATTAATTTGTTTATGAGTGTTTTATTGCATCCCGTGTGTGTGTGTGTGTGTGTGTGTGTGTGTGTGTGTGTGTGTGTGTGTGTGTGTGTGTGTGTTGCCTAGTCACCCATCCGTACACATCATTCCACTCCCTTAATTAAAATCTCTCTCTCTCTCTCTCTCTCTCTCTCTCTCTCTCTCTCTGTATTTCCCTATTTCTCTATTTCCCTGTGTTTCTCTGTATTTCCCTGTATTTCTCTGTATTTCCCTGTGTTTCTGTATTTCTCTGTATTTCCCTGTTTATATTTCCCTGTATTTCTCTGTATTTCCCTGTGTTTCTCTGTATTTCCCTGTATTTCCCTGTGTTTCTCTGTATTTCCCTGTATTTCTCTGTATTTCCCTGTGTTTCTCTGTATTTCCCTGTATTTCTCTGTATTTCCCTGTGTTTCTCTGTATTTCCCTGTATTTCCCTGTGTTTCTCTGTATTTCCCTGTGTTTTTCTGTATTTCCCTGTATTTCCCTGTATTTCCCTGTATTTCCCTGTGTTTCTCTGTATTTCCGTGTTTTTCTGTATTTCTGTATTTCCTGTATTTCTGTATTTCCTGTGCATTTCTGTATTTCCCTGTATTTCTCTGTATTTCCCTGTGTTTCTCTGTATTTCCCTGTATTTCCCTGTGTTTCTCTGTATTTCCCTGTGTTTTTCTGTATTTCCCTGTGTTTCTCTGTATTTCCCTGTATTTCTCTGTATTTCCCTGTGTTTCTCTGTATTTCCCTGTATTTTTCTGTATTTCCCTGTATTTCTCTGTATTTCCCTGTATTTCCCTGTATTTCTCTGTATTTCCCTGTGTTTCTCTGTATTTCCCTGTATTTCTCTGTATTTCCCTGTGTTTCTCTGTATTTCCCTGTGTTTCTCTGTATTTCCCTGTATTTCTCTGTATTTCCCTGTGTTTCTCTGTATTTCCCTGTATTTCTTTGTTTTTCCCTGTATTTCCCTGTTTCTTTAATCCCTTCACCCATCTCTTCCTCCCTCCCTTCAACCCCCTTATCCCTTCCCCCTTTTCACACCTGTTTTTTCACACCTGTCTTCCTCCCCCAGGTGCTGATCGAGACCCTGGTGGAGCTCGGGGCCAGCGTGCGATGGGCGGCCTGCAACATCTTTTCCACCCAGAACGAGGTAGCGGCGGCGCTGGCGGAGGCGGGTGAGTGGCAGGAGGAGGAGGAGGAGGAGGAAGGGAGAGAGTGACGGAAAAGTGTGTATGTATGTTTATGTGGAGAGGAGGAAGAGGAGGAAGGGAAGGAGGAAGGGAGGAAGAGAGGGAGATGGAGTCGTGTGTGTGTGTGTGTGTAACTTCTGTCAGTGTGGTAATGTGGGAGAGAGAGAGAGAGAGAGAGAGAGAGAGAGAGAGAGAGAGAGAGAGAGAGAGAGAGAGAGAGAGAGAGAGAGAGAGAGAGAGAGAGAGAGAATGGAAAAGGGACAGAAGGAAGCGAGAGAGAGGAAGGGAAAGGGAGCGAGATAGAGGGATGCTGGGAAGGGGAAGAGAGGGAAGGGGAGGAAGGAATGGGGGAAAGGGAAGGGAACGGGAGGGAATGGCGTGACTTAAGTAATGGGATAAACCTTAGTAGTAGTGGTAGTAGTAGTAGTAGTAGTAGTAGTAGTAGTGGTAGTAGTAGTAGTAGTAGTAAAGTGAGTTATGCGCAGTGCCAGGCGATGTGTCAGTAAATGTCACAGGTAGAAAAAGGGGAGAAGGGGAGAGGAAAGAGGAGGGAGGAGGGGAGGGGAGAGGAGGAGGGAAGAGGGGAAGGGAGGGGAGGGGGAGGAAAGGCAAAGGACAGGTAATAAGTGAGAGAGAGAGAGAGAGAGAGAGAGAGAGAGAGAGAGAGAGAGAGAGAGAGATGTCTGTTAATAGCGGTAAAGATAGAGAGGGGAAGAGAGGAGGAGGAAGAGGAGGAGGAGGTGGAGAGAAGAAGTTAGGAGTCATTTGGGGATTGAGATGTTGTTACCAAGGCGAGAGAGAGAGAGAGAGAGAGAGAGAGAGAGAGAGAGAGAGAGAGAGAGAGAGAGAGAGAGAATAAAGAATGAAGAAGAGGAGGAAGAGCAAATAGGAAGGGAAAGAAGAAGGGCAAGGAGAAGAGAAGGGAGAGACAAAGGAAGAAAAAAGGAAGAAAGAGAAAGAGAGGAAGAGAGAAAACAGAAAGAAAGGGAGGAAGAACAATGGACGAGAGAGAGAGAGAGAGAGAGAGAGAGAGAGAGAGAGAGAGAGAGAGAGAGAGAGAGAGAGAGAGAGAGAGGAATAGACAAAGAAAGAGACTGGGATGGGGGAGGGAAGAATGCATAGGAGGGAAGGGGAGGAGGAGGGGAAGGAAGCTGCGTGATCAGACAAAGACGAAGAAGCCAGGAAGAGAAGAAGGGAAGGAAGGAAGGAAGGAAGGAAGGAAGGAAAGGGGAAGAAAGAGAAGAGGGGAGGAAGAGGAAGAAGGGGAAGAACAGCGGAGAAAGAGATAGAAAGAATAGATGAAAAGATTCGACTATGGTGTTAGAAAGGGGAGGAGGAAAGGGGAAGGAGGGAAGGGAAGGGGAAGAGATGAGAAGAAGGGAGATAGAAAGAAAGGGAGGAAGACCAATCGAGAGAGAGAGAGAGAGAGAGAGAGAGAGAGAGAGAGAGAGAGAGAGAGAGAGAGAGAGAGAGAGAGAGAGAGAGAGAGAGAGAGAGAGAGAGAGAGAGAGAGAGAGAGAGAGAGAGAGAAGATAGGGGGTGTGACATAAGAAAAGAGGAAGAGGGAGACGAAGATAGGGAAGGAGAAAGAGGAAAAGAAGGAAGGTAGAGGGAAAGAGAGGAAAAACAACTTGGAGAGAAAAAAAAATAGAAATAGGAATGAACTGTGACATGAGAAGAGGAAGAGGAAGAAGAGGGAAGGGGAAGAGAAGAGAGAGAAAAGGAAAATAGGAAGAGAGGAAGAGAGAGGAAAAAATGAATTGACAGTGACATAAGGAGAAGAGGAAGAGGAAGAGGAGGAAGGGGAGGAAGGGGAAGAAGAGGAAGGGGAGTCGTGATCCCACATAAACACCCAAGATTTTCAGTGTCCCAAACAGGTGCCAGACACACACACACACACACACACACACACACACACCTGAGATGGCATTTATTCACTCTTGTTGTTGATCTTCTTCCTCTTCTTCTTCTTCTTCTTCTTCTTCTTCTTACCGGAAAATCGTATAAACAGGGGTGAGGGCGAGAGAGAGAGAGAGAGAGAGAGAGAGAGAGAGAGAGAGAGAGAGAGAGAGAGAGAGAGAGAGAGAGAGAGAAGCTAAATCCCCCTCTGAGGCTGTATACGATTTGGTGTTGGTGGTGATGGTGATGATGGTGGTGATGATGGTAGTAGTAGTGAGGAGTCTTATAGTAATGGTGATAGTGGTCGTAATAGTAGTGGTGATGATGGTGTTAGTGGTGGTAGTCATAGTGGTGATGATGGTGATGATGATGATGGTGATGGTGGTGGTAATGGTGTTGACAGGGGAGGTGAGGGGAAGGATAATAGGGTTGTTTGTGTGTCTTTTCTTTGATCAGTGACTCCATTTCTCTCAATTTAGGACTAAACAGCGCGTGTGTGTGTGTGTGTGTGTGTATTGGCTGTCATGTGCATTCCTAGCTTCGTTTTTTATTGCATATCTGTGTACGTGTCAGTTAGAGAGAGAGAGAGAGAGAGAGAGAGGCAATCCACATTTTTCTTCCCAATCTTCGCAAATACCATGTCGTTTCTCTCTCTCTCTCTCTCTCTCTCTCTCTCTCTCTCTCTCTCTCTCTCTCATACCTGGCTAAGTAATGGCCTCACTGGTACACAAAGTTAGGTGTGTGTGTGTGTGTGTGTGTGTGTGTGTGTGTGTGCCCTTCCTTCCTTCTTTGCTTCGTTCCTTCCTCCCTTCCTTCTTTCCTCCCTTCCTTTCATATCTAACTGCCACTATGGTCTCTCCCCTTCCTTCATCCCTTCCTTCCTTCCCTTCCCTTCTCCAAAATTTCTTAACCCTCCCTTCCCTTCCCTTCCCTTCCCTTCCCTTCATTTCCCTTCTCTTCTCTACCCTTCCCTTCCCTTCCCTTCCCTTCTCTTCCCTTCCCTTCCCTTCCCTTCCCTTCCCTTCCCTTCCCTTCTCCAGTATTTTCCAACCCTCCCTTTCCCTTACTCTAAATCCCTTCCTTCATTCCCTCCCTCCCATTATCTTCTCTAATATTATTCCTACATTTCCTCTTCCTCCCTTCCTTTCTGTTTCCCCACTCCCTATATTCTCCCTCCTCACTCTCATTCTCTCCCTATTTCTGTCCTAACTTCACTCCCTCATATCTTCGTTTCCTTCCTTCTTTCATTCACCCATACCTTTCCCATTTCTGTTTTTACCTCATTCCCTCTCTCTCCTTCCCTATTTTCCCTTCCCTTCTCTTTTCATATATTTTCTAACCCTTCCTTTCCCTCACTTATCTTTCATCCCTTCCTTTCTTCCATTCATCTATACTTTAATTTCGTTTCCTCTCTACCTCCTCCTCTTACTCTCATTCTTATCTCCCTCATGTTCCTCATTCCCATAACTTCTTCCCCTCCCTCCTTCCTTTCCTCCCTCTCCTTCCTTATCTCCCTTCAGCCCTTTTGATCCCACCTTCCCAGTAAGCCTCCCCATATTCGCCCCATTCCTACATTTCCGCTTCCTTTCCCTTCCCTTCCTTCTTATCCCCCTCCACCCCCTTTAATCCCACCTTCTCCCTTCCCTTCACATCATCTGGTGTTTCCCTTACTCCCTTTTGCTCCCTTCACGATCATCCACTCCCTTAAACTCATTCCTACACTTCCTCTTCCTTTCCCTCCCTATTTTCCTTCAGCCCACTTTCTCACTCCTCTCCCTTCCTTCATTCCTTCACTATATCATCCACTCCCTTATTAAACTCATTCCTACACCTCTTACTCCCTTCCTTCTTATCCCCTTCCAGCCCCTTTAATCCCCCCCTTTCCTCCTTCCCTTCAGGCCACCCGGTGTTCGCCTGGCGCGGGGAGAGCGAGGAGGACTTCTGGTGGTGCATTGACCGCTGCATCAACACGGAGAACTGGCAGCCCAACATGATCCTGGACGACGGCGGGGACACTACCCACCTCATGCTGAAGAAGTACCCGGCCATGTTCAAGATGATTAAGGGTGAGTGTGAGGGTGTAGGGTGAGGGGCCCAGGGGGTGAGAGATTGGGGGGAGGGATTGAAGGAAGTAAGGTAAGGAAGAAAAAAAAGAAAGGATGGAAGGAAAAAAATGAAGATAGGAAGAATGGAGAAATGGTGTGTGTAGAGAGAAGGCAGGAAGGAAGTTGATCTGAAGTCTGGGTGGTCTTCAGGACAGCAATCTATTCATGTATTCATCACCTCACCAACTGAGTGGCTGAGTGGTCCGTGTGCAGGCGTGAGGTCCAGGAGAATGCAGGTGTGATTACTGCCCGCCACTACAAGCTGACAATTTTCAGTCATTGCCGAGTGGCCTATAGTATTTCCATGGGACACAGGCCGGAGGGGTGGGTGGTGGCGGCTTTGGGGTTAGTCCCGCCCCGCACCTTGCCACACACTCTCAACACCTCTTGCTTCCTCTCATATGTCAGCTATTTGCTACCTTGAAATGAATTTAATTAAAGAAGTGGATAATCCAATAAGGTCATATAGTGTTAAGATTGTTTCGATTTTAGGATAATAACAAAGACACTTGACAACGTTGGAATACAACATTGTCAAGTGTCGTGGTATTTATACAAAATTCATTTCAAGGTAGTAAATAGCTGACATATGAGAGGAAGCGAGAGGTGTTGAGAGTGTGTGGCAGGGTGCGTGGCGGGACTGACCCCACAGCCACCACCACCCACCCCTCTGGCCAGTGTCCCATGGAAATACTATAGGCCACTCGGCAATGACTGAAAACTGTCAGGTTGTAGTGGCGGGCAGTACTCACACCTGCATTCTCCTGGACCTCACGCCTGCACACGGACCACTCATCCACTCAGTTGGTGTGGTGGTGAATACATGAATAGATTGCATATAAAGTTTCTGATCAAAATATTTTCCTACAACCACTACCAGCAATTTTTTATCAGAGTTACAAATGTGTTTTATAAAGCCCAGTATTCATGTTCCCTTTGTTCCCCGCGTCCAGGCATCTGTGAGGAGAGCGTTACTGGCGTGCACCGTCTCTACCAGCTGAGCAAGGCAGGCAAGCTGACGGTGCCGGCCATGAATGTGAACGACTCTGTGACCAAGACCATGTTTGATAACCTCTACTCGTGCCGGGAATCCATCATTGACAGGTGAGACGGAGGAAGATAGGATAGATAGAAATGAAGGAAGGGAGAAGACAGGAAGCATTATAAGAGAACAGAGTAAGGAGGAAATGGAGATTGAATGGAGGGAACGAAAGAAAGGAGGAGAAGGAAGAAGGGAAAGACAGGAAAAGAGAAGAAAGGAGAGGCGAGGGAAGGGAAGGAGAGAAAGGGAAAGAAAAGAATGAAGGGGGAGAGAAAAGGGAAGAGAAAAAAAAGAAACGATGAAAGGAAGGAAGAACGAAAAGAAAGGAAGAAAAAAGTATTAAGATTAAGTGGGAAATGAAGTTTGGATGGAAGGAAAGAAAGGAAGAGGAAAAGTGAGGGGAAAGAGGGGAAGGCAGTGATGATGGTTGGGTTGAGGAGGGAAGGAGGTGGAGGAGGAGGACAATAGGTGAAGATGGGTTGAGAGGGAGGAGGAGGAAGAGGAGGCAGAGAGAGAGGGAGGTGTGGAGATGCCTAGCGGAGGGAGGGAACGATATGGAGGTGGTTAGGTTGAAGGAGGGAAGGACGGGAGGTGAAGAGGGAAGAGGGAAGGAGGAAGGAAGGAAGGGGGAAGGAAAAGGAAAGGAGAGGAAATGAAGGGAAAGTAAAGAAAAGAAGAGTGAGTTAAGAAAGTAGGAAGATATTGGAAGGGAAAGAAAAGAAGAAGAGGGAAGGGAAGGAAAGGAAAGGAAAGGGAAGGAAAAGAAAGAAGAGAAGGAAAGGAGAGAAGAAGGAGGAGAAGAAGGAGGAGGAAGGAAAGGGAGGAGGAGGAGAAGAGAGAAGAGGAGGAAGAGGAAGAGAGAGGAGGAAGGTGAGAGGAGGAGGGAGAAGGAGAGAGGTAGAGATGGGAGGAGAGGAAGAGAGAGAGAGAGAGAGAGAGAGAGAGAGAAGAGAGAGAGAGAGAGAGAGAGAGAGAGAGAGAGAGAGAGAGAGAGAGAGAGAGAGAGAGAGAGAGAGAGAGAGAGAGAGACAGAGAGAGAGAGAGAGAGAGAGAGAGAGAGAGAGAGAGAGAGAGAGAGAGAGAGAGAGAGAAGAATGATGAATGACACACACACACACACACACACAATACTGCAAAGACATATTCATATAAGAAACTGTTTCATGTCTTTGCAGTTTAGCATCAGGACAGAGTACTGCTCATGTAGTGTGTGTGTGTGTGTTTACCAACAACTAGGTAAATACACACACACACACACACACTGTACTGGTTAGCACCAGTACTCTTCCTAGTCTATATTAATGATATTCCAGAGGGAATATCATTAATATAGACTAGGAAGAGTACTGGTCAGCACCAGTATTGTGTATTTTGTATTGTGTGTAAACACACACACACACACACACACACACTGTACTGGTTAGCACCAGTACTCTTCCTGGTCTATATTAATGATATGCCAGAGGGAATAAGCAGCTACATGAGCCTGTTTGCAGATGATGCTAAACTGCAAAGACATATAAGAAACAGTGAAGACTGCAAGGAGCTGCAAGAAGACCTAAACAAGATTTGGAAATGGAGTCAGAAATGGGAGATGAAATTCAACGTGAGGAAATGTCATGTTATGGAAATGGGAAAAAGTGTAGAAAGACCAAAATGGACATATAAAATGGGAGATGGGGAAATATTCAAGAAAGTAAATGAAGAGAGAGACCTGGGAGTAATAATGCAAGATTATATGCAACCAGGAAGTCATATAAATCGGATCTTCGGTGATACATATAACATGGTGAGGGATATAGGCATAGCATTCCACTACATGGACAAAGAAATGATGAAAAAATTAATAACTACTATGATCAGACCTAAACTAGAATACGCGGAAACAGTGTGGTCTCCACATATGAAGAAACACATAATAAAACTAGAAAGAATACAGAGGATGGCAACAAAAATGGTTCCAGAACTGGAGGGACTGACATATGAAGAGAGACTAAAGGAAATGGACTTGCCAACACTGGAACAAAGAAGAGAAAGAGGAGACCTAATACAAATATATAGGCTATTGAGTAAAATGGAAGAAGTGGATAACGAGAAATTGCTACTAAGAGAGGAACCTTCCAGCAGGAATACTAGAGGACATAGTAAAAAGTTGAGGAAGGGAAGATGCTCAAGAGACATAAAGAAATATAGCTTCCCACAAAGAAATATAGAGGTTTGGAACAGATTAAGTGAAGAAATAGTATCGGCGAAGAGTGTGCAGAGCTTCAAGGAAAAGTTGGATAATTATAGATACGGAGACGGGACCACACGAGCGTAAGCCCAGGCCCTGTAAAATTACAACTAGGTAAATACAACTAGGTAAATACAACTAGGTAAATACAACTAGGTAAATACAGCTAGGTAAATACAACTAGGTAAATACAACTAGGTAAATACAACTAGGTAAATACAACTAGGTAAATACAACTAGGTAAATACACACACACACCATATCAATCAAGTGAGTTTGATGAGGAAGCAGAAAGAGAGGAAGAAAGAAAGGAAGAAGGAAAAAGAGGATAAGGAGAACAAGAAGGAAATGAAGCTTATAAGGAAGGAAAGGAAGGGAAGAAAGAGAAGAGAGAAGAGAGGAAGGAAGACAGGAAGAGGGGAAAAAGAGGAAATAGAGGTGGAAAGGAAAGAAAGGAGGAAGTAAGGAAGATAGGAAGGAATGAAGGAGGAAAAACACAGGAAGAATGATAAGATAACAGAATAAAAAGAAAATGGAGATTGAATGGAAGGAAAGAAAGAAAAAGAAAGGAAGGAGGAGGCAAGGAAGAAGGGAGAAAGAAAAGGGAGGAGAAAATAAAAAAGGAAGAAAAAAAGCAAAAAGATTAAACAGGAAACAAAGACTGGATGGAAGGAAAGAAAGGAAGAAGCAGAGGTGAAAGAAAGAAAGAAAGAATGAAGGAAAAAAGGAAAAGAGACGAAAGAAAAAAATAAGGAAGGAAGAAATTGAAGACTGGATAGAAGGAAAGAAAGGAGGTGAAAGAAAGAAAAGAATGAAGGAAAAAAGGAAAAAGAGAGGAAAGAAGGAAGAAAATGAAGTTAGCAAATGTATGTGAAAGAGAGAAAGAGACAGGAAAAAAAGGAAAGAGGGAGACAGAGAAAGGAGATAAAGAAGAAACAGACAGATAGAAGTAGAAGGAAAGAGGAGGGGGAAGGGGTGATGAGGGGAGTAATAGGACAGAAGATGAAGGGGAGCAAGATGATGTTTGACAGACTGTACAGGTGAGGGAGGCTCGTCATTGGCAGGTGATGGGCAGGTGAGGAGGGGAGGGAGGAAGGAAAGGGAAAGGAAGGGAAGGTAAAGAATGGAAAAGGTGAGTTAAGGAAGTAGGAAGATATTGGAAGGGAAAGAAAAGAAGGAAAGGGAAGGGAAGGAAAGGAAAGATTAGATAGAGGAAGGAAATGAAAGGAAAGGGAGAGAAAGGGGAGAAAAGGAGATAGAAGGGAGGGAATCGAAAAGAAAGGAAAGGAAAGGAAGGGAAAAGTAAAGTAAGGTTAGGTAAGGAAGGGGAAGGGAAAAAAGGAAAGGAAGGAAAGGCAAAGAAAAATGAAAAAAGAAAAGAGAAGAAAGGAAAGAGAGGGAAGAAGGAAATAGAAGGGGAGGAAATAAATGCATGGAAATTGAAGGTAGAGAAAGATATGTGAAAGAAGAAAAAAAATAATGATGTAGAAAGAGAAAAAGTACTGTAGATGGAACGTAGTTAGAGAGAGAGAGAGAGAGAGAGAGAGAGAGAGAGAGAGAGAGAGAGAGAGAGAGAGAGAGAGAGAGAGAGAGATCAAGGGTGGTCAAATAAAAGAATAAAAAAAGATGAAAAAAAGAGGAAGAACTCAATTTGCCAACATCAAAATTCTCTCTTTGTAGGACTTCTCTTTGACTGACAGAGAGAGAGAGAGAGAGAGAGAGAGAGAGAGAGAGAGAGAGAGAGAGAGAGAGAGAGAGAGAGAGAGAGAGAGAGAGAGAGAGAGAGAGAGAGAGAGAGAGAGAGAGAGAGAGAGAGAGAGAGAGAGAGAGAGAGAGAGAGAGAGAGAGAGAGAGAGAGAGAGAGAGAGAGAGAGAGAGAGAGAGAGAGAGAGAGAGAGAGAGAGAGAGAGAGAGAGAGAAGAGAGAGAGAGAGAGAGAGAGAGAGAGAGAGAGAGAGAGAGAGAGAGAGAGAGAGAGAGACCACTATCTGTTGAGTGCACTATCTGTGAGTGCCAGGCAGTTGGGGGGCTCAGAAAAAACTCAGCAGCCGATCTCCACTACTATCCAACGAATGGAGTTCACAGCTGGACCAAGGAAGAGCCACTGCTGCTCTGGCACTAGACATTGAGGGCGCATTTGACCGAGTGTGGCACACCGCCCTAGAAAAATGAGAGCAGCCGGACTGGCTTCTGTGCCTGATGGAAAATTACTTAGAGGAACGCCACCTTCAAGTGGTCCTGAATGGGCACAAGTCCTCCCCACAACGGATCCACGCCGGCGTGCCACAAGGCAGCGTCATCGGGCCACTTCTATGGAACATATACATAAATGACCTCCTCCATCTTGTTCCTAGTGCCAAAGCGTTCGCCGATGACATCACTTTGACTCACAAATAGAGCCAGGAGGAGGCCCAGGCAGCACGCCAACTAAGAGCCACACTCCGGCGAATTGCAGATTGGGGAGTAAGTGGCAAGTTAAGTTTGCCCCAGCAAAACTCAGCTGCTGGTAGTGGCCAGGACACCTGTGGATCTCCAGCTTGAATTTGAGGGACTCTGCTGACGCCACGTGAGGAAGTGGAGGTGCTGGGCCTCACATATGACTCCAGGCTGACCTTCCGCACGCACATCCAGCAGCTGGCAAGGGCAGCCTCACGGAAGCTGACGTCCCTACGCAGAATCTCCTGGCTGATGGACAGTCGAGGGCGCGAGGTCTTATACAAGGCACAAATCCGATCCTCCCTTGAGTATTCGTGCCTAACGTTGTTTGGAGCTGCCAGGAAACATCTCGCGATCCTCTACAAGATCCATGAGAGTGCGTTGATGATAATCACGGCTCGACAACCGGAGCACCTACTGACCCTGCAGACCCTCCAACACCGGCGAGACGTGGCTGGCCTCACCACTCTGTACAAAATACAGCAGGAGGGAGTGGAGCACCTGAGGACGCTGCGCCAGCCGGAGCGGAGGTGACAGCCAACACCCGGTCAGCGGAGGCGGCACCCACGGCTCTGGTGGTGCAGCGATGCCGGACGACTCACTACCAGAGGCAGTTTATAAACACTTACGTGCATATATGGAACCGTCTCCTTGCGTCCGGTCAGCTGCCTCAGCAGTTCACACACCGGCAACAATATAAACTGTTTGTGAACCAGTGGCTGAACAATTTGTGAACAGGTTAGGCTTTAAGATAGGGGATACCAACTATGTTCCCTTTAGCCTACAAACTAGTGCCGCCATATAATATAATGTTATAGGTACTAGGCCCTGATGTAACAAAGAGTGTGTAAATAAAAAAAATAAAAAAAGAGAGAGAGAGAGAGAGAGAGAGAGAGAGAGAGAGAGAGAGAGTTATTTTCCCCCTTTTTCCCATTTTATCTCATTTTCACTAGACAGCAAATTCCTCTTTTTTTTTTTTTCTTTCTTCCTCTTCCCTAATTTTCTAATCATTTTTCTTTTCCTTTTTTCTTCTCCTTTATTCTTTTCTCCTTGATTCCTTCCTTTTTTCTCTATTTTCCTTACCTTTCCTTTCACTTCTCTTCCCTTCCTTCTCCTCTCTCCTTCCTTCCCTTTCCTTCCTATCTTCCTCCTCTCCTTTCCCTTTTCTTCCCTTCCTTTTTCTTTCTCTTCCTTCCCTTTCCTTCCTATCTTCCTCCTTTTCTTTCCCTTCTCTTCCCTTCCATTTTCTTCCTTGTCCTTCCTTTCCTTTCCCTCCTATCTTCCTCCTTTCCTTTCCCTTCTCTTCCCCTCCTTTTCTTCCTTCCCTTTCATTCCTATCTTCTTCCTTTTCTTCTGCTTTATCTTGTTTTCACTCTACATCAATTTCCTTCTCTTATTTTCTTCCTCTTCCTTAATCTTCTAATCATTTTTCTTCTTTTTTTTCTTCCTATAATACTTTTTCCTCCCCGATCACCTCCTCTTCTGTAATTAGTTTGTCCTCCTTCCCTTTTTTTCCTCCTCCTCTTTTTTTTCCCTCCCCTTTTCTCATAAACTTTCCTTCCCTTCATTTTTTTTTCCTTAATATTGGTCTTGCTCTCTCCTTTCCCATCATCTCCTCTTCCTTTAATATTGGATTCTAACTCCCTTCTTTCATTCCTTTCTTTTTTTTGTTTGCTTTATTTCCTATTTATTCCCTTTTCTTTTTTGTTCTTAATTTGTTTTGTTCCTTCTTCCTCCTTTTCTTTTCTTTTTTCTTTTTTATTTCTTTTTCCCTTTCCTTTTTTCTTTCCTTTTTTTCTTCATTCTCCTTTCATCCCTTCCTTCCTTCCTTTTTCTCTCTTCCTTCCTTCCCTTTCCTTCCTATCTTCCTCCTTTCCTTTCCCATCTCTTCCCCTCCTTTTTCTCTCTTCCGTCCTTCCCTTTCCTTCCTATCTTCCTCCTTTCCTTTCCCATCTCTTCCCCTCCTTTTTCTCTCTTCTGTCCTTCCCTTTCCTTCCTATCTTCCTCCTTTCCTTTCCCATCTCTTCCCCTCCTTTTTCTCTCTTCCGTCCTTCCCTTTCCTTCCTATCTTCCTCCTTTCCTTTCCCATCTCTTCCCCTCCTCTTTCTTTTTCTTTTCCTCCTTCCTCTTCAATAGTTTTTTTTCCTCTCCTCCTCTTCCTCTTCCTCCTCCTCCTCCTTCTCCTTTTCCTCTTTCTTTGGTATAATCTCCACTATCAGGTTGATTTATTTTCCTCCTCTTCCTTCCTTCTTTTGTTTCAAGTGCATTCTTTTCTCCTTCTTCTTCTTTTCTTATTTCTTTCTTCAGTTACCTCTTTGTGTGACGTCTCCTCCCCTTCTTCTTTTTTTTAAACCTGAGATCTTTCTTCTTCATCCTCCTTTTTCTTCTTCTTCTTCTTCTTCTTCTTCTTCTTCTTCTTCGGTCATTTTAATTTAGCTTCATTTTTTATTATTATTATTATTTTTCATTCCTTCTCTTTTCCGTCTTCTCTTTTTCTTTCTTTTTATTTATTTCTCTTTCTATTCTTTCCCTTTCTTTTTCTTTATCTTTTCCTTCTCTTTTCCTTGTCTACTCTTTCTTTCTTTTTCTTTTCCTTCTCTTTTCCTTGTCTTTTTTCTTTTCTTTCATTTTCTTTTCCTTCTCTTTTCCTTGTCTCCTTTTTCTTTCCTTTTCTTTCCAATCTTTCCCTTTCTTTTCTTTCTTATTCTTTACTTCCCATATCTTCTTTATGTTTTTCTTCTTCTTCTTTCTCTTCCTTGATCTCCTCTTCTTTCTCTCCTTTTCTCTCTCTCTGTAAGGGTAAAAGTTGAAGGGGTGGATGAGAGAGAGAGAGAGAGAGAGAGAGAGAGAGAGAGAGAGAGAGAGAGAGAGAGAGAGAGAATAATCCTTATCTTAAGTCTTTAATTCACTTTTTATTTGAATTTTAAGGAAAGAAGAGAAGTTTAAAGTGCATCACTAACTTTTTATCTTCCTCCTCCTCCTCCTCCTCCTCCGTTTCCTTCTCTCACCTCCTTCCTTCCCTTCCTCATTTTCCTCCTTTTTAAACCACTTCCTCCTTCCATTATTCTCCTTCCTCCTCTCTTCCTTTTTATCAATCTCTCTCTCTCTCTCTCTCTCTCTCTCTCTCTCTCTCGCTCTAACTCTAACTCTCTCTCCCTCCCACCTTCACTCAGTTCATTCCCCATGTAATCTAATCCCCTTCTCTCCACTTTTGTATCAGTTCTCCCTGCCCTTAATCCCCTTTTCCCGCCCATCTAATCCTCTTTCTTCTCCCTCAGTACACAAAACTTCCTGGGTCTTTAAATTCACCTTCATTCTTTTCCTCCAGACTATTGACCCAGCTTCTCTTTTTCTTTCCTCTTTCACTGTATTATTTTCCTCTTCTCTTCCGCTAGTCCATTCTGTTCCTCACTAAATAACTCTGTACTTCCATTTCCTAAGTCTTATTTCTCTTATTTTCTGTTTAATCCTTGTCTTTATTCCTTACTTGTGCTTTCATTTCCTTTCTTTCCTGTTATTTTCCTTTTTTTTTCATTTCCCGCCAAACAGTTTCACCTTATCACGCTCCTTTCCTTCAATTCTTTTTCCCGTCAAGACTCATCCACTGTTTCATCTCCCATATATCATCCTTATCCATCCTCCATCTGTTGTTGCTTTACCTTGTTTTCCCCTCCCCCCTTATTTTCATCTTTATTCTCTCTACTTTCCCTTTCTTTTTCTTCGATTTTAACTTCCCCTTTTTTCTCTCCATTGTCCTTTCATACCTTCTTCGTCTCTTGCTTCCCTTGGTCTCATCCCTACCTAATGACCCTGCCAGTTATCTCTTCCTCTCTTCCCTCTCTCTTCTCTTCACTCTGATATCTCTTCCTCCCCTCCGTCCATTTCCCATTTTCTCTTCCTTCCCTCAGTCCATTTCCCATTTTCTCTTCCTCCCCTCAGTCCATTTCCCATTTTCTCTTCCTTCCCTCAGTCCATTTCCCATTTTCTCTTCCTCCCCTCAGTCCATTTCCCATTTTCTCTTCCTCCCCTCAGTCCATTTCCCATTTTCTCTTCCTTCCCTCAGTCCATTTCCCATTTTCTCTTCCTCTCCTCAGTCCATTTCCCATTTTTAACTCCTCTCTTACTCCTGCCCCTTTCCTCTCCTCTCTTTTCCTGCATCTCCTCCTCCTCTCTTACAGTCCATTCCTCTCTTAACTCATCTCCTGCTATCTTACTTTTCATTTCTCTTCCCTTCTTTTCTTTGTTGCACCTCTTATCCCTCTCGATCTATTCCCTGTTTTGACTCACTCCCCGCGTCTTCCTCCCCCAGTCTGAAGCGAGCGACAGACGTCATGTTCGGCGGCAAGCAGGTCGTGGTGTGCGGCTACGGAGAGGTCGGGAAGGGATGCTGCCAGGCTCTCAAGGGTCTCGGCTGCACTGTCTACGTCACTGAGATTGATCCTGTGTGCGGACTTCAGGCCTGGTGAGTGTGTGCCGGGATGTGCTTGTGTGTTTGGGTTTTACGAGTGTTGTTTTTGTTAGTTATATTTGTTTTTATCTCTTACATTTATTTATTTATTTTTTTTACAGCAGAGGAGACAGTGCAAGGGCGTAAAAAAAAAAAAAATAATGAAAAAAAAAAGCCCGCTGCCATAACTTCATAACCTCATACACAGAATCTCATATCTTCCTTAACAACCCCAAATTTATCTATAGAACTCCACACATACACACAACACCTCATACTTACTCGCATATCTTCATACCTCCAGAAATTGACCCCTCTTTCGGCCACCTCTTTGGATTCTTTTTGGGAGCAGCGAGTAGTGGATTTTTTTTATTATTGTTTCCTTTTTTTGTGCCCTTGAGCTGTCTCCTTAGTAAAAAAAAAAAATACCTACCCACGTCAAGACACCTCGATCTCCCGAAATTGATCTCTCTTTTGGCCGCTCATTATGTTTATCTTTGTGGGAACAGCGATTAGCGGGCTTTTATTTATTTATTTATTTATTTTACACCTTTTTTTGTTGCCCTTGAGTTGTTTCTTTAGCTGTAAAAAAATAAATAAATAAATAAATAAATACCCTCATGCTTACCCACATAACCTCATAAATACCTCAACCTCATACCCACATAACTCCACACTAACATACCTAACCTCATAGATACCCACATACCCTCATTCTTACCCACATAACCTCATAAATACCACACAACCTCACACCCACATGACTCCACACTAACGTACCTCATAGCTACCCACATACCCTCACACCTCCCGACATACCCTCTCACCTCCCTTCACTCCCCTTCACGCCCCCACTCACCCCATCCTTCCCCCGCAGCATGGATGGGTTCCGGGTGATGAAGCTGTCCGAGGTGATCCGTCAGGTGGACATCCTGGTGACAGCGACGGGCAACAAGAATGTGGTGACGCGCGACCACATGGACAAGATGAAGAACGGCGCCATCGTCTGCAACATGGGGCACTCCAACACCGAGATTGATGTGGTATGTAGTGGTGGTGGTGGTGGTATTTGGTTGTGATGTTGTGAGACTGGTAATGTGTTGAGGTAGCCTGCAGATTGTATGTTTCGGACCACTAGTCACTTCCGTCCAGCGTGATTTATTGTTCCTTATTACCGTTCTCATTTCTCTCTATATCGAAAAGTCTATAATCCTGTCAGCATCATATGACACTTCAACGCTGAGATTGATGTGGTATGTGGTGATGTTGGTGGTGGCATGTTGTCGTGGTGTGTTGTGATGGTGCTGTGTGTTCGTTTATTTGTGTGTGTGTGTGTGAACTTCACCATCATCTTCAACACCGAGACTGATGGGGTAAGTGATGATGGCGAGGGTGTTTTTTTTTTTTTTTGGTGTGTGTGTTTGTTAGTGTGTTTGTGTAGATTTTTGTTGGTGGTCGTTTGTGTGACTGTATGTGTGTGTATATACTTAGTTTTTGTATGCAGGATTTGAGTCAGTTCTGTGTGTGTGTGTGTGTGTGTTTGTTTACCTAGATGTATTACCTAGTTATAGTTTTACAGGGCCTGGGCTTTACGCTCGTGTGGTCCCGTCTCCGTATCTACATTTATCCAACTTTTCCTTAAAGCTTTGCACACTCCTTGCCGATACTACATCCTCACTTAGTCTTTTCCAAACCTCTATATTTCTTTGCGGGAAGCTATATTTCGTTATGTCTCTCAAGCATCTTCCCTTCCCTGTGTGTGTATGTATGTGTGTATGTATGTAATGCAAATATATACAGCAGCCCAACTTATACATAGCCCAATTTTTATACATAGATGTACATAATATTTCATCTCTGTAAATTACACATTGCTCAGACACAAAGAAGACTCCATTTGAGCCCCCTCCTCTTCGTGCCATTGTACAAACTGCTTTAGTGAGGGAATTCTTTGCAGTAACAATGAAAATGCTTCTACACAGACACCACATTTTGCTGCACTCCACCTATCTCTCCACACAGCAACCATAGTCCACCTTCCCTTTGCCACAGTTCAGATAACAAATATAGTTGATGCCTACATTCAGCAACTATCCTTTTTTTTCAATGATTTTTTTTTCTCTTTCATTGTGTTCCTTTGTACATTATTACGCTAGGTCTGCCATTCCCTTCTTACGTCTGTCACTTCTTGTCATTCTTTCCCTCTTTGGTCTTGCTTTTTTGTACAGACTCGTGCAGAAGTTGACTTACAGAAAAAAATATGGTATGCTTGACGAAGGAATGAAATTAAAGCCCCATCCATGTATTTTATTCGTTATTTTTTCCTTGAGCTGTCTCCTCCACCATAAAAGACAAAGATAAATAAATAAATAAATAATGTAAACGATGAACAGCTTAAAAATAGCAATATCCATGTCAAATCCAGCCTTATAAACCTTGCATAAAGAATTGATTAAAAAAGTCAACTTCTACAGAGACAAATATACAATCCTTTACCCGGTTGCAGCGACGGGCCAAATTTGTGCCATCATATAAACCCCCCAAAAATAGATGATGCATAAACTGATCACAAATGCTCTGATATATATTTTGAAATGGTTTGTGTGAGGGATGATTTTTTCTCGTTTTTCTTGCTTAGAGGGGCCTTTACAAAACACGATCCCCGCAGCTACCGGGTTAATGAACTAATAGATGTAGAGAGAGACAAACAGCCCCACCTATTCTGTCACCATCGCCACACCGCTTGCTTGACGTTAACTTTGCTCTCCCCCACACAACAGGCTTCCCTCCACACTGAAGACCTACAACTCAAGAAGATGAAGAAGACCAAAGTAATCACACCCACCTCTGCCTGACCGTTCCCACATAACACTCCTAACAGACGGCTCAAAACCACTCACTCACTCACACATTTACAAGGTTTCATTTAACTCATTCCACATTTTTTGGCTTATGTTTTGTATGTTCCCTTTTATTCCAGGCCTGAAGGGAAGGAAGGACTGCAATGTGGTAGTGGATTGATGAATTGATGACCTATTGTTTAGACTCGTGTGGAAGTCTAGCTATTTTAGGCATTCTTAACCCAGTAGCAGCGACGGGCCAAATTTGTGGCTTTACCGTGTAGCAGCGACGGGCCAAATTTGTGCCATGATATAAACCCCCCCAAAAAGATGATACATAATCTGATCACATATGCTTTGATATATATCCTGAAATGATTTGTGTGAGGGGTGATTTTTTCTCATTTTCTTGCTTGGAGGGACCATTAAGAAACATGATCCCCGCTGCTACCAGGTTAAGGTCATTAGTAGAGGGGTCAGTTTTTGCGTACGTGTGGCTGACTTTTACACGAGTCCATACGCTAAATGCTAACCAGGTGGAATGATAGTGTAGCAGTGTATCGTGCTAAGGTGGCGTGTGTCAGTGTGGTGGGTGTGGTAATGAAGATGGTGTGTGGTGACTTGTGATGAGGTTGTGTATCAGTGTGGTGTTTGGCATCCGTGGTGATGAGATGGTCTGTGTTACGGTTCTCTGCAATATCTAATCTTTTATATCATCTCTTCCTAAGGTACTATACAGGATATTTGGACCCTTCGTTTTTAAATTTACATAATGTTTCCACTTTCCAGGGTTGTGTTATTGGTGGCACTTGGCACTAACTGTGATAAAAAGACCGTCACTGAGTGGTCATCGGCAGGGAATAAAAACTGACATCCCAACAGTTGCATTTTGTACTTAACTCACGGAATGGTTATTAATACTTTGACTGCATACTCGTGGCATAGTGTATTTACCTATTTGTTGTCTACCGGGTCCGAGCTATAATCTAACAGTCCCGCCTCCATATCTACATTCATTCAGCCTTTCCTTCATTAAACCCTTCATTATTGTATTCCTTTTCTTGTGTTGTTTCAGTATGTCTTGAGAGATATACCCTGAATGAAACACAACATACTTCCTCTCTGTTGTACTATCTCTTGTTTCCCTTCAGTAATATAACATTTCTTTTGATCTTGTTGACTCCACCGTACATACATTAATTTTCACTGCTCACTAACACCACTTACATTGCCCCACTCACACCCACCTACCAGCCTATTTTTTTATCCCACTTACACCCACAACCACCACCACCACTTACCACTGTCCATTCTTTCTTGCACTCCTACAATTCTGTCGTCATCCGCCTCCCTACTTCCCAACTTCATAGTATTACTTCTTATCTTTTTTATCATTTCACAACCTCTTTCTCCCACCACTCTGCCTAACTCACACCCACCTCCTACTTACCACTTACCCTCACCCTAATCCACCCCCCGACCTTCCAACACTCCGCCTAACTCACCCGACTCCTTCCACTCCCTCAGAACTCCCTGCGGACCCCAGACCTGACGTGGGAGAAGGTCCGCTCCCAGGTGGACCATGTCTTGTGGCCCGACGGCAAGAGGATCATCCTGCTGGCGGAGGGACGGCTCGTCAACCTGTCCTGCTCCTCTGTCCCGTCCTTCGTTGTCTCCATCACCTCGTGCACACAGGTAAAGGGACAGGCTAGGCTAAAGTAGGCTTTATTTATTAACCCGTCCGCTGCGATTGGCACGGATTTGGCTTTCACTGGTAGCCTGGTAACATACACTCCCAGGTCTTTCTCTGCCTCTGTGGTGGATAGTGGAGTGTTTCCCGTGTGGTATTGGTATGCTGGATATTCCCTCCCAAGGTGCAGGACTTTACATTTTTCTTCATTGAATTGTAGCAGCCACTTTTTGCTCCATTCCTGTAGCTTAGTGATGTCTTCTTGTAGGGAATCCACAGTCAAGGGGTTAACTCGTGTGTTTTTATACAGGAAAAAAAGAGGTCACAAGTAAGTCCACTGATGCTGGAGACTAACACACTTTCTCTTCACAGGCGCTGGCCCTCATCGAGCTCTTCAATGCTCCCGCCGGCCGCTACAAATCTGACGTGTACCTTCTGCCCAAGAAGATGGGTAAGAATATACACTCCCATGTTATACCGACCTACACTTATTTTCATGCTTACACTTTACACTTTTACCAATACTTTATACTTATTTATACCTGTATTATATTTATGCTTTGTACTCATACTTTTTACTTATTTTTACTTACTTATTTATTGGTATCTATTATTGTGCAGACCATATTAATATCTGTGGAGACTATATCTTGTGGACACAGTTAAGGGGCTATTACACTGGGCAAATTTTCCGTGGATCTTCAGTCAAACCACGATTTCCGCTGGCGTGGTTCTCATTTGTTTCTTGTTATTGCTGCTGCTGATGATGGTGAGTAATACCGTCGTCCTTCGGTGAAATGTACCGTAGCTTTGGAAGATCGTGGACACATAAAAAAACCACGGAAATATGAGAACCACGCCAGCGGAAATTGTGGTTTGACTGAAGATCCACGGAAAATTTGCCCCGTGTAATAGCCCCTTGAATTGGCTCTAGTCTCTAAGTGTAGGATTTTTTTCTTTTCAGTGGTGTCAATATTTTTCACCTGTTCACCGTCACATCTCACCTTCCTCTGTCCCTTTTTGTCTCTGCCCTCTCTCTTCCCACCTCCCTTCCCATTTCCGTCATCCTTTTCACTCACTTCATCTCCTCTCCTCTGCTTATTCATCTCCTCATCTCCACTCCTGTCAGTATTCTTCATCTGTTCACCGTCACATCTCACCTTCCTGCGTCTCTTTTTGTCTCTGCCTCTCTTTCACCATCTCCTCTCACCTTCCTCTGTCCCTTTTTGTCTCTGCCCTCTCTCTTCCCATCTCCCTTCCCATTTCCTTCATCCTTTTCATTCACTTTATCTCCTCTCCTTTGCTTATTCATCTCCTCATCTCCACTCCTGTCAGTATTCTTCACTGGTTCACCATCCCATCTCACCTTCCTTCATCTCTTTTTGTCTCTTCCCATCTCCCTACTCCTTTCCTTCATCCTTTTCATTCACTTCATCTCCTTCCCTTTGCTTATTCATCTCCTCATCCCCTCTCACACCCTTCTCCACACACAGATGAGTACGTGGCCAGCTTGCACCTGCCCACCTTTGATGCTCACCTGACGGAGCTCACTGATGACCAGGCCAAGTACATGGGGCTCAACAAGGCCGGGCCCTTCAAGCCTAACTACTACAGGTACGGCTGGGGGAGGGAGTGGGTGTAAGGGTGGAAAAATGATGGTATGGTATAAGGCGATTAGCAGGTGTTTCGTACTGGTATGGGGGGGGGGGGGAGAGCGGGTGTAAGGATGGAGAAATGATGGTATGGTATAAGGCGATTAGCGAAGAGAGGGAAGGAGAAGAGAGAGACAAAGAAGGACTAAATTCCAGTGGTCTAGGAAGAGAATGGAGAAAGAAGAGAAATAGTATTGGAGGAAGAAAAATAGAGAGAAAGACCAAATTGGGGGAAGAGAGAAAGAGAGAAAATTGTGTATCTAACTAAAAATTAATGTCACTCTTTAAGTAATTGCAGTCATCTCCCCTTAAAGAAATAGTTCAGCAAATTTGACTTTGAAACGAGTACATGGTTGGTCTGTTTTGCAAAGATTCCTGCCTGAAAGTCTAGCAAATATTGATGATGTAATTGATTCTTTTCCAGGTATTGATTGAGCCTTGAAGGTGCATAAAGAAGGAGGTGGAGAAGAAGAAAGAGAAGAAGAAAGAAGAGACAGATGATGAGGAAGGGAAGAGGGGAGGCAAACTGCATGCGTACAGAGACAACCGGCAGAGGAGAGACAAGAGCAGCTCGTAAGACAACCAACCTCCACACCTCTTCTTCCCTCCCTCCTTCAGAATCTCTTTCAAAAAAAGACAAAACAAAAAAAGCTAAAAAAATAAAAGAGTATATAGTTGTACATACATAAATCTTGGGTGGGTGGTGCGGGCGTTGTTGTTAGGAGACATTATACTTATGATATATATATATTATATTTTTCTCTTGTCTAGCTTGCCTAAGTGTGAGTTATGGATGGTTGCGGTCCTGTCTGTTGAACCGACCACGCAGCTGGACGGCTGGTGGCTGCGATTTTTCGGGGTGGGCGGGTCAGGGAGGGCGGGGAGGGAAGTGGGAAAGGACTTAAAATTCACTATATATATTTTTCACAGTTTCTCGCAACAAAATTAATCGCCACAACAACCTTCAGTTCTACATCATCGTCATGGAGGCCTCACGTCTCTTACCAGAGTCACCTGTTGCAAAGTTTTATGGCTTTCACTCAGGGTCTTGTTGTATATTAAAAGATAAATTGCTACAAAGACTTTCATCGTTCTCAATTGGGGTTTGTTTATATGCAACGCTACCGATGCGATAACTGTTGATTTATAAGACTTTTACTGTGGGAGATCTTTTAAGCAGGCCATAGAAGAATATATCTATTCCTGTTTCCCCAAAATTTAATATATTTCAAAGAACTGTTAGGTTGAGAGATTAGATATATATTTTTCCTTTCTTAGCCTGAGCGCCTGTAATCATGGATACCACACACTGGACAGGCCAGCAGAAGAATTTAATGCCTCAAAAACAAAACAAAAAATGGTACACTAGGTATATTTTCTAAGCGCCGTCGCAATCAGTGGGGAGTGTGTGGCGGCGGGCGGTGACGCGGCTCCGGGGTCGTCTGAGCTGCGTGAGCCCACCTTTGGCAGACTTTCCGAGCAATAAGACAACTGAGACAGGACGAGGGCGACGCAGCTCAGGCCTCGGACACAACATAGAGTACCGGAAGTCGGCGTTTTATTTTTTATCCTTCTGGACCACATGAACCCAAGATACTGCCAAGCTACGTCCTTAAGCCATAGCCGCTGGTCCTCCGTTCAAGCCGTCTCTTCCTACGATATATCCAAGACTGTCACTGCTGCTGCCACCACCACCACCACCATGTCGTGTGTGACCGGCCGCTGCTGTTACGAATGAATGTGTTATAAAATGTCCGCATATAGGAACCACTGAGGCAGGCCACGTACATATAAACGAGTGTCTTGCGTTGAGTGGATGTGATGTTGAAGGGGACAAATAGCTCAATAGATGATCCTCCCTTTTTTTTAATTTCCCTCGTCCGTTTCTTTTTCCAACTTGAGGTAATGCCGGTCATTATTCGCTTCACGGGGCAGACGGATAGAGTTTTCACTGGTGTGTTTTGAAGCTTTCCGAGGGTGGCTGTTGAGTTGATAAGACGAGAACTACAGGACAAAATTAAAAGCCGAGAAGGAAATCAATGAAATCACCGGGCTTCTACGTTAGTTTTACGTCAAAGAACCAGACATTTATCATTGCCAAAAGCTGTACAGACAAAACAGTAAACAAAGACCAACAGGACCATGGAATCAAAGGTATTTTACATTAGGTCACGTCAAAGAACCAGACAGTTCTCATTACCAAGAGCTGTACAGACAAAACATAAGAGTAAAACCAGACCAACAGCACCATGGAATCAACGGTTTTATACATGAGTTTTCCTTGAAGAGCCAAACACTTATTGCCAAGAGCTGTACGGACAAAACTTAACGTAAAGAAAGACCAACAGCACCACGGAATCAACGGTTTTATACATGAGCTTTCCTTGAAGAGCCAAACACTCATCATTGCCAAAAGCTGTACAGACAAAACATAATGTAAACAAAGACCAACAGCACCACAGACTCAGCGGTATTATATATTCAGTTTCCTTGAAGAACCTGACACCTATCATTGCCATCTCTAGACTGCCCGAGCGAAAGACGCCGATGGTGAATAATACATAACGGAATAAATAGTCTTAGTTTTGTAGTGTATACATGCAGTGCTTTACTCCAGTAGGCTGTGGCGTCCCTCCGGGGAAGGGCTGCGGAGCCTCTAGATAGCTGAGGCTGGCCGCTAGGCAAGGTCAGCACTAGGGAATACTATTACTACTACTACTACTGCTACTGCTACAGGAAGTTCACGTCTGGCCTGGTTGACTTTATGCTTGTTTACGTAACGCTTTCCCGACAAACTGGGTGAGTGATGGATGTGATGTGGATACAGATGCCTTCCCTTCTAGTTAATGTGCTCTTAGTAACGTGTTCTTTTGCCAAAATACACACAAAATACATACAAAAACACATGCATACACCCACACACACATATGCACATACACTCACATGCAAATTCTCCCCCCCCCCAACACACACACACACACACACACAAACGCATCATCCCATGTAGAAGACGCATGAGTTTTTTTGGTCACACAATTTGCCGGGAAAGTCTCAGGATGTAAGCGTAAAGTAGCTGTCTTGGGCCGGGATGAATGGACTTGCTGTAACCTCTATTTTAAGACTATTAATTCTTTCTTTCCACAAAGCTACGTATGTTAAGTGTTAAGTAAAGGAGTAATGGGCTGAAACGCCAAGGTAATGAGGTTTCAAGATTTACCGAGTCACCTGAAAATTGGGTTCCGAGACAACGATCGAGGACCTTGAGGGTGACGTGACCTGACCTTTGTTGACCTCACCGGAGCTCGCCGGGCCGTGTGGTTGGTGAGTCTTTCCTCCAATCACCTCTTTCCTTTGTCACTCAGAAACGCTACAAATAAAACTTTTTTCCTTGTACGTGAAGAATATTTTTGTATCGTAACTTTTCTTTGTAAGAGTTTATTTTTCATGCTTTGTTTTTTGGGGTTGTGAGGTCAGCAGAGGTGTTGGCCTTTTGATTAATGTTACTTTACTTATATATATTTTGTGTCTTTTAGTATTATTTTTAACCGGATATTCTGATTCACATTGTCGGTAAGGTGTCAACATAATATTTTCGGTTACTCTTAAAAGTGTTCCAATTCAGAGTTAAGTTATTTGGTCATGATGTAATATTTTCTCGGAACTTTTAAAAATATGATTCACAGATTCGCCTGATTACGTAGTGGGACATAACAACACTGTATAAAATAATGATAATACCAGGAACTTGAAATTTTTAGGTTAATATCAACAGCAGTTTTTTCTTATGACTTAGACGTATGTATTATTTAATTTATATTGTTACATCAGGAGTAATATTTGTGGGTCACAGTGACGTGCATTGTGGTGAGAACTAGCGGTAACCTCATGGCCACCAATCATTGTCTAGTGTCTGAGTCGGCTGTGAGTCAGTCAGTTGTGTGCAGTATTGTGTACATGCAGCCTTTAAAGGACTATAGAAAGTGGAACATAACAGTTTCCTTCAATTATTACAACTTTGGTTCACGTTCTCCATCATTGCTTTCCCACAATGAGTTTCTCGCCTCCGTTCATTTGGAGGCGACTGCTGTAAAGTCTCACAGCTTTTCTTTTTGTCTCAGTATAATGTTGATTTCACTGCATTGTTAATTATGAATCTGTTAATAATGTCTTTTAAGATTTATTATTTAATATTACTTCTTTTTAACCATCAATTCCATTAATTAATGACATTACTTTTTATGTTAATCTTACATAGTAAAAAGTTCTATCCTTCAACTCTCTTTTTCATTCTTCCAATCTCCAAGACTTATTTGTGTATCCTTTATTGGCATGAATATTTTTTTCCCTTTTTTTTTCATTGCAAAATTAATAACAGCAGCAAACTCACATGACATGACATTTTACATTCATTCCAGTCCTTCCCAGCCACACAGACAGGTGCTATTCAGGAAAGAGTGAACAGATTGACAGACAAACACACAAAATGAACACTGCATCCCTCGTACACCATCTGTGACACGGCAGACCATCGTGGCAGACAAACAACATGCTTTGGATACACAGATGAAGGACATCCCCTCCAGCAACACCCTCAGTGCCTACTCCTTATGTATTGTATATAAAAACATACATAAAAAAGCCTAAACTGGTTATCAATGTGCCATGTATTGAAAGAACAAATAATGAAACTCTCAGAGACTGGAGGGAACCTTGCAGTGGTGTGGCAAAGCAGTGGTTGAGAAGACAGTCTTGCAAAATGACCTCCTCCTCACAAGACAGAGAGGAGTAGGGGGAGGAACTATCCGTTATTTTAAGCCAGGATGGAGGAAACACAAACGGCTCACAGTTCTCAGGGTCATCACTGCACTGTGTGGCTGGGAAGCGCCTCACTAGGGTTGTAAATTTAGGGACTTTGTAGCTAAATGGAGAGATTCTAATTTCCATCCATAGACAGTCTTCTACTCACAGCCACATTTAATCTAACCACATAACAGATACTACCATTTTTGGGGGTAATTTTAAGGAGATATTGAGATTTTTCACTATATTCTAGCTTATTTTTTCATCAATTAGGCAACTCTACCTCACAGTTGTCAACTCATGCTAGGCACCACACCCTGACGGGCCGCCCCTCACAGAAGCCTTGTATGCACGGCCATCAAGTGGAGGTGTTCTCGGTAGTCGCGGCAACTCCAAACTTCTCTGTGGCTTTACCTCTTCAGCTTGGAGCTCAATTCATGGCCATTGTTTAGAAAAAAAGTGAAAACAACTACTTGATGCCTCTGGTTAGTGAAGTCATGTTTCTATTGGCACACAAAGTTTTAAGAAAATCTAATAACTATGAACACCGTGGCAGATACATCGTAGGACCACAAAATATTACCCCATTTTGTGCCTCGAGAAGACTACAATCAGCACTGGCATAAATAAATATTGCTTGCATGGCTGTCTGTGGAGTCTAGAAAGTTATCTTCAAGAGGTGTGTGTGTCTGGCCGTAATGGCTCCTTTGCCGGCACTCTGAGACGGTGAGACTATAATCACTGAGCCTTTTATTGAGAAAAAGCAGCATTTCCATTGTCATTGTTGGGACATATACACTCTGTTCTTGTTGTTGATATCTCCAGATATTGTTGTGTCATTACCAAATAATTGTCTAAGTGCTGCCCGGCCTCCGTGTCAAGCGCTCTTGAAGTAAAAGTAAAGTTGGAGGCCCATGCTAAAGCTGCTCACGGCCTCAGTGCTCATCTCCGTCACATTGGCCCTTGAGCCTGTGGTGGACTCCTGACAGGCCGAGGAAAGTGAGATTTGTAAAATGAATAGATTATCAAAGAAGAGTCCATGAAAGTTAATGGTGCTTAGAACAACTCTTTGGTGATTACACTAAAATAACTCAGAGCATCACCGCCGCCGCTTCCTCGGCCACCAACCAGACAATTGTCACCAAGACTCAAAAAGTTTGTGTTGCAGATAATCTGCAAGGCAGAGGCTGGCTCCTTCCTGGACACTCAGCCGAGATACTCATTGAGGAACTATTTAAAAAAAAAAAAAATTAATGATAATAGATAAATAAATAAAATCAAGAAATAAATTACTGAAAAATAGTATCATCTTTACTTATATAATCTCTACTAATGTCCATAAAAAAAACTACTGCAGCTGTGTGTGTGTGTGTGTATGAGAGAGAGAGAGAGAACTAATGATGCACAAAACAAATCGCACAATATTATTAGTATAGTCGCTTCACACTTCATTAAAACCTCTCATCTTTAACATTAAGCACACAATGGGTGTTATTCCCACCACAAGAAGAAAAAAAAAAATTCTCAAAGGAGGCTGTGACCGCGCGCACACACACACACACACACACACACACATACTCAAGGATCAGCGGCAGGACAGAGGCAAGTGTTGGTTCTCCTCCCACGTGACAGACAGGTTAATCAATGTGGCTGTCTTGGAAGGGAAAGAAGGTAGTCACAAACACACACACACTTCAATGAATGCTAATACTCGTGTAGATAATGAATGGGCTACATGTTTAGACTTATTACATCTAGGAGGAGGAGAAGGAAGAAGAGGAGAAGGAAGAGAAGGAGGAGGAAAAGGAAGAAGAGGAGGAGGAGGAAGAAGAGGAGAAGAAGGAAGTAAAGGAGGAGGAGGAGGAGGAGGAGAAGGAAGAAGAGAATGAGGAGGAGGAGAAGGAAGAAAAGTAGAAGGAGAAGGAAGAAGAGGGGAAAGAGGAGAGGATGCAGTAAGTAACATGAGTAGGGACGAAGGGAAAGAAGGGTAGAGGGGACAAGCAGCCATATCTATCCCCCTCTACCTTTTTTTCATCACCCCCTTTACCGAAATTAGACTGGTGGGCTCAAACAAGCAAACTAGCGAACTATCTACTGAAGGTCAATTCGGTGAGTGGCTTGTTCTGTCCGTTCACAAAGTCCCGTCTCGCTTGGTGATTCGAAGCCGTGTCAGTCAGTGGCTCGCAATGATAACCGCTACGTAGGCTTGTTTAGATTGTTGGTTACACTTACAGAAATATATATTAGTTTGTAGAAAGAGCTTGTGTGTTATTATTCCCTCCCCCCCTTCCTCCTTCCCTGCTGCAGACGCCTTGGCACGGGAAAAAATAGGTAAGTTGGCTGATATATTTGTATACTTTCCACTTCCAGGTAAAAAAATAATAAATGACTAGCTGATGAGTGTTTTAAGATGACGTAGGAATAGTTGTTGCCTCTAGAAGTTTATATAATTAAAAGGTCATGGTTACTTTTAATTCTGGATAGTACAAACAGACCATCCTGGTTGATTAACTATAACTAATTGGCTAATATATGATCTTAAATCTAAGAGGAGGAGAAGGAAGAAAAGGAGGAGGAGGAGATTGATGAAAAGGAGGAGGAGTAGAAGGAAGAAAAGGAGGAGAAGGAAGAAGAGGAGGAGAAGGAAGAAAAAGAGGAGGAGGAGAACGAAAAAAGGAGAAGGAAGAAAAGGATGAGGAGGAGAAGGAAGAAAAAGAGGAGGAGGAGAAGGAAGAAAAGGATGAGGAGGAGAAGGAAGTAGAGGAGGAGAAGGACAACGGAACAACAACGTAGATCAAATTATCGCAGAATCATAGTTAGAAAAAGTCTGCAGTTGCCATTTAGTCAGAAAAGCAAACCAATACCTCTCTTACTATCTAATTGACTATACCTGCTTGATTGACCACGTGCTTGACTTCCTACCTGACTAATTCATGCAAGGTGAGTCAACAGTACCATGAGTAAGGTTATTAACACCCCAAACTCGTGAGACTAAAGTTACCTTGTAGTTAAAAAGAGTAAGGTAACCACCATTAAATTATTACTACCCTGAGTGCTCCCCCCCCAACCCCTTCCCCCCCTCACCCACCCTGCACCAGCACCTCCTTCACCAGCCAGTCAGTCAGCAGGAAGGAAAGGGGAAGGTTCAGTGCTCAACCCTCCCTGCCAAGTCTTCTTCAAATATCGACTCCAAGAGAACTTTTGGACTTCATCTCTTAGAAAACTCAAAACTACAAGATGCTGGCTGCCAAGGTCCCTCAGAATACGAGCTGGGACACTCCACCAGGTAATAATTAAGCCACGTTAATCACCTTGTTAGCTAGTTTGAACGGTATATTTTAATTATAAGTATCAATCTGTTTTTCCTTCATGCCATAGTTGAGGATCATGTGGGACACGCCTTTCCTTCTATAACTCAAATATAAGTTATATTAGGCCTATCGTATTTTTGGGCGCGCGCAGTAACTGTAGCGATCGGCGCTTTGATTAACGAGTGATGCTACTAGGCTGTTTAGATGCTGGTTACGGAAGTATTAGTCGTGGTGTAAGGTAGAGGGTGCTTGAGTGATTGATTTGTTTAAAGGAATTGCTTGATTAGGGATGTGCATGCAATTGCTTGATTAGGGATGTGCATTCAAGACTCGGGCCTACCCATGGAAATACTAACACAACCTCTACATAAGCCTTGTGAAACTATAACTAGACTCATAGGCCTACCCTTGGAAATACTAATACAACCTCTACATAAGCCTTGTGAAACTATAACTAGACTCATAGGCCTACCCATGGAAATACTAACACAACCTCTACATAAGCCTTGTGAAACTATAACTAGACTCGTAGGCCTACCCATGGAAATACTAATACAACCTCTATGAAAGCTTTGTGAAACTATAACTAGGCTCATAGAACTGCCCATGGAAATACTAAGAGCTAGGGCCAGTGGAGGGGAGGTATAAATTATGTGGCGGGGCGGAACGCTTTCACCCACATCCTCGTAGATACGCCGCTGGGCAGACATAATGGTTTAACATTTATGGTGAGCATTTTAGGGTGTTTCGAGGGCAGAGAAACTTGTTGACAGGCGAGTCTTTTACTATTGGCGGAGAAACAGGAACTGATACAATTAATGTGACGCTGTTGATACTGCCGCTCGATGGAAAACTTATACTAACTGCATTAATAAGCCGAGTTTGAACTGTTGAATTAGCGAGTGATTGGTAAGTGTATCAAGACACCTCTCCACTCGGAATTGACGTCTCTTTTGGCTACTCTTTACTTTTATCTTTTATAGGAACGGCGAGTAGCGGTTTTTTTTTTTTTTTTTTTTTCATTGCCGTGTCCTCAGATGTAAAAAAAAAAAAAAGTTAAGGGCACTTCAAATACCTCGTCAGTCAACAGTTACGGAGCAGGCCAAGGGAAAAGATAATAATGAGAGGTCGCGGGATATCTTTATTTCACAAGCATTATACCGTACTTGACCTTTATGACTGTAAAATACTAAGAAAAATAATTATGGGTATCTCTTGTGGCCACGCCCATGGTATCGTAACGGAATATGTCTCGTTCACTCCTGTACTGGGAGGAACACCTGACCTCGGATGGCTGGCACATTATATTTTTCACTAACTCGCGCGTCCTTGGAGGGAGCTAGGACGAAGCACAACTTATTCCACGAAGATTTGTCAAAGCAGAGGGTTGAGTGCGCTGCGCATTGTCGGACAATCAGAACAGGATTTTTTTTTTTTTTTTTTCCGTGCCGAGTGCGTAGCCAGGGTTAACAAGAAACACAACCCATCCCACCAACAGCCGTCCAGAGAGGGAATCAAACCCCGGAGTCCGTTCAGCTTGGCTTTTGAGGCTTACGCAACATTAAAACGGAAATATTAACTTTTAGTTCAACACAGTCTCGGGAGATATATCAACACATTTACCACCAGAAGACTGATCAGCATCAGCAGGAGGTTTTCAGTAACGTTTACATAAGAATGTAGCCAAGTTTCCAATGCCTACAGGACACAAAGGCTGTTACGGGCCGGGCTTTAATTGACCAGCGACGCGAAAAGTCTACGGTCACAACCAGACGCTTTTCAATTACCGATTGGCTCCATTGACTTACATGGATTTACATAGATATTATGACCCCATAGACCCCATGGTCAATATACCAGGAGATTGTTGAATAAAATTTATATTAATCTTTCCTTCAGCTTTCCCTATTCATCGGTTCAAAGTTCAGGTTAGGTCGGTCCGCTGTGTTTTCCAGTCAATGTAACTATGAAAATGTTTTATTCAACTAAACCCAAACTTTTTCATACTAATATTAGAAAAAACAGGCCAGATTTAAGGCTGCTCCTGACTATCAACAAAACTTATAAATTCTCCATCCTCTTCAAAATGAATATTGAAATATCAATTGATATAATATCTGGAAAAGATGGGCAGTTTTAATTGAAAGCCAGGTAGGATTAAAAAGTTTAAAGTTCAAAATAAATTTGACTAAGATGAAACCCCCCGAATATAGCCTGTGTAATGTATAAGTCTGTCACAAATAGGTAAACTCCCGCAGAGGATTATTTAAACAACAAACAAACAATTACTTTTTTATATATATGTATAAAACACTGAAACATTTGTAAACAAGGATGAGTTGCCTGAACTCGCCCTTACTCTGTGAATTACATTATTACACTATTTATATATAAACTCTGAACAATCTGTCCAACATATATATAACACACCACATGGATAACCTATTTAAATCTTTGACATACAAAAACCATGGCTATAAGTAGTATCACACTAAGGATTGCATTTTCTTATTTTGAATGTCGCGCAGATTATTTTTGTGCATTGGTATAGATTTTTAACATTGTGGCGATGCGTTGCGATGAACTTGAGGCTGCTATAGTTGCTCTTTGTAACATTAACACACACCACTGTCGTCTTTCAATCACCACTATCTTATCCTTATCCTACCCTATCCTAGAGAAATCCCTCTTATTACTAATCTCTTCCCCTAACACTTTGCACTGCCTTCTAACTTTCCCTTCATCTCCACTGCCCTCTACCCAGTTATCTTCCATACCACTCTTTCATTATTCAACCCTATCCTAGACAAATCCCTCTTATTACTAATCTCTCTCCCAAACACTTTGCACTGCCTTCTAACTTTCCCTTCATCTCCACTGCCCACTACCCACAGTTATCTTCCATACCACTGTCTAATCATTCTTCAACCCTATCCTAGACAAATCCCTTTTCCTAACACCCAGCACACTGCCCTCTAAGTTAACAATCTCCACTGGCCACCGACTCTGCTAGCTCTAAAGTACCTGACTATCTCTTTTGATGCTTCTTACCCTCCCTAGCTGTCATGTTCCAATCCTTGTCTCCATGTTCAATCATCCTTCACGCTTAGCTACCTTTCCGCCCACTTCCTTTCGACGTTCCAGATCCATCCTCCAGCTCCCCTCCCCTTCACAACATCCATCTTCGTACCCTTGCAACAGACCCCACTACCTAGCCTTATACATGCTCTCACACTCCCCTTCTTGTCCTCATCCTCACACTCACCATCTATTTTAAGCCTCAATACCTTATCCTTGCAAATTCCTGAGCTCGCGATCTACCTCGTCAACTTCACAACCAACACAAACTCGCCCTCAACCTCATCTACCTCACAATCAACCTCCTCTACCACCACCTCATCATCAACCTCCTCTACCACCACCTCATCATCAACCTCCTCTACCACCACCTCATCATCAACCTCCACTACCACCACCTCATCATCAACCTCCACTACCACCACCTCATCATCAACCTCCTCTACCACCACCTCATCATCAACCTCCACTACCACCACCTCATCATCAACCTCCACTACCACCACCTCACAATCAACCTCCTCTACCATCACCAATACGAGCTCACTATCAACCTCATGAACCTCACAACCAACATTCTGCCACACATCCACTCCCACTTCATCACCACAAACTCCACTATCTATCCTCACTATTACAGACTCCACAACCTACCCTCAACATTAGACCCCACTACCTATCCTTATACTCACACACTCCCCTTCTTGTCCTCACACTCCACCACAGCGGCAACAACCAACCATTAGCAAGATTACAAAAGTCGTACATAGCAGAGCCAACAACTCCTGGAAGCCTTGCACTCCTTGATACAGTTACGGAATTATTTTGACAGCCGTCGGAAGTTATTGTCTAAGCTCTGATCCCTTTACACCTCACCAGTTGAAGGAAGGAAGCTTATTGGATATCCACTAATTGCATATAGATGAAAGTAAAGAGCTGCTTAGATGTGGAATGTGCTGGAAAAGTTAATGAAGTGCAATGTGGGGCAACCCGAGAGTGAGTGAGTCAGTGGCATGTTAGTGTGTGTTGACGTACATGTCTGACACCCGGGTTATATGATCATTTGTGGTCTGTTCTTCGGGTAAGTTGATAAGGCAGAGCTGAAGATGGTTTGTGGACGAAGGAGTTCATCTAAAGCCGGATTAAGGGAAAGGCTTGGGTGTTGAGGGGATGAGAGGGTGAAGGGGAAGCGGGAAGTGAAAAAGTGAAATGAATGGTAGAAAGGAAGCAAAAGGAAGAGAGTCTACCGAAAGAATGAATGGAGGAATGCAAGTTTACCAGTGGGAGGAAAGAAAGAATGAATGAGTGGAAGTAAGAGGGAGGGACTCATCAAGGGGAGGAAAGGATGAATGGAAGTAGCAGGAAGAGAGTCTACCGAAAGAATGAATGGAGGAATGCAAGTTTACCAGTGGGAGGAAAGAAAGAATGAATGAGTGGAAGTAAGAGGGAGGGACTCATCAAGGGGAGGAAAGGATGAATGGAAGTAGCAGGAAGAGAGTCTACCGAGAGGGGGAGAGGATGGAGAAGAATGGATGAAAGAAGCTAAGAAAATAGTGTATGAGATGTGGATGAAAAGGGAACACCAACGGAGGAACTTGACTGATTGAGAAGAGAAACAAAATAGGGAAGCGCCGTTGCAAAGGCTATGCTTCCCGACCAACACCTGAACCTGGAGGAACGGAAGTGTGTTTACCGAGGGGAGGAGAGAATGAATAAAAGAGGAAGGGACTTACGAAGAAATAAAAGAATGAAAGGAAGAATGTAAGAGGAAAGGAGGGAGCATGAGGGAGAAAGTGGAAGGGGCTTACGGAGAAATAAAAGGATGAACGGAAGAATGTAAGTAAGAGGAAGGGAGTGTGAGGGAAGGAGGGAGCATGGTGGAGAAGGTGAGTGGAAAGTGAACTGGATATATACACAGGAAGGGACAGAAAGGGAAGCAAGGGATAGTATGCACATAACATGGGTAACAGAGGCGAGCAGCCACAGGTATTAGCTACAGTCACGGATACATTTGTAATAGTAAAAAGAAGCCTTAGCCTAAAACTCTTTAAAAATAGTTGAAACCCTCTTAAAAGTTACATATTTGACATTTAAAGGAAAAAGGTCTCAGCCTTAGCCTCATATCCTTTGCTAACTAATGTATATAAAAACTTTAGGCATTGTATATACACACTGCCCTGTTTGTTTTTAAGTACAAAACACACATACAGGTCAGTTTCCTCCCTTGATTTACAAATATGAAAAGACGTCCGCCTCTCCGATTGCCAGAAATGTACACTATTGATGCTCACATGAATAAAGCCTTTACACGAGAAACAATTAACCCGGTAGCTGTGGGGACCATGTTTCTTATAGGTCCCCCTCTCAGCAAGAAAAGAGAAAAAATCATCCCATCGCTGGTACACGGTAAAGCCACAAACTTGGCCCGTCACTGCTAACGGGTTAAATATCAAGGATGACTTTAACAAATGTCCTAAACTTGACCCTTAAAAATGTTCGTTCTTTTCAGGTCTGCAACGAGGGATAAACTCCGTAACCGATAGACCTCCTTCCCTCGGCTTCTGGGGCAAGATACACGTCAGGAGAAGGAAGACAAAAGTAAATATAAACTCTTTTCAGGAACAAGAAACATGAGGTATATATGTGTTTTTTTGTAAAGTTTCTTCTCTGGCAAATTACACGTTTAGTTTTGTCCCTGTTGCTTTGGCGCCTTTTGTCTGCACTCAATAGTTCATTTGCATTGACAACAGTTCATTCGCATTGTTCAGTATTGCTATAGGTAGTTGTGTAGGTATTATAAGTATATACACATGCGCACACACACCTCTCCCGACACTTATGTATACACGTGTGCGGATTTGGTCTACATAACTGTGAGCATACATACATAGATGACCTGAAGCTATATCCTGATGCCTTCTCTTTTTTTACTCTAACACCCCAATTTTGGTTACATAGATGACCTGAAGCTATATCCTGATGCCTTCTCTTTTCTGACTCTATTTTAACACCCCAATTTTGGTTACACAGATGACCTGAAGCTATATCCCAATTCCTTCTCTTTTCTGACACTATTTTAACATCCCAATTTTGGTTAACTAAGTATATAAAAAAAATATATAAACTACACCTATTATACAATTTATTTTTACCATCCAGTCACATAATTTCCTTCACACTTTTGTATTGTCCCTGAGTATTGCACGAACATTCTTAAGGCATTGCTGACCCATTCAAGCAGCAGCAGCAGCAGTATGGAAAGCAGCAGAATGTTATGTATGAAAGAAGCAGAAGTAAAGTTAAGTATTCCTGATTCTGATAGTGTCTCTAGGTCAGTGAAGGTAGTAGTAGAAACAGCAGTAGTGGTGGTTAATAATGGTTGCCTTGCTGTTGGTTGTAGTCGAAACGTTTAAGGTCAGGTGCTCCATGGTACAGGACAGGAAGCTATTTAGTTTTAGTTGCCTAGTTAACGGGTCTTCATAATCATCACTGCCATCATCATGTGACCCTCTCTCCTAGTGTGTGGTTAATATCTTTTACATTATTCTAAAACATTGTCTGCTCAAACATAGAGACAAGACAGCTGCCAGGTTAAAAATAGGTCCCCACACACATCTTTTTGGCATTTGTCTCCAAGAAAATGATGAGGTTAGCTACAATTTGGCTGAGTCAGTTTGCTTCATCACTGATTATAATAAATTTGTAAGAATAGTATATGATTGTCTTAATATTAATTACTGATAAACTAATTTGGTCACTTGCAATGTAGCTGCGACTAACCCATATCTGGACTTTGAGTGAGTTTGAGGCACTTGTGGCCACATCAGCCTTTTGGAAGTAAATGCCACAATGAGTCAATTCGGCAGAGACATTTTGCTTTATATAATATCCAAACACTTTTCTTTTTCACTAAACACTTGCCCTGCCTTTCACCTTGTTAGAAGCAAAACATTGTACCACGGAGCCACACAGCCTCTTGCAACAGTGACTAGTAGTAGCAATAGTTGTCATGGTTGTTAGGTAGTGGTCACAAAACATGCTGGAATAGACAAAGCGGTAAACAATGGCAAGAAGATAACAATCGCCAACATGACCAGCAGCATCCTAACAACTCTTTAAATCTCTCGCACAAACACGCACGTCTCCTCTACACACACATATATAAACTTCACTTCAATACATTTCCACAACCTCAGACACAAGAACGGAGCAAATCACTATACAATCACACCCATCTTCCAGCTTTTATATATATTTGCGTGCACACCTATACACACATACACACCACCTCAGACACAACAAGAGAGCACATCACTACACAATCACACCCATCTTCCAGCCTTTATATATATTTGTGTGCACACCTATACACACACTTCACATCACTACACAATCACACCCATCTTGCATCCATTATATATATTTGTTCTCCCCTCCTTCCTCATCCCCTACAGCACTAGTCTTCACCAGTGCCCGGTCGGTAACACTAGTCGATGCAGATGCGCCTGTAGTAGCTGCCGAGGAGGGAACCCATGTCTGTCACGGCCTCCAGCACTCCCCCCGCCCTGGCCGGCTCCTCGCAGGGCTCGAACCCGTATTGGAAGTGGTCTGTGGTGGAGGCAGGGCGTTAGTTTAGTGCCGATGTGACGAGGAGAGGGTTCTAGTGTGTTAGTTTAGTGTTAAGGTGAGGGGAGGTTTAGTGTTAGTTATATGGGTTTTGTAAAAGCTTATTGTGGTGAAGGCTGAGGGATGATAGGTCAGGTGTGTGAGGTGTTAGATAGAGAATAGAGGAAGGTTGTGGGCTGTTAAGAGAAAGATGAGTGAGTAAAGAAAGGTTATGAGGTGTTAGAGAAGATGAGAGAAAGGGAGAGGAAGGTTGTGGGCTGAAAGATGAGTGAGTAAAAAAAAGTTGCAGTGTGTTAAGAGAAGAAAAGCAAGAGTAAAGAAAGGTTGCAGGGTGTTAGAGATGTTCAAGAAAATGAGTGAAAGTAAAGGAAGATTATGGGGTTAGAAAAGCGTAGCGCTCGTAAAGGAAGGTTGTGGCGTCGATACATACAAATCATTACAACCTCCAGTGTCTAGTATTCATGGCAGGCTTGGGGAAAGGACTCACACATCCGGCAGGTTTCAAGGGAAGGGGCGTGTGGCTTTATAGTCTGGGGTGTGGAGGGGCAGTGTCTGTTGTGTGGTGGTGGATGGGGAGGGTTAGAAAGGATTACATACAGCACTGCAAAGGGTTAGATTACATACAGCACTGCAAAGGGTTAGAGAGGATTACATACAGCACTGCAAAGGGTTAGATTACATACAGCACTGCAAAGGGTTAGAGAGGATTACATACAGCACTGCAAAGGGCTAGAGAGGATTACATACAGCACTGCAAGAAATGTTAAATGGTATACAGGCATTAGATGGTACAGGAGTGCAAGTAAAGTTAGTCAAAGATAGTTGGGGTTGGATTTGTTTAATGTAAGTGGGGAGATTATATAAGAATGGGACAATGGTTGAGGTTCCTGTTTGTCAAGTTAGTCAAAAGATAGTTGGAAGTGTTAAGTGGGGAGATTATGAAATGCCAGAATTTTCTCTTTACTACACTCCCACACGACTACTGTGTGTAACGAAACACGAGAAACTAATCAAGACAAGGAAAGGTTTGCTGGCGCCGTGGGGATCGAACCTGCGACCAGCGTAACGGGAGAGCCACTCCTTATCCAGTTAGCCAAAGAGGTACCCCACTGGCAGAGGGAGTTATGGGAGGCTCACCCATCAGGCTAGTCGTGTCACTAAAATTATATAAGGATGGGACAATGGTTGAGGTTCCTGTTTGTCAAGTTAGTCAGAGTTGAAAGGGTTAATTAATGTAAGTGGGGAGGTTATATAAGGATGGGACAATGGTTGAGGTTCCAGTTCGTCAAGTTAGTCAGAGTTGAAAGGGTTAATTAATGTAAGTGGGGAGGTTATATAAGGATGGGACAATGGTTGAGGTTCCAGTTTAATGTAAGTGTGGAGGTTATATAAGGATGGGACAATGGTTGAGGTTCCTGTTTGTCAAGTTAGTCAGAGTTGAAAGGGTTAATTAATGTAAGTGTGGAGGTTATATAAGGATGGGACAATGGTTGAGGTTCCTGTTCGTCAAGTTAGTCAGAGTTGAAAGGGTTAATTAATGTAAGTGGGGAGGTTATATAAGGATGGGACAATGGTTGAGGTTCCCGTGTCAAAGCATAAGGTAGGTTTACTAATAGAAACTCGTAAAAAAAAAAAAAAGTGAGAACTGTCAAAATAATGTACTATCTTGACAATTCTCGTTCCTATATCTCCATTCAATGATCCAAGAAATGTTTTTCCTGATAGCCGTACTCATTAGAATGGTACACACCTGAACCACCTTAGCTTTTATCATGTACATATTTGATAAAGATTTCATGTAGCTGAGACAGTAAAAGAGAGTTACACCAAAGTTTCAATTTCCCTTCACCTTAAAAGTGAACTACAGTTTTAATCTAGTACACTACATACATACAAGAGATTGCCTTTGGTTTTCAGTCTTCCCACACAACAGAAATAATACACCACTACTGAAAGAAGTAAGGGAGCTGGACAGAGGCAGCTCAGCATTCCAGAGAAACAATATTACAAGAGCACCACCAAGGACTTCCAAATACAACATCTGCTGCTAAAGTTCTGGTGAGTTTGTACGACCACATTAAAGAACCCCTGAGATAGGAAAAGAACCAATACACTATTTACAGCGGTGTTAGTGTTCCCAGACTTCCCTTCTGAGAAATTATTTACAGACAAGACAGACTTACTAAGAGTTACGGAAAGAGTAAAGCTGCTCTAGCCCCACTGAGGGACCTTGGACCTGTGGCCGGCTGTGGGTGGTGTTAAGAAGACTTCCTCACGACACTCAAGAACACACACAAGGCCTCCAAAAGTCAACACAGGTGGGTTAGATTACTAAAGAAGGACCTTGCAGTGTCTCGCTCCTAATATTCAGCAACAAAAGGAAATCATAGAGACGTGAAGCACCTGGTGGATGCTTCGCTATATCCATAAGCTATTGAGAAGCACAGAGCAACTCTTTGTTAATACCCGACTACTTGGCTACTCTGGAGAGGCACTGTAAGATGTATGATATCAATATCCATCCATCTACCTGGCCTTATACTTCCTTACTTCCAGAACAACTTGAGGTGCAATAAACACACACAGCTCTATTGACGGAGCCACCGGCGGGGACGCAAGGGAAGCCAGAAGCGGGACTTTTTCTTGCAGGGAACACCGAGCCTGGCAGACCTGGACACCCTCACTAAGGGGAGGGACAGGGAGACACAGGAGGGGGTGAGAAGGCTGAGGGAGAGGTAACTGTGATGGAGGTGCAGGAAACATGATGGAGAGGAGGTGGTAAGGAAAGAATGACAAGGCAGAACAGGATAAAGGTGCAGAATAGTGAGCAAACTTACAAGTGGTTATAAGAAGGGCAGGGTAGCAGGGTAAGGTGCATGACTAAATAAAAGCAGGAAATGGTTGAGGAAGGCACGCTATAGTAAAGAACAAAACTGAGGCGGAATCAGACCAGTACGATCAGAGGGAAGATCCTCACCATATCTAAAGTCTTAAAGAATGTAATTTAGTCTTACTGGAAGAGTGGCATTGACTTTGAACTCTGCATAGGCAACTTAGTGTAAAGAAAATGTACAAAATTATGGGAGTTAATTCCACGTCTATTGCCAGGGAGTTAGTTCCACGTCTATTCCCAAGGCAATAAACTAATCTTTTTTCTTGGTTCTTTTTATGTGACTGGTTGTTATTGTTTAGGGCACACCAAATAGTATAAGACCTTGTAATAACTAAGACTTCATTAACACAAATATTATAACTTCTCTCTGTACTGATACAATGGTTGCTGAAGTGCTGATCTGTATAGTTTCCGAAGTGCTGGTCTGTATAGTTTCTGAAGTGCTGGTCTGTATAGTTTCTGAAGTGCTGGTCTGTATAGTTTCTGAAGTGCTGGTCTGTATAGTTTCTGAAGTGCTGGTCTGTATAGTTTCTGAAGTGCTGGTCTGTATAGTTTCTGAAGTGCTGGTCTGTATAGTTTCTAAAGTGCTGGTCTGTATAGTTTCTAAAGTGCTGGTCTGTATAGTTTCTGAAGTGCTGGTCAGTCTTGAGTCAATAAAAAGTGTAAATGTGTTTGTTTAAGAGGACAGATACATGAAGAGAGACACCACAGACAGCTCTCTATATAAACTGCATGGAAAGAATGTACAGGAAAGTCAAGGTAAGTAGACAGGTAAGTGAGGAAAGGAAATGACAGACAAATGAAGAAAGAAAAAAAATCAAGACTATATATATAAAGAATGACAGAAAAAATCAAGAAGACAATATAAAGGAAATGATAGAATAGGAAGAAAAGAAAAACACAAACTAAGAGAAAGCAAACAAAAACATGACATATACATGAAACAAAATTAAATGTAAATTGAAAGACAAACAAAAATTAATACACACAGAAAATAGCCAATGAAACACAATACAACAAATGTCTAGTTAATTAAATAAAGCAACAAAGGCAAGCGCTAAGTGGTTAAGGAATGGACGATATTCTCCCATGCGTAATAGTTTGTATTTTCAATTGTCCTTTTTACCTCCAGACCTCCATCCCTTTACCCTCCACTTGCAACTTCTTCCCTCATTCCCCACCACAGCCCCTCCCACCTTACCTCTCCAGACCTCCATCCCTTTACCCTCCACTTGCAACCTCTTCCCTCATTCCCCGCCACCCCACTCACACACCTTTCCAGCACCTTACCTCTCCAACCCTCTCCCCTCCATTACTCCCCTTGATCCTACCTTTGAAGTACTCCTCGTTCCTCTTCAGCTGCTCCACGAGGAAGGTGTTGTCCATGGGTCCCTGTGTGCCCCCAACCTCCTCGGGCAGCTCCTCCGCAGGGATGTGCTGGTGGAGTGATGACATGTCCTCGCCATGGAAGTGGAGCTGTGTGGAGGGAAGGAACAGTCAGGTGATTTTAAGCAACACAATGTTAACAAATACATACACAAACATATGTGCAGATATTTAATGCTGTCATCAATCTGTCTTTCTTTCATCAGTTAAACGTATTAAGTGTAAGAGAGAGAACTGGAGCTCACTCACTCCCGTACTCACCCTGCCCTTGATGGTGTCGGAGAGGAAGGGCTTGATGAAGGAGAACACCCAGTCGAAGATGGCCGGCTCGTGCACAAAGTGGAGAGCCTTGAATCGCAGTGGAAACACCTCCTGCAATGGCAAGTGTAGTGGTGATAATATGCAATGACAAAACTAAAGATCCTCACGATCCTAACATGTATGTACGGATAGATGGTGATGGTTGTAATGCTTCACAACAATACATCTTCATATCGATACATTATCATATCATCGTCTACACTGACTGGTTAAGGTAGAAGGTAGTTGTCACCCTCATAAAATATTTGCCTAAGTCACTTTTCATCGATTTCCAGTTTTTGTCTATATCAATTTTTCATCATGTGACGGAGTGAGGCCCATTTTTGTATAGTTGTCTTCGTCATTCAAGGCTCGAGTGTTCTACAAGTAGCCTTTTCATTTCTGCCTAAATCTGAAGCCAAATGAGATAATGAATTTTTTTTTCGATTTCCTGAAAAGTAGAAAATAATGACAGCCAGTTTGTTTACGAAGGTGATGTAGTGATGGTGATGATAATACGCAATGACAAGATAAAAATCACCATCACTGTCTGTAAAGGTAATGGTGACTATTTCACCAATATATTTTATCTTGACATCATGTACACTGGTTGAGGCAGAAGGCAATGATAAAATGGCCTCTTCTTCTACTGTTCTTTTGTTGGAGTAGTGCTTGGTGGGCTTTTTTTATTACTAATTTCTTTTAGTGCCCTTGAGCTCCCTTGCTGGAAAAAAAATAATAATAAAAAAAAAAAAAAAAAAATCCCTATAGGTATAAATGTTACAGGTATTTCCTCGGCCCACCTGAATCACGGAGATCATGCGCCTGATGTGTGTGGGGGTGAGCTGATATGCGTGGGCCATGGAGAGGCCGGCACAGTCCACCACAGCCGCCACACCCCGGAGCTGTGTGACGGGGAGCCGCACCACATGTTCCAGCACCACCACCTGCGAGCGGAACACATCATCCAAGCCGGCGGTCTCGGGGTTCCACGCACCTGTTGGAGGGAGAGACAGGTGAGGTAAGATTGATAACTATTCTTAACCCCTTGACATCACCAAACTACAAGAATGGAAAAAAAAGTGCCTGCTACAATTCAATTAAGAAAAATGTAAAGTCATGCACCTTGGCAGGGGAAATCCAGCATACCAATACCACATGGGAAACACTCCTCTATCCACCACAGAGGCAGAGGAAGACCTGGGAGTATATGTTACCAAGCTACTAGTGAAAGCCAAATCCGTGCCAATCGCAGTGGATGGGTTAAAAACAAAAACAAAAATTGAAAGAAAAAGAAAGGAATTTATGATAAAAGAGCAGTTGAGTGAGGAACGATGACGCACCGGCCCTGAAGACGATAACGGTGCGGCCGAGGCGGTCCGGCATGGGCAGCACAGTCTGAAGGCGCAGCGGCCACACGGAGTCCAGCGCTGAGGGGACGAGGTTCACATACATGTCTGCGTTCTCCTGCCGCGCACGATAGTAACTGCGGACCTGCCGGGGAGGAGAGGGAAAAGTGGGGTAACTGTGTACCTGCCAGGAATGAGAGGAAAAAGAACGGTTTGGTGACATTCAGGATTTACTCCATAACAGATGCCTCTATTTATTTTTTCTCAAAGTGTTAGGCCTGTGCTTATAGGCATGAGGTTTCGTTCCTATAAATAAATGTTTGAGCTAGATTTTTTAGTATGGAGTTGCCTGATTCTTTGATAGTTAGGTCATCTTTTCCTTCTGTTTCATCCCTACTCATTCTCTTTACCACTTTCTCCTGCCAACCCTCATCACTGTGAAGTTCAGAGTAGAATATTTCCATAACCTATACTACTTCCTCCTTTCATTCTACAGCTCTTTCTCTTCCTCATCTTGCTACAGAAAACACTATTACACACAGACATATACACTAACGCACAATCCTCCCAGCTTACCATGGCCATTGCCTTGTCGTAGTCAAACTTTCGTGCCCGGAGGAAGGAGAGCAGGAAGGGCTTGTCGAGGCGAGAGTTGAGTCCCGGCTCTGCCTCCACCATCTCCCTGTGTGGCGAGAGTGTGAGAGGCATTAGGCTGGGAGGGAATGAAGGGGGATGGTAGTCTGACAGGAAATTCTGGTTTGCATTAGGAGTTGTAAGGGAGGAAATATAATGGGAAAAAAAATATGTTAGGGCATTTCTGGCAATAGATGAGTACTACTTCCAGGGAACAAAGAGAAACCACATTGGAAATAACTGGACACTTTAGAAATTAATGTTTGGGTATTATTTTGTTATCTTTAGTAAATTATGCATGTTTACTGATATGCTTTACCAGATAAATCAATGACATCCCCCAAAAAACAGAGGAAATTCAAATCCCTGATCATAATCCTCCCCAACAACAAAAAAAGGTTAAAACAAAACAAAAAATCTGAAACAAAACAAAACAAAAAATCTTATATCTTGAACGCTACTATAAGAGAATGCATAATCGTAACCCCCCTTAAAAAAAAAACATGGACGATAAAAAGAATCTACAACTGAACACCCCCTCACCTCAGAGCCTCCACGTCCCGGTCCACCCAGTCAGGCTTCTCGTGCAGGTCCCCCTCGGCTTCCTCACACAGCACGGCGGGGAGGGAGCCATCGCCCGCCACCGCCACCACCCGCCTGTCCTTCCGCAGCACCTCCAGCACTGGCCCTGAGTCCCGTGCCTCCACCACCAGCGCATCCCTCCCCTCTTCTACGCCCTCCTCCACTCCTCTTCTCTCGTTGAGCTGCATTGTGCCTATGTGCTGCTGTGGTGGTGCTGTTGAGGTGCTTCCGTCTGTTCTGCTGTCTCCTGCTGCTGCTGTTCTGCTCTCCTGGTCTCCTGTTGGGTTGCTGTTGCTGTTTTGGCTGTTGGTGTTGGTTCCCCTTACTGTCGTTCCTGCTGTGTTTGTGGTTGTTTGTTGTTGTGGCTTTTTGTCTAGTTGCTGGAAGTAGAGGTGGATGGTTAGCGGTAAGGTAAAGCAATGGTAAAAAAAAGTAATAGAATTCATCAGTATATGAGAATAGAGTAGTGGGCTTTTTCTTCATTATTTTTCCTTTTTTTTTTGCCCTTTGGCTTTTACATAGTATTCATCAGTATACGAGTATCGAGTAGCGGGCTTTTTTTCATTATTTTTTGCCCTTGAGTTGTTTCCTCTGCTGTAAAAAATAAATCAAGTAATAAGAAATACAATTGATTATAACTATACTTTAATTATTTTTTCCATTTAAGTTGCACAGAATTAAATCTTGTAGTCATTTGAAATATGTCTCTGTCTCTAATAGGCTTGGGGTGCCATCACTACCCTTCAACATGACTCTGTACTGGCACTAAGGAAATTAATAGAAAGAAAAAGGTAGCTAATTCATTTCTCTCCTCAAATGGTTGGGGCAACATATGAAGAGGGGACCATTAGGAGCAGCGAGTAGCGGGCTTTTTTTTATTAGTTTCCTTTTTTGTGCCCTTGAGCTTTCTCCTTTGTTGTAAAAAAAAAAAAGTGAGTAGTAATCGCAACCCACACTATGAAGAACCAAGCTAAAGTGTACTATCTGGAACTCAACATCCCCTACACACACATACACACTCAGCCAAGGCCTCTCAAACCTATACTCCTTAAAAAAAAGAAGCTGGAGTGCGTACGAGGTCGGTATTCTCAGACGCCTCCACCTCTCACGTCATTTGTTTCCAATGGCTAAAATGGAGCTTAATCGGGTTTTCATGTGTGTTTTTCACGTTTAACCCAGTAGCATCAGGGATCGTGTTTCTTAATGGTCCCTCCAAGCGAGAAAAATGAAAAAAAAATCACCCCTCACACAAACCATTTCATATTATATATCAAAGCATTTGTGATCAGATTATGTATCATCTATTTTGGGGGGTTTATATCATAGCACAAATTTGGCCCGTCGCTGCTACACGGTAAAGCCACAAACTTGGCCTGTCGCTGCTACCGGGTTAAGGTACAGAAGAGGGGTCAAACTACCACCAGGGTAATAAATGTACCTCTGGAAATGCCCAATACCCCGTCAAAAACCCTGTCAAATGTGAGTGTGTAAGCGGTGAAGTGTTTGAGAATACGGTCCTGAAGCTCTTAACCCGGTACCAGCAATGGGCCAAATTTGTGGCTTTATCGTGTAGCAGCGAGGGGCCAACTTTGTGCCATGATATAAACCCCCCAAAATAGATGATACATAATCTGATCACAAATGCTTTGATATGTATTATGAAATGGTTTGTGTGAGGGGTGATTTTTTCTCATTTTTCTCGCTTGGAGGGACCATTAAGAAACATGATCCCCGCTGCTACCAGGTTAACATTCTACTAAACATATATATACCCACACACACACACACAGCCAAGGCCTCTCAAGCCCTTACTTCAGTCTCTCCTGTGAGCTGTGTGGTGGCATGCGGTGGTGGGTTGAGAGGCTGCAAAGTGGAGAGGCCAGACTCCTCCCTTGTCTCCACCATGCTGGGCCTGTGTGGAGGGAAGGGAGGGCTTGTGAGGGGTGGAGCTGGGGGAGGTGGAGGCCTGTGAGTATGTGGACAAGACAGTGAAGGAATTGAATACAGAAGAAAGGGAAAGACAGTCATGGTTAGGTTCTCTGTCCAATAATTCTCCCTTCACATCTATAGCAGAACAATAAAAAAGAAAAGTAAGAAAAAATAGAGTATATATCAAAACATCATCTCCTCCTCCTCTTCTCTCCTCTCCAATCCTCTTTTTTTATATCTTTTTCCTCTAATATGTTCTTTTCACTTCTTTCCTCTCCTCTAGTCTCGTCTAATAGTTTTCTTTCTTCACCTCTTCTCTTTGCTTCCCTCTTCTATGGTCTCCTCTATTCTTCTCTTTCGTCTCCTCTCTCCTTTCCTCTTCTCTTTCCTCTCCTCTTCTCTCTTCTTTCCTCTTCTCTTTCCGCTCCTCTCCTCTCCCCCAGTGACCCAGGCCACATCATAGGAGGGACAGCAAGGTAAGGGACATCAGGCAGCATTCAGGATCGCAGGCTCACTCGTCAAGTCTATTCAGTTTCCATCTCTCTTTTCAGGGAACGCCCGACTCCCACTCTCTTTCAAATGTTGGCTCGACTTTTACAAATGAAAAAAATACTGATGCAAGGTTTGAGGAGTTGTCTTTTCAATGCTTCCTCCCTTCCCCTCTTTCCTTCCTGCT
>NC_066545.1:12451570-12524070 GCF_024679095.1 Eriocheir sinensis | reverse complement strand
ACCTGAGCTTCTAAAATGATAAATAAATGCTGGCTCGTGGACAGGAAAAAAAAGATAAGTTACCCGCCCAAAAATTATGAGTTCCCGAGTAATTATGTTGACGACACACCCCAAAAAAGATAATTACCCTCGAAAAATACCCGAGCTTCTAAAATGATAAATAAAAGCTGGCTCGGGGACAGGAAAAAAAAGATAAGTTACCCGCCAAAAAATTATGAGTTCCCGAAAAAAAACGAGTAATTATGTTAACGAACGAATGCAATATAGTGAAGAAATATGAATAAAGAAAAGGAAAATAAATAAATAGAGGTAAATATAGGAATGAGAAGGATAAATTGGACTGAGAATTAAATGAGATAATTACCTTCGAAAAACACCGGAGCTTCTAAAATAATGCATAAATAAATTGAAGATCGAATGCAGTATAATAAATGAATGTGAATGAAGGAAGGGAAATAAATAAAAAGAATGGGAAGAATAAATTAGACGAGATCAAATGCAATGTGGTAAATAAATGTGGATAAACGAAAGGAAAATAAAGAAATAAAGAAGTAATGATTGGAATAAGAAGAATAAACTAGACTGAAATCGAATAGAGTAAATAAATAGGAATAAACGAAAGGAAAATAAAGAAGTAATGATTGGAATGAGAAAAATAAATCAGTAAGAAAATCTAATACAGTAAATAAATAGGAATAAAAGAAAGGAAAATAAAGAAATAAAGAAGTAATGATTGGAATGAGAAAAAATAACTAGACTGAAGATCGAATACAGTAAATAAATAAGAATAAACGAAAGGAAAATAAAGAAATAAAGAAGTAATGATTGAAATGAGAAGAATAAATTAGAAAGAAAATCGAATACAGTAAATGAATATGAATAAAAGAAAGGAAAATAAAGAAATAAAGAAGTAAAAAATAACTAGACTAAAGATCGAATACAGTAAATAAATAAGAATAAAAGAAAGGAAAATAAAGAAATAAAGAAGTAATGATTGGAACGGAAAAAAATAACAAGACTGAAGATCGAATACAATAAATAAATAAGAATAAGAAAGGAAAATAAAGAAATAAAATAAGTAATGATTGAAATAAGAAGAATAAATCAGAAAGAAAATCGAATACAGTAAATAAATAGGAATAAAAGAAAGGAAAATAAAGAAATAAAATAAGTAATGATTGAAATAAGAAGAATAAACTAGACTGAAATCGAATACAGTAAATAAATAGGAATAAACGAAAGGAAAATGAAGAAATAAAATAAGTATGATAGGAATGAGAAAAAATGACTAAACGAAAAATAAATAAAAAAGTAATAAAGATGAAAATAATAAATGACTAAACGAGTGCTTAAACGATGCCCAACCCTCGTTAAAACTCAATTATATATTTATCACTTCTAAAAATCAATTCTATTCTTATCAGCTTTCCTTTCTCTTCTTTTCCATTCCTTTCCCTTCTCTTCCATTCCTTTCTTTTCCCATCCCTTCCCTTCCTTTCCCTTCTATTCCATTCCTTTCCTTTGCCTTCCCTTCCCATCCCATCCCTTTCTTTGCCTTCCCATCCCTTCCCTAACCGCTCAATGTAGCTTCTTTCATTCGTACAAAAAGACAATATAAAATAAATTAAAAGGCTAACTCTGTAAATGATAGTTCTGCAGTGTGTGTGTGTGTGTGTGTGTGTGTGTGTGTGTGTGTGTGTGTGTGTGTGTGTGTGTGTGACTGGATCAAACAGGATGGCGTGATAATGAGGAGGAGGATAAATACTCGTTACCATCATCTCTTCATCTTCTTCCTCCTCTCCCATCTTCTTTTTCTATCTCCCTTCCATTTCTTCCATCCACCTCTTTCGCTTCGGCTCCTTCCCTCTTCTTTGCCATATAAATCTCCTCCTCTTTGATGCTGCATCCTCCTTCCTTCCCTCACCATCTCCTTCAATCCTTCCCTCCCTCCTCCTCTCCCCCTCCTTCCATCCCTATCTCCTTCAACCCTTTCCTCCCTCCTCCTCTCCCCCTCCTTCCATCCCTTCCTCTTCCTCTCCCTCCTCCTCTTTCGATGATATAAGTAGAATAGTTAAGAAGAAATGATTTAACTATACAATCATTTGGTGAAACAACAACAATGATAATGTTAATAATAATGGGAAAGAATGATCGAGTGGAAATTATGTGGTTAACCGTGTGTGTGTGTGTGTGAGAGAGAGAGAGAGCAGTATAATAAGGAAGTATACATAATTGGGTTTAAATCTCTCTCTCTCTCTCTCTCTCTCACGCAGCCTTACATCACAGCACAATGGAACAATACACAATCGGATATATGTGTTGTGTGCGTGCTTGTAAAAATTTAACCAACACAGTGACGGGCGAACCAACCCCAGTAGCAGTAGCAGTAGTAGTAGTAGATAGTAGTAGTAGATAGTAGTAGTAGATAGTAGTAGTAGATAGTAGTAGTAGATAGTAGTAGAAGTAGTAGTAGTAGATGGAGATGAAAGAAAGACGAAGATAATGAGGGCGCAGTGAAGGAGAGCGATAATATTGAAGGTCACAATCTCACTCGCTCGTTACGTGCACCACCACCATCACCACCAACAACACCATCACACCCACCACACACACACACAATAGTCAACACCACCACTAACGATAAACCATCATCTCTAACATTAGACTCCTTACCACCACCACCACCACCACTACCAGTAACAATAAACAGCCGTCCTTGTACTACCAACACCAACATCACCACCACCACCACAGGGCCATCTGGTACACTAGTATAATTGCCACGTGAACACCACAACCACCACCAATGTCACGAGTTAAAACCAAAACAACCTACCATAGCAACAACCTACTACTATACCACTACTACTACTACTACTACCACTACTACTACTACTACTACTACTACTACTAACACATTATACACGCTGGTACTGATTATATATTCAGCTACATATGTCACACATCACGCAAATAACACGTGAACACACACACACACACACACACACACACACACACACACACACACACACATACGTTAGCCATGTGGAAATGTGAAATTCATGGTGACACACACACACACACACACACACACACACACACACACACACACACACACACACACACACACACACACACACACACACACACACACAGAACCACCCATGTTAATTTACCGGTTGTTAGAAACAGTTTAGTTCATTGGTGTTGGGAATTAACACACACACACACACACACACACACACACGGGGCGGTAAATAAACAAACACCCCTTTAACATAGCAACCACCAACCCAAAAACACTAATTCAATCACCCTAACGACATAATTGCATTCACCCTTCCCCGCATCCCTTACCTGCATGCATATCTTAATTAACCTCTCACCTGTACTATGCTTCGTGAGGTGTGCTGCCCGTTGGAGGGAGAGCAGAGACGAGGTATGTAGGCCAGAGCACCGCACCAACACCACTGACACCACTGCTCTCACCACTACTCACCACTCACTCTGATCTGCTGGTTCTTATGGTGTTATCAATGAACCGTGCGCCAGCCACCCCCGCGCGGCCTGACCACCACCACCACCACCACCAACACCCACTTTGTTATCTTTCACTCCCCCTCGCTTGTTTTACGTTGCTGTGGGGTTGTGTGTTGTGTGGGGTTAGTTGAAAGGTTAGTCTCTCTGTTCCGCGTGCTGTCGTGTCGGTAAAGGTTAAGTTTGTCGGTAATTTAAGTCGGAAATCAATATGTTTTCACTGGGTTGTCGTGCTGCCGGGAAGGTCGGAGCAGTTGTCGTACGGTGACACGAACTCCTCATTCCGTCTCTTTTTTTTCCTCTCTCTCTCTTACTGACCTCTCTTTATTATATTCCTATTACGCTATCTCTTCCCTTCCTCTCTTTTCTTTATCCTCATTTTCTATTCATTTTGTTTTACTTCCTCTCCCATTTTTTTGTTTTACCTTCCTCTCTCTCTCTCTCTCTCTCTCTCATTCCTTTTATTTTTTTCTACTTCTCTCTTTATTCTCTTTTCCTTTCCTTTTACTTATTCCTGCTCTTTACTTCTCTCTTTACGCTCGATCTCCTCTTTTATCTCCACCATACATCTCTTTTCCATTCCCGCCATTTCTCTCTCCTTAACTTTATTTCTCTCTCTCTCTCTCTCTCTCTCTCTCTCTCTCTCTCTCTCTCTCTCGTTCCTTCCATTTACTTCTCTCTCTCTCTTTAGTTTCTTCTCTTTCCTGTTTCCTCCTTTTCTTCTTCTTCTCTCTCTCGATCTCTACTCTCTCCCATTCCTATTTCTTCTTCCTCTTCTCCTTACTCCTCTCTTCCTTTCCCTTCCTTCTTTTTTCTGGAATCTAGCAAAACCTTCAGGAATCAACACACAGCCATTCCAGTTCCCAGTATTCCAGTATTCCACGTATCTCCACAAGCACCAAAGATGTCTCCCTTCCAGCAAGATATATATTTCCCGGTATTACTTTCTTCTTCTTTTAGCGATTACTTAGCGATTTTAGGAAGTTTTGCGCCAAGTGAAGAATAGGGGAATGCGCTGACTGAAGGCTTGTGCGTGATAGTGTCATTCTCCCGCCCTTCCCTCCCTCTCTCTCTCCCTCTCTCTCCCCTCTCCCTCTCTCCCCCTCAGTCAGATTATATATATAGTTCCTCTGCCCTGATAATGGAAGATGTTCAGACGAGATAAGAGATCTTGTGATGAGAGAGAGAGAGAGAGAGAGAGAGAGAGAGAGAGAGAGAGAGGTTGGCATTTTACGCCTCATGTGTTTCTCTCTCTCTCTCTCTCTCTCTCTCTCTCTCTCTAATTGATGATATAAAAAGTTAGTTATCTTTCTTCTTCTTTTTCATCTTTTTCTTCTACTTCTTCTGTTTCTTCTTCTTCCTCCTCTTTTTTTCTTTTTCTTCCTCCTCCTCTTCTTCTTTTTCTTCTTCTTCTTCTTCATTGTCTCCTTATTCGCTGTTCTCTTTTTCTCTTTTCTTCCTGTTTATTTTTCTCTTCTCTTTCTCCTCTCTGCTCTTCTCTTTTTTTCCTTGTCATCTCTTCCCTCCATTTCTTTCTTCTTGTTTTCTTTTCTTAATTGTTATCTCTTCCTACTTTTATCTTCTCCTTATCTCTTATCTTCTCCTTGGTTCTCCTTCTCTCTGCATCTCGTTATTTCTGATTTCTTTTTCTCTTTTCTTTCCTCTGGTCTTCTTTTCTTCGCCTTCTCTTCTTTTCTTTTCTATCCCTTTTTCTTGTTTTCCTCTATTAGTTATTCTTATATCTTCTCCTTTCTTCACTTCAGTCTTTCCTCGATCTTTTCTTTATTTGCTTCCCCTTCTCTTCTTTTCTTTTCTATCCCTTTTTCTTGTTTTCCTCTATTAGTTATTCTTGTATCTTCTCCTTTCTTCACTTCAGTCTTTCTTCTCATCTTTTTTTATCTTCTCTGCGGTTCTCTTTTGCACATATAATTAACATATATATTTAGTTAGACGATGGAACAGGTCATATGGAGAAGAAGTAAAAGAAGAAGAAGAAGAAGAAGAAGAAGAAGAAGAACATGAGCAAGAGGAACAATAGCATGAAGCACAAGAGGGGAGGATCAGGTCACCTCTCCTCCCTAAATTGACCTCTCTTTCGGCCACTCCTCTTAAGTCTTTTATAGGAGTGGCGAGTAGCGGACTTTTTTTTTTTTAATTATTGTTTCCTTTTTTTTTGCCCTTGAGCTGTTTCCTCTGCTGTAAAAAAGGAAGAAGAAGAAGAAAAAGAACAAGAACAATAACAAAGAAGAATAAAAAATAGTAATTAGAAGAAGAAAAAACAGACGGATTCTGCTTCTCTTATTCTCCCTGGCAAAAAAAAAAAGAATAAATAAATAATAAAAAAAAACAGTAAAGCTAAACAAACAGACACCAAGGCAGCTAAATTTATAATGAAACCCGACCTGGGAAATAACACAAAGAAGCGAACATTTAATTAAGCACAAACCTCATTATTACATCTCTATATACTTGACTTTATTTTACTTTATTTTACTTTTATTATTACTGTAGTAAGCGCACAACTTATACATTTTTTTCTTTTCTTACTTTCAATAGCAACCAAAGACATAATCGACCAGGGCTTTGTGGCAGTAGTAGTAGTAGTAGTAGTAGCAGCAGTAGAAAAGTAGTAGTAGTAGTAGTAATAGTAGTAGTAGTAGTAGTAGCAGTAGTAATAACACTAATGATAACAGTCGTAAAGAACATAATATATTTGGGTATCATTCAGTATCTCAATTAAAGACTAGAGTAATATTTGGACATCACCACTCACCTTATTAATCAAACCACTATAATAACCGCACCAGACATTATTAGTACTGCATTATACATTATCCTCCTCGTCTATCATTATATTAACATCACCAACATGAACGTCAACGAAGAATAATTACAACAACGAATGCTCACCTACCTAATTATGCAAACTCTTGAGAAAAACAACAACATCACTAACCTAGGCAATACACAGTACGCTATACAACACTCCAATGCTTGTTACACCTTTAGTTATACACCCTAACTATGGTCCACACACACACACACACACACACACACACACACGTAGAACACATCCACTTTTGGCCCGTGTAGAAATTAAAAACAAGGAACGAAACAGAAAGAGAAGCGAAGAAAAGATAAAAGAGAAGACAATGGAGAGAGTAAACAGAGATAGTTGGGGAAAATAATAAAAAGAAGAGAACAGAAGAAAAGAAGAAAAAAGAAGTGCAGAGGAATTCACAAAAAAAACGTATCATACAAAATTATTAAGGAAAAAATAAATAAATAAGGAGAAAAATGAGCAATGATTAATGATGACTGTCGATTATTTCTTTATCATTACACTATTATTAAAGAAGAAAAAGAATGAAAATAATCGAACAAGGAAAGAGATAAACAAAACACACACACACACACACACACACACACACACACACACACACACACACACAACACCACTCCAATCACCACACACACAAGCACCAACACCATCACCCACACCACCATCACCACCACCACTAACACCAGCACCACCACCAGCACCACAGTCCCACCACCACCCCACTCCACACACCACCACCACCACGACCACCACAGGACGCCGCGGGGGGGAGAAGGAAGTCCTGCAGCGATGCCCCGGTGTAGTTAGAGGGTCCAGGGGGGGCGGGGGGCAGGTGAAGGGCGTGGCGGAGGAGTCTGTAGATGTCACCTGGTCGCACGTCCCCCGCCCGAGCCCCTTTGCGAAACACTGGAAGAATAGGCGAGAGAGAGAGGACTGTTTGAGTGAAGGATAGATAGATAGAAAGATAGTAAGAAAGATATATAGATAGATTAATAGATGGATAGACAGATAGATAGATGGATAAATAGGAAGAGAGGTAGATTATGGATGGATAAAGAGATAGAAAGATAGACAGATAGAAAAGTAGATTGATAGATAAGTGAATTGTTAGAGAAATACGTTGATCTAACATACTATTACTACCACTATTTCTACTACTACTGCTACTACTACTACTACTACTACTACTACTAATAATAATAATAATAATCAGGAGCAGTAAGTAGCGGGCTTTTTTTTTCATTATTTTTTTTTTAAGCCCTTGCACTGTCTCCTTTGCTGTAAAGAAACTACTACTACTATTACTACTACTACTACTACTACTACTACTACTACTACTACTACTACTACTACTACTACTACTACTACTACTACTACTACTTACTCGGGCCCAGAGCGTACACCGTCCCATGACTCCCTTCCTCAGGTGTTCGGTCGACAGGTGAGTGAGTGCTAAGATGAGCAGGTGACGTCATCTCCAGGGGGCTGCTGATGACGATGATATTGGTCTGATTGAGGGGAAAAGGGGGGAAAGAAGGGGAGGGGAGGGATGGTAGGGAAGGAAAGGGGAGGATGTGATTAAGTTAGTAAATGTAAAGAGATGATTGAATGCAAAGATGATTGAAATATAAAGACAAAATGAGTGACGAGGGAAAATATTACTTCTCTCCATTTTCCTCTTCCTTATCCTTACCTCTTCCCCTTTCCTTTCCTCTGTTCCTCTCTTTTTCATCCATTCCCTTTCCTTCCCATTTTCCTCTTCCTTATCCTTACCTTTTCCCCTTTCCTTTCCTCTGTTCCTCTCTTTTTCATCCATTCCCTTTCCTTCCCCTTTTCCTTTCTTGCTCTCCTCTCTTTTATCCCCATTTCCTCTCTCCTCACCCTTTACTCTTCCTCCTTTTCCTCTTTCCCCTCTTTTCTATCCTCCTATTTTTGTCTGTTTTCTCTCCCCTTAAAAAGAAATGAATTAAAATGGAGAAAATACTTCCCCCTTGCTCATTTCTTGCCCTCTCCCCCTTCTCTCCCTTTCCTTCCTCTTTCCATTTTCCCCCCTTCTCTTCCCTTGCTTTTTTTTTTTTTTTTTTTTTTTTACAGCAAGGGAGGTAGTTTAATTAAGGGCAAAAAGAAAAGAAAAAAAAAGGCCAGGTGTGTTTTCTCTTCCCTGGAAACTACTAGAACGAAAACAGCAAAATAATGTAAACAACAACAACAACAACAACTAAAACAACAACAACAACAACAACAACTAATCCTAAAACTGCTGCTCAAAATTTGTCCTTCCATCTTTCCCCTTCCTCTTTTTCCTCCCTCCCCTCCCCTCCTTCCTCTACTTCCCCAACCCTTCCTCCTCCCTTCTCCTCCCCAGTCCCTCGCCTCTCCCCCTCTTCTCCCTCCCCCTCTCCTCTCACCGTGTTAGCTGACTGGTGTGCTGTCATGGTGTGGTGCAAATCCAACATAGCCACATCCACGGCCCTCCACCACGCAGACTCCTTCTCCTCCTCATCCTCCTCCTCCTCTCCCACCAGCAGACCCATCACACCTCCACCTCCTCTTCCACCTCCACCGCCGCCAATACCGACTCTTCTGCCGCCGCCGCCGCCAGCCCAGACCTTGTTAGAGAAAGAAGGAAAAGTTAGAAAAAAGAATGAAGAAGGAAATTAAAAGATGTGTTATTTGTGTGTTTTTGTGTTTGAAGGGAGTTGTGATTAAAGGTACCTGTGTTTAAAGGTACCTGTGTTTAAAGGTACCTGTGTTTAAAGGGACCCGTGTTTAATTAAAGGTACCTTTGTTTATGGGTACCTGTGTTTAAGTGAAGTGAAGGTAATTAGTAGTGAAAATCTATTGACTGTTTCTTGATATTTTTTTAGATATGTATTTTAATCTTTCTTCCATTAAAATCTCTCATCTCATGTTGCTGTAATATAAGGAAATCTTGAACGGGGAAAACTATGGGTGAAAATTTATGAAGGCAAAGCGTTATTCTTCCCTCCATTAAAATCTGCCGTATGGTATTGCTGTAATGTATAGAAATGTGGAATGGAAAAAAAAAAGAGGATAGATGAAAGAAACTATTTCCTTTCCTAATTAAATAAAAGTAATGTATTAGTCATTCCTCCACTAAAATCTGTCATCTTTTTGTATTGCTTTTATCTAGGAAAAAAATGGAATGGGGAAAAGAAAATGGATGAAAAGTATTGAAAGTAATGTAAATAATTCCCTTTAACAATTTCAAATGTATAATAGTTACTTTTTTTCTTTTACTGTTTTGATGATATAAGGGTAGTGATGCGTGAGAAAAAAAAATAATTGAATCTGTTTAACACTAATGACTCTCTCTCTCTCTCTCTCTCTCTCTCTCTCTCTCTCTCTCTCTCTCTCTCTCTCTCACCAGGGCCAGCGTGTAGCCGCCGCCGTCCAGCAGATCGAGGGCGTGGTGCAGGTGGGGGGTGAGGCTGCGTGGGCCGGGCGGGGGGGCGGGGGGCGCGGGCACGCAGTACACCCCCCTGGATACCCACGGGGGCTCACACCTGGCGAATACACACAGGTAAGAAAGTCATCATCTTCTTTGTTACCACCATTCAGAAACAAAGCGCGCGCGCGCGAGAGAGAGAGAGAGAGAGAGAGAGAGAGAGAGAGAGAGAGAGAGAGAGAGAGAGAGAGAGAGAGAGAGAGAGAGAGAGAGAGAGAGAGAGAGAGAGAGAGAGAGAGAGAGAGAGAGAGAGAGAGAGAGAGAGAGAGAGAGAGAGAGAGAGAGTGTGTATGTCGGGTCAGAGGTCATTGGGTACTGGAGCGTACGCCCGTACCGAAGGTAAACGAGGATCAAGCCTCTACCTGTAACCCTGTAACAACACCTCACCCATCGTGAGTAGTGAGGGGGATTCTGGAGCTGCCCTGTGTAGGCCACTCGGCCTCTTGCAGTTTCCTCATGTTCTTATGTTCTTATGTTGATGTTCACGGGTTCGCTGGTCTTATCGCATAGGGTTAATGCAGAGTTAATGTAGTGAATGCTTACACAAGGTCCTGAGGGTGACTCACGTCAGGGGCGTCAGAGGCCCTGAGGGTGAGCTACAAGGGACATAAAGTAGCAGACGGTGTCAAGAATTGGTACGTACTATCCACACGGATATCCCTTCTGTCCGAGTTTGTCCGAGTCCGAGATCCCGAAACACTTAAGTTAACTCGCTCTCGTGTCGTTTATGAAAATACGTCGCCCTCTGTTCTGTCATCATAATGCCATATTAGTTGACTTGTTCTTTGTTCTAGTAGCCACAAATTGTGTTCCAGGTTTTGACCGAACAGGATCAAAATAAAGGTTCGTGTCAACGTGCGGGTGTCTCATTTTCCAGGTCAACAATCTTTATCCTCATCCTCCTCATCAGTATGCTCCTACTGATCCTCCTCCTTCTCTTCTTTCTCCTCCTCCTCCTCCTCATCATCATCATCATCATCATCATCATCATCGTCATTGTCACCATCATCATCATCATTATTAATCAGTAACACATGTAAAGTCGCAACACTCGAACTAGAAGAATTACAATTTTCAGAACAACAACGACAATATTAACAACACCATACCCCTTTAATTAAACACAAGACAGACAGAGAGAGACCAAGTGCTATACATCGCCTCCCCCCCCCACCACCACCACCACGACACCCACACACCTACCTGTAATAATTAAAGAGAGCCGAAGTAAGGTTGTGAAGAGCCGCCGTGACCCAGAGTGGCTCCACCTTAGTCCACCATGACAGTCTCGTTTTCTTCCTTGGTACGTCCATAGAGAGTGACTTTAAGGTAGAGTTTGTTATATTCTCACTCCTGTTTGTCTTTTCCATATATAACCCTGTGTGGAGATAAGACGGAAGGGGGTTATAAGAGAGAGAGAGAGAGAGAGAGAGAGAGAGAGAGAGAGAGAGAGAGAGAGAGTTATAAGGGGGGTAGGGGATGAGGTGTGAGGTAAATTAAGTCAGGCTATTAAAGTTAAATGACAGGAAATAAGTTGATTATGGTCGTGGTTAGCGTGCAGGAAATTAGGGTAGTTTTTTTTTTCTATCTCACAGTAGGACTATTTCTCTCTCTCTCTCTCTCTCTCTCTCTCTCTCTCTCTCTCTCTCTCTCTCTCTCTCTCTCTCTCAAGCGCGTAAACACTCCTCCTCCTCCTCCTCCTCTTCCTCCTCCTCCTCATCATCATCATCATCATCATCATCATCCATACATAAGCTGGTTTAGAGAGAGGTCAAGAAGAAGAAGAAGAAGAAGAAGAAGAAGAAGAAGAAGAGGAAGAAGAAGAAAAGAGGAAGAAAAGAGAGATAATAAAGAAAGGGAGGAAGAAAGGATGGATGGATGGATAAAGGAGACAACAAAAGAAATAAAAGAAGATAAAATATAATAAAAAAACAAGATATATAACAAGAACACACACACACACACACACACACACACACACACAAATCCCCTTATACCTCACCTGCCAGTAAGGGGGCTCCGGGGGGCAGGTGGGGGTGATGGTGGGGGGCAGCGTCTGAGGGGGGCGGGGGGAGGGGGGGCAGGTAGCGGGCCACCACACCGTCTGCCCGGAGTCTCGCGAACCCTGGGAAGTCGTCACCCTCAAGCAGCTGTTTCTGAGAGTCACCCCTGAAGCTGTCAAAGAAGAAAACGGGGTAAGGGTTAGAGAAAATGGGATGTTATTGCTTGTATTATTTTTTATTCTACTTTTTTCGTTATTTCTTATTGTTTCTTTATTATGTTTTTCTTTATTTATTTTCTTAGTATAATTTTAGTGGTTGATATTATTACTATTATCATTATTATTAGATATTATCATTATTATTCTCCTCCTCCTCCTCCTCCTCCTCAACACCATCTCTCTCTCTCTCTCTCTCTCTCTCTCTCTCTCTCTCTCTCTCTCTCTCTCTAATATTACATTCTAGTTTAATTTTCTCTTCGCTTTCTTGCTTCCATTCTTAATCTTCCCTCTTCACTAATTTTCTTTAACTATATTTCCTTCCCTTTCATCTCCTTTTAAATTTCTTTCTTTCTTAACATTCCCTTCCCTTCCGTCATTAATAACAGATCAGGAAGCTATTATATCAGATACAATGGATGAACACCTTTGGACTTGACAGGGAAATGGTCATGTGTTAGGATGGAGAGGAAGGAGGGAGTGGGAAAGAGAGAGAGAGGAGGGGAGTGTGGTGGTGGGTGAGGGGGGGTGAAGGAGGAGGGAGAAAGGAGGGAAGGAGAGAAGGAAGGATAAAAACTAAGAGGGAAGGTCAATATAAACTTTGGTGTTGAGATATAAAGTAAATATTGAAAAGTATAAACAATGTATCCACCACCACCAGTGTTAGTATTGGTATTAGTATTAGTATTCGTATTAGTATAGGTATTGGTAACAGTGTTAGTATTGGTATTAGTATTGGTGTTGGTGTAAGTATTGGTATTAGTATAAGTATTGGAATTATTATTGGTATTAGTATTGGTATTAGTATTGGTAGAAGTATTAGTATTGGTATTAGTATTGGTATTGGTATTAGTATTGGTATTAGTTAGCATTGGTATTAGTATTAGTATTGGTGTTGGTAATAGTATTGGTATTATTATAAGTATTGGAATTAGTATTGGTATTAGTATTGGTATTATTATTATTATTATTGGTAGAAGTATTAGTATTGGAATTAGTATTGGTATTGGTATTAGTATTGGTATTGATATTTGTACTGGTATCATATTATTCATATTGGTTTTAGTATTGGTATTAGTATTGGTATTAGTATTGGTATTGGTATTGGTATTAGTATTAGTAACAACAACAACAATAATAATAATAATAATGATAATAATAAACTTACCCATGAAGAATGATAACAATGAGATCGTCAGGAGGTGTTATGTCAGTGGTGGTGGTGGTGGTGGGGACATCCTCAGCCAACACCACCACCACCACCACCACCACTCCATACCACCACCACGCCCGCCACCACCACCACCACCACGCAGGCCACGACGAACACACACGCCCAGACATTTCCTGTAGAGGGGGAAATGGTGAATTATTAATAAAGAAGAAGAAGAAGAAGAAGAAGAAGAAGAAGAAGAAGAAGAAGAAGAAGAAGAAGAAGAAGAAGAAGAAGAAGAAGAAGAAGAAGAAGAAGAAGAAGAAGAAGAAGAAGAAGAAGAAGAAGAAGAAGAAGAAGAAGAAGAAGAAGAAGAAGGAGAAGAAGAAGAAAAAGAAGAAAAAGAAGAAGAAAGAAAGAAAGAAAAGAAGAAGAAGAGCAATAACAAAGATATAAATGACGAGGAAAAAAAAGCAGAAAAATGAGGACGAACACGTATTTAATGAAGGAAATCTTTCACTCCTCTTTTCTCTACCTCCTCCTCCTCCTCCTCCTCCTCCTCTTCCTCCCTAGGCCGGCATCAGTCCCTTCTTCCCCTCTTCCTCTACACCTCTTTTTTTTCAATCTCTTCCTCTTTTTTTTCTCTCTTTCTTCCTGCTTACCACTCTGCCTCCCTGTTTTCCCTTCTCCTCCTCCTTCTCCTCCTCCTCTTCCACCCCCATCCCCCCCCCCCTCTCTCTCTCTCTCTCTCTCTCTAAGTCCTTCCATCCCTCTTTCCCCCGAAGAGAAAAAGTTGAGAGTGACAATTCGAGTTGATAGGAAGGATGAGAGAGACTTAGAAGGGGGAGGAGGAGAGAGAGAGAGAGAGAGAGAGAGAGAGAGAGACCGCATGGGAACACACTTATCTCCATTGTTCCTCCATTGATCATTCTCTCACTTCTCTCCCCCCCATACCCCCTCCCCCCTCCCCCCCTCTCCCCTCTCTTTCACTCACGCACTCAAGTCTGAAGAATGAATGACAAGGAGAGTAACGAGATTGAAGATGCTCATTGTGCTTGCTGGTTATCGCAATTACTACTACTACAATACTACTACTACTACTACTACTACTACTACTACTACTACTGCCGCTGGTGCTGTTTATCTAGACCCACTTGCTTATTTGTTTATTTATTCATTTATTTGATTATACATTTGTTTGTTTCATTCATTTTCAATCCTTCCTTCCTTCATTTTTTTCACTAATTCCCTCATTCAGTAATTTATTCACTCATTCGTTCCTTCTTTCCTCCCTTCCTTCCTTCATTCATACATTCCTTTATCCTCGTTCCTTCTTTCCTCCCTTCCTTCATTCATTCATATATTCCTTTATCCTCGTTCCTTCCTTTTTTCCTTCCTTCCTTCATTCATTCCTTTATCCCTTCCTTCCTTCCTTCATTCATTCATTCCTTTATTCCTTTATCCCTTCCTTCCTTCAGTCATTCAGTCAGTCACTCAGATAATTCATAGTTATTAAATATTCAGTTACTTCTTTTTTTTTCATTAATTTGTTCATTCCTTTAATCTCTTTGTCTTTCTCTGGGATGTTCACCTAGACGCATGAATATTGGTATCTTTCTGTGTGATTAATATGTCCACCACCACCTGCACTTTCAAACCACCACCACCACCACCACCGTCACTTTCAAACCACCGCCACCACCACCACCGTCACTTTCAAACCACCGCCACCACCACCACCACCACCACCGTCACTTTCAAACCACCGCCACCACCACCACCACCGTCACTTTCAAACCACCACCACCACCATCAAAATAACTAATATCAACACCATTGTCAGATTTTCAGGTTTTCATCACCATTAACATCACCACCACCACTATCGTCACCACCATCATCACCACCACCATAACCAACATTGGATACTAAATCACACAAACTACTACTACTACTACTGCTATAACTACTACTACTACTACTACTACTACTACTACTACTACTACCATAACTACTACTTCTACTACTACAAGTCCACAACTACTACTACTGTTACTATCGCTACTACTACTAATGATGATAATAATGACAATAATAATAGTAATAATAACAACAAAACACCATTAATATTATCATGCATTAATATTATCTTTGTCAAACACTTTTTTTTCTTCCGTTAAAAAAATAATAAACTTTTTCTTTGGTTTTACTTGACGAAGAAAAAAAAAGAAAAAAACTTCGTAACCGATTAAAATAAATGTTACGATGTTAATTATGCACTTTGAGAGAGAGAGAGAGAGAGAGAGAGAGAGAGAGAGAGAGAGAGAGAGAGAGAGAGAGAGAGAGAGAGAAAACACCTCACGTGACGAAGGCCGTGAAAGAACTGAGATACTTTCGAGACGAGTAGGAGGAGGAGGAGATTTTGGTGGTGGTGGTGATGGTGGTGGTAGGCGGTGGGGGGGGGGCGGGTAGTGGTGATAGCTGTGGTGGTGGTGGTGGTGGTGGAGGTGATAACGTTTCCATTGTTGTGTTTCTATTTTTCCCTTCCCCGTGTTTTCGTTTTTTTCCCTTCGTGTGCATTACTGGTCTGTGCTAGAATGGACTATTTTTATTTTTTATTTTTTTTTACGTTTCACCCATGACGCCGGTATAATTTCTTGGTGGGGCCTGCCAGCGTGTTCGCCCCCAGCCCGTTATGGCGCAGGCAAGTGTTTATAGTGGCGCCATCTTTGATCCTCTTTTAGGGAGAATATAGAGTCCGAGCTGATAGGTAGTCTTCAGGACAGGCGGTGACTGAAAACTTGCCAGCTTGTTTGTAGCGGCGAGCGGGAAGCTAACCCACGTCCTCCTTGACCCCGCGCCAGCACGCTGACCACTCAGTCACCGCCTCCCCAACCGGACGAAACGCTTGCTCTTGGTTTCGGTTTGGAGTGACAGGCTACGTATATATACTAAAGGAGTCTATAGTATCCTTGCATACACCTTACCTAACTTAACCGAGCCATGACTCCTCTACGCAAGTTGGAGAGAATGTGTGTGAAATATATACACACACACACAAAAAAAAAAAAAAAAAAAAAAATAATAATAATAATAATAATAATAATAATAATAATAATAATAATAATAATAATAATAATAATAATAATAATAATAATAATAATAATAATAATAATAATAATAATAATAATAATAATAATAAATAAATAAATTATAAAAAAGCGGACACGGATGCAATACCTGTTCGGATACGGTTAAGCAGACACACAGAGAGAGAGAGAGAGAGAGAGAGAGAGAGAGAGAGAGAGAGAGAGAGAGAGAAAGAGCACTATAAACATTTTTTTTCTCGCTTCTAAAAAGAGTAATTCCAAAACGAGACAATATTTGGACATATGGGAATCTTACTATTAGATCTACCATCTCTCTCTCTCTCTCTCTCTCTTCCTCCTCTTCTTCCAACTTTTTCCTCTCTATTATTCAACTTTTTCTAATCTTTCTCTCTACTCTTCCTTCCCTTCTCTCTCTACCTCATCTTCCCTCCTTCTCTCTACCTCCCTCTACCTCTCTTCTTCCCTCCACTTCTTCCCTTCTTTACTTTACCTTTTCTCCCTCCTTCTCTCCACTTCTCCCATCCCTCTCTCCATCTCTACTTTTCCTCCTTTTCTCTACCACTACTTTCATCCTTCCCTCTCCACCCTTACTTCTCTCCTTCTCTCCACCTCTTCCTCCCTCCCTCTCCTCTTTCCTCCATCAGATCCGCTTCTACCCTGGAGGAGGAAATATAAACCTCAATAGCCAGCCGGAGAGAGAGAGAGAGAGAGAGGGGGGGGGGGGGTCTGGAGTGTAGAGATTCCGTAGTATTAGTGGTTGTTGTTGGTGGTGATGGTGATGGTGGTGGTGATGGTGATGGTGGTGGTGGTGGTGATGGTGATGATAGTGGTGATGGTGATGATAGTGGAGATAGTATTGTCTATAGTTTCCAATCGGTGCGTGTGTGTGTGTGTGTGTGTGTGTGTGTGTGTGTGTGTGTGTGTGTGTTTACGGCGTGAGATAAAACAATAAACGCGAATAAAACGAAAAGCAAATCTGATTTTCCTAAAAGCTTACATCGTTAAAAGAGAGAGAGAGAGAGAGAGAGAGAGAGAGAGAGAGAGAGAGAGAGAGAGAGAGAGAGAGAGAGAGAGAGAGAGAGAGAGAGAGAGAGAGAGAGAGAGAGAGAGAGAGAGGATAAATAAGATAGACAGAAGTGGAAATATGCGATGAAATAGAAGAATATGGTCAAATGAAAAAAAATAATAGATGAAAAAGTAAAAAAAATAAATAAAATAAATAAAATGAAGTAGGCAAAAACTGAGAAAAGAAAACAAAAAAAAAATATTAAGAAAGGGAAGTAGGAAAAATTAAGATTGGCAAGTAAAAAGTAAGAAAAAAATATAAAAAAGTAAAATAAGGAAAAAAATAAAGTAAATAAGTAAAGTAAGGCAAGTAATAAAAAAAAGTAGGAGGCTCTATTATACTCCCCCAATACCCCCATTACCCCCCCCTCACCCCCTTCAACCCCCCATCACCATCCCTCTTAGTTAGGCCTACCAACCCCCCTCTCCCTCCCCCACCTCTTCCTCTTTGCTCTTCTTTTCTTTATCTTCACTAATTTGTAATCTATTAAACTTTGAACCTAATGACTGTCACGACGAACAACACGCACTCTCTCTCTCACACACACAGTCATATCCACTCCAGTTTCTCTCTCTCTTTTATTTACTCTTTCCTCTTCTCTGGACACAATAGCGTCTTATCGGGAAATATTGCTGGCTGATACCCCTTCCTTCCCTTCCCTCCCTTCAATTCCCTTCCCTTCCCTTCCCTCCACTTCCCTTCGCTCTTATCCCTCCTCTTCCTCCCTTTTATTTCTTATCCTCCTTCCCTTTTACCTTCCTTTCTTCCTTCCCTTCCCTTCCTTTCTTCCGTCCCCTTCGCTCCTTCCCTTCCCTTCCCTTCCGTCCCCTTCCTTCCCTTCCCTTTCTTCCTTCCCTTCTCTTCCCTTCCCTGCCCTTCCGTTCCCTTCCCTTCCCTTCCCTTCCCTTCCCTTCCGTCCCCTTCCTTCCCTTCCCTCTCTCTCTCTCCTTCCTCCCTTCCTTCCTTCCTTCCTTCCTCTCTTCCTTCCTTCCGTCCCCTTCGCTCCTTCACTTCACTTCCCTCTTATCTCTCCCTTTCCTCCTTCACTTTCCTTCCCCCTTACACCTCCCTTTCCCTTTTATCTTTCCTCTTCCATCCTTCATTCATCCCCTTCACTCTTACTTCTCCCCTTCCTTCCTCACTTCCCTTCCCTTTGCTCTTATCTTAATATAATGAACTTTAACAAGTGTTGATAGCACAAAAACTGTGCTAGATCGGCGTCGCATGACCCTCCACCCCCCCCACCCCCCCCAACAATTTATAGTATGCAACAAGGGGCCTAAAATGGAAAATGCTGAAAAGTAAAGATGGCGCCACTATAAACACTTGCCTGCGCCACAACGGGCTGGGGCCGACCATCAGGCCCTTCTATGAAGGCCTATCGGCGCCACAGGCCAAGACGTAAAAAAAAGAAAAAAGAAAAAAAGACTTTATAATGCCATGTTGTAGGGTTCATCAGGGCTAACAAATGTTATTATACAATGTCATGTCTACAATGCTTGGGTAAGCCAGGAGAACAACAACTTGAAGAGAATAACAACACCAACAACAACACCAAGATGGACAATCTGTTGATCGGCGTCTGCGACGCCGATAAAAAATGGCTCATAACAGACACTAACAAAGAAAAAACATGCATAAACAACGAAAAAAAAATGCCCTTACTGCCATACCCGACAACAACAACTACAACATCAAAACAGAAACAAAAACAAAAATAGCGCGCGAGCAAAATAAACAAAGCCGGCAAAAAAACAACAAGAACAAGCGAGCAATATAACCACACACACACACACACACACACACACACACACACACACACACACACACACACACACACAGAGACACAAGCACACAGACACAACACCGATCAATGACTAAACGCACAAACGCACAAACGAACCAACAGACGGACAAGAGAGAGAGAGAGAGAGAGAGAGAGAGAGAGAGAGAGAGAGAGAGAGAGAGAGAGAGCGCAACAAAATAACCCCCCCCCCGCCTCTCCTCCAGCAACAGGAATACTACACAAAGACGTAATAACACTATCGGGTCCGCTCGGCCCACAACGCTTCGCCGCCTATTGCTGGTCGATCAAGGAGTCTCAGGGGTGAAAATAAACCTGGGGGAGGAGGGGGGAAGAGGGGGGAGGGGGGAGGGTTTATAAGTGTAGAGGGGAGGCTGATGTAAACTTGGGAGATAGAGGGAGAGAGGAAGGGAGGGAAGGAGGATGAAGGAAGGGAGGAATGGATGTGAAGGAGAGGAGGGAGGGAGGGAAGGAGAAAAAGAGGGATAGGAGGAGGATGGAGAAGAGGGAGGGAGAGGGATGAAGATAGAAAGAGAAAAGGGGGGGAGGGGAAGGCAATAGGAAGGGGAGGGCGAGAGGAGGGAAGGGGAGAATAGATAGAAGGGGAGGAGAGAGGGGAAGGGAAGATACGCACAAGGAAGAGGAGGGAGGGAGAGGGATGAAGATAGAAAGAGAAAAGGGGGAGGGAAAGGCAACAGAAAGAAGAGGGAGAGAGGAGAAGGAGGAGGAGGAGGAGGGGGAGACTAGATAGAAGAGGAGGGAGAGAGAGAGAGGGAAGAAAGGAGAGAAGGGAGGGAGAGGAATAAAGAGATAGGAGAAAATTGAAGGGAGGAAGAAAAAGGAAGAATAGAGAGGAGTAAAGGAAGGAGAAGAAAAAGGGAGATATGAGGAGATAGGAGGAGGAGGAGGAGGAGGAGGAGAAGGGGTGATAGGGGAAGAAGAAAACAGAAGAAGAGGAGAAAATAAATAAAAAAAGAACAGGAATAAAAAAAAAACATGACCAGTAGAAAAATAAGACAAAGAAGAAAATAACAAGAAGATAATGAAAAAAATATATAAACAAGTACAATTAGGAGGAGGAGGAGGAAGAGGAGGGAAGACAGGGGAGAGGAGAGGAGGTGAGGGGGGAGGGAGAGGGACGTAAGGAGGAAAAAGTTCGGCTATATTTGGAAGTTTTCTTTTTCTCTTTTTTTTTCTTTTAATATCTGCTTAAAAAATAATGCCTTCGTAACGTGACCATATTTGATTCTCTCTCTCTCCCCAGTCTGTTGCTACCTGCCCGTCATGAGAGAGAGAGAGAGAGAGAGAGAGAGAGAGAGAGAGAGAGAGAGAGAGAGAGAGAGAGAGAGAGAGAGAGAGAGAGAGAGAGAGAGAGGTCATGCAGTTTCGTTTTTCATTTTTTTCCTGCAGCGAAGAAAGAAAGAAGAAAGTGTGAAAAAGTTTGGTCAAGTCTCGAAAGAAAAAAAGAATAAAAGGAAGATGAAGGAAAAGATGATGATGATGATGAAAAAGAAGAGGAAGATGAAAGAAAAGATAATGATGGTGAAAAAGAAGAAGAGGAAGATGAAGAAGATGATTAACCTACTGAAGAAGAAGAAGAAGAAGAAGAAGAAGAAGAAGAAGAAGAAGATGAAGGAGAAGAAGAAGAAGAAGATAAAAAAGAAGAAGAAGAAGAAGAAGAAGAAGAAGAAGAAACCACATACTCAAAGAAGAAGAAGAAGAAGAAGAAAAAGTAGAACAACAACAACAACAAAAAAATAACAAGAGGAAAACAAGAACAAGAAAAAAGAACAACAACAACAACAACAACAACATAACCTTCCCATCAATTAATCAATAAATCAATCTCTCTAATCATCTTATTACTGCATCAACCCTCTACCTCTACTCTCTACCCCTCCACCTCTCTATCTTCCTATCTACACATCTGTCTATCACGAGAATGGAAAGACAAACACACAAACAAACATTCTCTCCTTCTATCGATCTATCTATCTATCTATCTATCTATCTATCTATCTATTTCTCTATCAGTGGAAAAGACAGACAGACGGATTGACATAAATAAACGCGAACTATCTGAAGAACAAGCAAACTATCTACTACTAATATCTATCTCTCTATCTCTCTATCTATCTAACACGAGATAATTAGAAGAGAATAATAATAATAAGAAGAAGAACAATAATAAGAATAAGAGATAATAATAATAACATAGAAAGACAAACACAATATCCATCCCTCTAACTATCTATCTATCAATCTATCCGTCGGGAGAAAGAATAGACGGGGGAATAGATAGACCCAAAAAAGCACTCCATCTCTTTTTCTATCCATCACTCACGAGAGAGAGAGAGAGAGAGAGAGAGAGAGAGAGAGAGAGAGAGAGAGAGAGAGAGAGAGAGAGAGAGAGAGAGAGAGAGAGAGAGAGAGAGAGAGAGAGAGAGAGAGAGAGAGAGAGACACGAAGGGTTTTAATCTGTCACACCACTAATCTGAAAGGGATGGAAAGTCTTAAACGGATCTCTTTTTTTTTTTCTGTCAACCGATCACGAGAAAGGTAAGGAATGGCCGACGACGAGGAGACAGACAAACAGACAGACAGACAGACAGACGGAAGTTTAATCCATCTAACTAATAACTAATCTACCAACAAAGGGATAGATAGCAAGACAGACACACTCCTTCATTCAGAGACACGAACTCACGCATGAACAGACTTATACAGAAATAGACAGACAGACGAGAGTTTAATCCATCTTTTAAACCACAAATATATGAAATAAAGAGATAGACAGACAGACAGACAGACACACTTTCACGAACACACACACACACACACACACACACACACACACACACACACACGCACAGATATACACGTACAGACAGAGAGACAGGCAGACGAAACTTTAATCTGTCAAACCAACCACAAATAAGAGGGACAGAAAGACAGACAGACAGACAGACACACTCAAATCATAAACAGACACAGACATACGCACGAACAGACTCATAAGAACCCTTTTTTCTGTCTACCAATAATGAGAATGAAGAAAAAAAAAAGACAGACGGTTTAATCTCTCTAAAAACTAGTCTACCATAAAGTGATAGATAGTAAGACAGACAGACGCACTCAAATCATAAAACGGACACAGACGCACGCACGAACAGACTTATAACTTTCCTCTTTTTTTCTGTCTACCAACCACGCGAATGAAAAAACAAAAGGAGGTAGACAGACACAGATAGGCAAGTTAATCTCTGTAAAAACTAATATACCAAGAAGTGAAATTGAAAGACAGACAGACACATACTCAAATCATAGAACGGACAGAGTGACACGCACGGACAGACTTACACAGACAGACACGGACAGACTTTTACACGGACAGACACGGAGAGACACAGACAATTTAATCTCTGTAAAAAACAATCTACCAAAAGAAGAGAAATTGAAAGACAGACAGACACATACTCAAATCATAAAACGGACAGAGTGACACGCACGGACAGACTTACACAGACAGACACGGACAGACTTTTACACGGACAGACACGGAGAGACACAGACAATTTAATCTCTGTAAAAAACAATCTACCAAAAGAAGAGAAATTGAAAGACAGACAGACGCACTCAGATCATAACACGGACACAACGACACGCACAGACCGACTTACACAGACAGACGGGCGTGGCCATGCGTGGGGGAGGATGCGCAGAGATCCCCGCAGGCTCGCACACCAGCCATTACCGCCGCCTCCGCCACACGAGACCCTTCACTGCCCTTCACATTTTCCCAGCCAGGTCAGTCCTCCGGGTCCACATCTTGGCTCCACAGGTCGCAGGTCAGAGCTAAGGCATCCATCTTCCCCCTGTCAATAAGAGGTAGCCGGGGATGAGCGGGAAATAGGGGAAATATGGGTTGGTTTGAGAGGGATGGGTGAGGGCTCCGTGTGTGTGTGTGTGTGTGTGTGTGAGGGAGAAATGTCATGTTCTTCGTTCCATACTGGGTTGGTTGGTCTCGTTCTCGTTCTCTCTCTCTCTCTCTCTCTCTCTCTCTCTCTCTCTCTCTCGTCATAACCAGTATCGATGTTTTAAAGTGTTTGTTTGTGTTTTTTCTGGGTATTAGTGTGTGTGTGTGTGTGTGTGTGTGTGTGTGTGTGTGTGTGTGTGTGTGTGTGTGTGTGTGTGTGTGTCAACTAAAGCACACACACACGAACGCACTTTTTTTCTCTTTAAGCAACACGAAAAATAAAAAAAAGGAAAAAAATATGGTGAGAAAATATGGTTGACACAGTTGAGAGAGAGAGAGAGAGAGAGAGAGAGAGAGAGAGAGAGAGAGAGAGAGAGAGAGAGAGAGAGAGAGAGAGAGAAAGGTCAACCCAAGAGACTACGTTTTTTTTCTTATTGACCGAATATTGTTGCTCCATCTGCCTTCCTTTTTTTTTTTCTTGTTATTCTTGTTTAGTGCGACTTATCTTTTATTATTATTTTCTTTATTTATTTTCTTATTCCCCTCTTTGTTTTGACTCTGTGTGTGTGTGTGTGTGTGTGTGAGTGTGTGTGTGTGTGTGTGTGTGTGTGTGTGTGTGTGTGTGTGTGTGTGTGTGTGTGTTATTATTATTATTATTATTATTATTATTATTATTATTATTATTATTATTATTATTATTATTATTATTATTACTGTGTGCTGATGAAAGAAAGATATATTACACAAACATGAAATATTAATTATATATAAACAAGAAAGAAAGAAAACAACAGGAAAATAGATGAATGGATAGAAAAGTTGATAAAGAGATAGACAGACAAACAGACAGATAAGTAGATAGATAGATTGACAATAGATAAATATATAGACTGATATATAGATAGATTGACAATAGATAAAATAGATAGGCTGATGTATAGATAGATTGACAATAGATAAAATAGATAGACTGATATATAGATAGACTGACAATAGATAAAATAGATAGACTGATATATAGATAGATTGACAATAGATAAAATAGATAGACTGATATATAGATAGATTGACAATAGATAAAATAGATAGACTGATATATAGATAGACAGATAGCGATAGATATATACAGACAAAGAGAAATAGATAGATAGACAGACAGATAGATAGAGTGATTGACAGCCAAACAAACATCAACGAAAACACTGTTGATGCGTTACCAAGATATGAGTTTTTTTTTTGTGTGTGTGTTTTTATGGCTTTCTTGCATGTGTGTGAATGTGCGTGTTAAAAAGTATGTGTGTGTGTGTGTGTGTGTGTGTGTGTGTGTGTGTGTGTGTGTGTGTAAGAGAGACTTTTGATCTTATATAATTGGCGGATAATTCTAATTTCGTGCTTTTTAATTTTCACCGTCTGTTAATTAAAGAAAGGAAGGAAGGAAGGAAGGAAGGAAGGAAGGAGGGAGGAAGAGTAAGGGATGATAAGAAGGATAAAAGTGAGGAGAGACAGTATTAAACAAAGGAAGGAAGGGTGGAAGGAATGAAGGAAGTGGAGAAGGAAGGAAGGATAAGGAAAAGAAGGAAAGTGAAGGGTAATAAAAATGGAAGTGAGGAGAAAGTGAATGAAAGGGGCAAGCAGGGAAGGAAGAGGGAGGGAGGAAGGAAGGAAGGAAGAAAAGAAGGAAGTGGAAAAGAAGGAAGGAAGGATTGAAGTGAGGAAAGACGGAACGGCAAGAGTAAACAAGGAAGGAAGGACAAGGAAGGAAGATGAAGGAAGGAAAGAAGGAAGGTGAAAGATAAAAAAAAAGGATAGAAATGAGGAGAGACAAATAAAAGAGGAAATAAGCAAGGAAGGAAAGGAAGGAGGAAGGAAAAACGAAAGAAGGGAGGGAAAAGTAAACAAGCAAGAAAGCAAAAAAAAAAAAAAAAAAAAAAAAGACGGAGGAAAGGAAGGGAGGAAGGATGGAAGGAAGGGAGGAAGGGTGGAAGGAAGGGAAGAAGAATGGAAGGAATGAAGGAATTTCTCTCGAATTGTAAAAAAAAAAGAAAAAAAAGAAAGGTACCGCATTGGAACGTGTCTTTGTTCTTGCTTTATGAGAGAGAGAGAGAGAGAGAGAGAGAGAGAGAGAGAGAGAGAGAGAGAGAGAGAGAGAGAGAGAGAGAGAGAGAGAGAGAGAGAGAGAGAGAGCAAACAAACAAACAGAGGTCATGCGCATTATCTAATCACCTGCATTTGACCATGGAGAGAGAGAGAGAGAGAGAGAGAGAGAGAGAGAGAGAGAGAGAGAGCAAACAAACAAACAGAGGTCATGCGCATTATCTAATCACCTGCATTTTAAGATAATTAGAGAGCAAGGACGCGACCATGGAGAGAGAGAGAGAGAGAGAGAGAGAGAGAGAGAGAGAGAGAGAGAGAGAGAGAGAGGAGAGCATAACACCTGTCAGGGTAGTAAATTCATTGCGAGCGTATTAAGGAAAAATGAATATTGTGTGTGTGTGTGTGTGTGTGTGTGTGTGTGTGTGTGTTAGGTATGAGGAGAAAAATGTGTGCTTCTACTACTACTACTACTACTACTACTACTACCACCACCACCTCTACTACTACTACTACTACTACTACTACTACTACTACTACTTCTACTACTGCATAAAAACTTAATTCTCATGCACATAACTTAGTTTTGACTCGCTGATACTTCCATGCTTCCCTTCCTTCTTTCCTTCCCTCCCTCCCTCCCTCCCTCCCTCTTCTCGTCTCTTCCCCTCTCTCTCCCTCCTGTCCCCTTCTTTTATTACTACTACTGCTCTTCTTCCTTCTTTCCCTCCCTCCCTCCCTCCCTCTTCTCTTCCCCTCTCTCTCCTTCCTGTCCCCTTCTTTTATTACTACTACTGCTCCTCTTCCTTCTTTCCCTCCCTCCCTCCCTCCCTCTTCTCTTCCCCTCTCTCTCCCCCTCTTTTATTGCTACTCTTCTTCCTTCTTTCCTTCCCCCTTTCCTTCCCTTTTCCTTCACCCTCGTTCTCCTTCTCCTATTAATTCTCTTTCTTTCTTCTTTTCTTCCTTTTTTCTTCCCTCCTCCTCCTCTTTCCCCCTTTCTTCTCTTTCCTTCTACTAATCCCCCTTTTAATCCTTCTTTCATTACTCCCTTTCTTCCTTTTTTCCTTTTCTCTCTCCTTTCTCTCCCCCCCTTTTCCTCACCCTTCCTTCCCTCCCTTATTTTCCTTCTCCCTTCCTCCTCCCTCATTCCCCTTTTTACTCCTTCCGTTCTTCCTCCCCTCCCCTTTCCATTTTTCCCTCTTCCTTCTCCTTTCCTTTCCCTCCCATCTCCTCCTTACCCCCATTACTCCTTCTCTCTCCCTTCCTCCCTTCCTTCCTCCCTTCCTCCCTGTGTTTGCATGGTGATATACGTTGCTGTACTCTGTCATGGAAAGGAGGGGATAACATATACAGGAGAAGGTATAGGAAGGGAAGGACAGGTAATGGGGTTTAAATTTACAGGTGAGCCAGGTACGCACACACACAGACACACACACACACACACACACACACACAGATAGATAGATAGATAGATAGTTTATCGACCGGATGTACTTACTAAAAATAAACAAACAAAAAAGATAAAAAAAAGAAAATTGATGGGCGTTGAAATAATAGGTTCATAATAGTATTGCAACAGGTGAAAAAAATAAAGAAAATAAAGAAAAGAAAATAAATAAATAAAGAAAATAAAGAAAGAAGGAAAACGTTAAAAAGATTAAAAAAAAAACCACGGAAAAATGTGTGTGTGTGTGTGTGTGTGTGTGTGTGTGTGTGTGTGTGTGTGTGTGTGTGTCCATAGGGTCGAAGCATGCATAGTAGAGAGGATGGCAAAGGGTTGTTATGGTGATTTTATTGGTGGTGGGCGGGGCTTATCAGGTGACGTCACATGGAGGGGGTGGGGCTTATGCAGTGACGTCATGCAAAGGGGGCGTGGCTAGCTTGGTGACGTCACATGAAGGGGCGTGGCTTGTGAGGGTGGTGTGTTTACTTGCGTGTGTGTGTTGTTGCATGAGAGTGTTGCCAACGGGGTGTTTTTGTGTTGATTATCATGGATGGTGTGTTGAGGGGTAGTGTTCCTGTCCTTTTTTTTTTTTTCCTTTTCTTTCTTTAATTTTTCTTTGTTTGTTTCTTTCTTCCATTCTTTGTTTTCTCTCTTTCCTTCTCTTTCCCCATTCTTTCTTTCTCTCTGTATTTCTTATTTTTTCCTTTTTTTTTTTTTCTTTGTTTCTCTCTCTCTCTCTCTCTCTCTCTCTCTCTCTCTCTCTCTCTCTCTCTCTCTCTCTCTCTCATTGGGTTCTATATATTAATTTTATTTGTAGTTATTTATAGAAAAGAATGGATAATTATTTTTTAAAACATGTATTTTTGCTGCACCTCCTCCTCCTCCTCCTCTTCCTCCTCCTCCTCCTCTTCTTTTCAATCCATTTTTCCCTCTTCTCCACTTACCCCCCCCCCTCCCCTCCATTACTCATTCTCTCCCCCCCTCCCCTCCCCCCTCCCTTCCATTACTCATTCTCTCCCCCACCCTCCTTTTGTAGGTCACGTGACTGAGAAGGATGGGAGAGTAAGGGTGTAGAGGGAGCCCCGCCCCCCGCTCCCCCTCACCCCAGCCTCGACGGAAGGGAGGAAGAGAGAAGAGAGAGGAAGATAAAGAGAGGAAGAGAGAGAAACTACGATAGGAAGAGAGAGGAAGAGGAGAAAAAGAGGAGGGGAAGGAAGGGGATTGAAGAGAGAAGATAAAGAGAGGAAGAGAGAGAGAGAAAGAAAGATAGGAAGAGAGAGGAAGTAGAGGAAAGAGGAAGGGGAGGAAGGTGATTAAAGAGAAAGGAAGAAAAAGAAAGGAAGAGATAGAAAGTACGATAAGGAAAGAAGAAGAGGGAACGGAAGAAAAAAAGAGATAGAAGAGAGAAGAAGAGTGAAAGAGGGAGGGAAGAAAGGAATTAGAAGAGAGAAGAGAACGTAAAGATAAAGGGAAGAAAGAAGAGAAGAAGAAGAGGATAAAGAGAAGAGAAGGAGCAAATACAAAAGGAAAAGAGGCACATTAGAGAAAAGAAAAGGGAACGAAAAAGAAGAAGGAAAGGAGAGAAAAGTAGAGAAAGAGGAAGAAAAACAAAAGAAAAGAAAGATAAAGACACGAAAGAAAGGAAAATATAGAAAGGAGGAAAAAAGTACGACAAAGATAAGAAAAAAAGAAGATAAGAAGAGAAGGGAAAGAGGAAGAAAAAACAAGATTAGACAAGCTAATCGATACATACACTCTCTCATCCTTACATACATACATACATACATACATGATGATAGAGGCATAGATAATAGACCTTACTGATCCCTCTAATCATCTTCTATTACGTAAAGTCGCCTGTTTTGCCTGAACGAAAAATAGAAAAAAAAACGAAAAAAAAAATATAGATTCAATAAGACTGGATCCCACTTATAGAGGATCCAATTGTACTTCAGGCCACTTCAAAGGATCCAATTCTATACATCACCACTCGATTCTAACATAAACACACACCGACTCGACTATCACATCTCCCTTTCCCTTATAACAGGATTCAACACCATCGTAAAGACACTAAGAAGGATCCGAACCCCTTTCCCAGCACCTCCTGATCCTCTTACACATCCACTTAGCCAGCACGAATAAAAAACAAAGAAAAAAAAACATCAGATCCATTTAACCCAAACGAGAGAGGGTTCATAATTTTAATTCAAAAGATAAAACAAGGTATCAGATCCAATTCTCCTCCTAAATCCACTTATAACCCTCCCTTTCAGTCCTCCGTGATCCCCTTTTCCCTTTATCACTTTATCCAAACAAAAAAAAAGAGGGCCTGGTTCTTCGTCTATATTCCCTCTTGGTCAATCCCTTTCAAGCTCTCAAATCCCCCTTCCGTTTTTCTCTCTCAATCTTAGGAAAAAAGTGAATATTGCTTGACCCTTCCATCGATCCCCCTTTGCAAACTCCCCTCCTCAGATTGTTTCCTTTATATTCCCAAGTTTCGATATTGTCAACCCAGCTCGTCTTCTTTTTTCCCTTTCTCTCAAGTTTCATTCCACTTTTCTGAGACTCTTCTTGGAACTTTTTTAAATCGATCTTGTACCCACTCTGATTCCCTTGGAGGTTATTTCTTTCTTCCTCATTCCTTCCTTTCTCTTCTTTCTCCCTTTCTTCGTCTTGTTGTTACTGTTGTGCAGCTCTCCCAAAAACAAGACAACACTCAGATAGTTCCTAGATAAACAGCAACACAGTGAAGAGAGACCACGACGCAACACTCACTCGCAACACACATAGTTTTGACGCTCAAGAAAGAATAAGAAAAAGGTAAAAGAAATAAGAGAAAGTAGAAGAGAAAATATAAAAGAAGAAGCAGAAAAATAAGAATTAGAAGAGAAAACGATAGAAGCAGATAATATTGGACAAAATAATAGAAGAAATAGAAGAAAAGAATAGAAGAAACAAGTAAAAAGAAGGAAAAAAACAACACTTCCAAACACAGCTCAACGCAACAGAACTCCACAGCTCAAAAAAGCCAAGCAACACAAACAACTCGAAACAAGAACAACAAGAACGATACTATCAACAACAACAACAACAACCCCAACCTAACCTAACCAAAGCAAACCCCAACAACCCAAACCCAAAAAACCCTCCTTCTCGTAACCCGTCGCCCGGAGAACCGCCAAGATTGATTCCCCAAGCAGCGACAAGGGGGCGTTGGAGGCTCTGCCCATCAAAAAGAACCGATGCCGAACCTGCCTCCGCTTCCACCTCACCGCCTTCTTCACCCTCGTCGCCTGCTTCAGCTCCTTCGCCTTCCTCTTCCTCGTCCCCTTCATCATCGACCCGGCCTTCTCCACCCTCTTCGCCGAGTTCGATACGGAGCCTCGGATGTGCATCACCATAATGTCGGAGTTCCTCACCGGCGCTAGCAACTGCTCATGGTCATCCTGCCGTGAGGGGTGCACCATGGATTTCTTCGAGTGCTCCCACATCTACGTCCACTATAAGGATGATCCAGAAGGCTTGCAAAAGGGGAGGAACTTCACTTCGCCTGAGCTGATTGACGCCGAGGAGTGGGATGTGTATGAAGCCAGGCTGTACCCGAACGTCAAGGGCTGCGGATATCCTCCATCTGTCAACTGCACGACCTTCCACCTGAACTACAGTACCCCGGGGCGAATCTACCCTTGCTACTACTCCAAGAAGATGCCCACCCTGGTCCTCAACGGTCTGGACATCCCCCAGGTGAAGAGGGACCTGGTGTACGCGATAGTGGTTCCCTGGGGCCTGTTCTTCGTGTCGATCCTGTACATCATGGTGACCTATGCGGGGATGCGTGGGCCGGACGAGGAGGACGATAAGGCGCAGGAGGTGAGCTCGGCGAAGGCATCGAAGGAGGCGTCCAACTACTCCCTTCGATCCATTGGCAAGACGATTAACCACGGCATGAGCAAGCTACGAGGCGAGCCGGATGATAAAGGGTGAGTGTGTGTGTTGGTGTGTGTGTGTGTTTGTGGGTTGGGCTGGGTTGGGTGAAGGTGGTGGGGTGGGATGGATGAGTATGGGTGTGGTTGGTGTGTGGGTGTGGGTGGTTGTGGGGGATTGGTTTGGAGGGTATGTGTGGAAGGGAGTTGTGTGTGTGTGTGTGTGTGTGTGTGTGTGTGTGTGTGTGTGTCAATGTCATCCGTTTTGAATTATTTTTTTGTACTAATCATTGTCTCCCTTTTTCCTTTTTTCTCCTTCTTCTTCTCTCCCTTTTTTGTGTGTAGGGTGTGTTTCCATCGCCGTCTCTCTCTCTCTCTCTCTCTCTCTCTCTCTTCCATGTCCTCTTTTTAAAAAAATTCATATCCTAAGATTCTTTTTTTTGTCAAATACTCAAATTTTTATGTGTGTGTTCGATGTTTTTACTACCATTATAAGTGTTCAATGTGTGTGTGTGTGTGTGTGTGTGTGTGTGTGTGTGTGTGTGTGTGTGTGTGTGTGTGTGTGTGTGTGTGTGTGTGTGTGCGTGCGTGCGTGAACACTTTAACATCTTCCTCCCTCATGTTTACAAGCAGCCGTCACTGTTTCATTGTTAGTTTGTTTGTTTGTTTGGTTGTTTGTCTAGTTGTTTACCGACGCCTCCCCTTACCCCTCTCCTACCCCCTCCCCCCTTTTTTACTCCCCCCCTGCCCCCCTCCCCCCTGATTTACCGTAAACAACAATAACATCAACAGCAGTACATTTGTTTTTCATGCTCATAATAATTGTTGCTTTTAGACATTAACTTCATGAATAATTATCTATTTTTAGCTTAATGAACTCTGAAAACCACTTAAAAGTCATGTAAATAATACTAATACTAATAATTTCAGTATAAATCCCTTAACATTTTTTTCTATAATCTGTTTCTTTTTTCTTCAATTTGTTATAGGTTAGGAGAGAGATGAACATAAAAGCTCTATTAGGATACGCAAGAAAGAGATATTGATAAACTTGTCCAATATAATGAATGCCTACACTTCTTCTCCTCCTACTATTACAACTACTACTACTACTACTACTACTACCACTGCTACTACTACTTCTACTACTATTACTACAAACAACAATACTACATGTTTTTAATCCTTCTCCAAATTAAACCAGCTCAGTAACATCTGTATGAGTGTGTGTGTGTGTGTGTGTGTGTGTGTGTGTGTGTGTGTGTGTGTGTGTGTGTGTGTGTGTATTGTACACCCTTAGCTAGTCTTTTTTTTTTTACTTTCCCCCTTTTTGCACATTAACCATAATAAATGACTTTAATTTCAGTTTCTACACTTCTAAATGCACATTAAATCAAAATTCCTAACAAAAAACTAATGAATCCAATATATGTTGTTATTTTTTCATTTTTCATTTTCATAATTTTCATTTATTCCTCTATAATTCTAACTCCTTGATAATTAGTAAGTTAGATGTAAAGCTGAAAGGATACCCATGATTCTCTATTACTGTTATCATAACCTTATTATCATCATATCATTATTATCATCATCATTATCATTACTATCATTATCATGTATCATTCAACACACCTTTGATTCGGTCGCATGACAAAGTGTTGCGTCATCTTGGGGTCACAGAGGAGAAAGACACAGGTAGAGGTGTTGGGAGGGAGGGGGAGTGGGGTGATTAACACTGGGCAGGTGAAGAGGAGGAAGAGGAGAGAAGACAAGGAGGAAGACGTGGAGAGAAGACTAGGATATAAAAGTGAAGAGGCAGAATATAATGAAACAGAATAAAATCAAGAATAGAGGAATGATTGAAAGGAGGAAGTGGAAAGAAGAATAAAAGAAGGAAAGGAGAATGGGCAGGTGGAAGATGGGAGAAGGAGAATGGGAACGATTGAGAGGAAAGAATAAAACAAGAAAACAGGAAACAGGGAAAAGGGAAAGGGGTGGGTAGATGTGGGGATTAGGGAAGCTTAGTTGGGGAAAGGGAGAACGGGTAGTGTGAGGGGAATGGAGAAGAGGGAAGGGGGAAGGGAAGAACGAGGCAGTGCGGGGAAAATGGGGTATAGGAAAGGGAAGGGGAAGGAAAGGGCGGATGGGTGTGTAAGAGGGATGAAGGAGAGGCATAACTTAGTGAAGGGGGTGGAGATCTATAAGTGAAGGGGAGAGATGAAGGGATATGGAAGGGGAGGGGAAAGAAAAGGGAGGGGGGTGAAAAAAGGTGTAGGAGAGGAATTACTTAGTGGAAGGGGTGGCGTTTTAAGGGTGAGGGGAGAGATGAAGGAATATGAAAAGGGAGAGAAAAGGTGAAAGACTGGTGAGGGAAACAAGGGATCAATAGAGAAGGGGGAAAGGACTAAAGGGGAAACAGAGGATTGGCAAAGAGGGGGGAAGGGATTGAGGAGCCCTTTGTAGAGTTTATGGTAGGGTTTATCTTCTCTTGGTATTGGAAGGGGGACTTGTGAAAAAAAATATATACACACACACAAACACGCGGTAACTTTAGGAGTGTTGGCTAAATCAAGTTATATATATTCAACCCTGGTTATAAGCCTCACCCTTCTTCAGGAAGCAATGGGGGTATAGCTATTAATATTCTCAGTAAATAGTATGCTTATTATAACTGCCACAAGTTAATAATAGCAAGAGTAATAATAATAATGTTTCCCTATGACTTGTGGAGCAGAGAAGGAAAACAAAAATAAGATTGATTAGTAGGCTAGCTTAATATTCCCTTCATATGGGCATTATTTTTCTATTTCCAGTTTTAATAACATGGAAGAAGTAATGGTAGTGTTAGGGTGTAATTATATGTACATTAATGATCATAGGGGTGCTAGGCTACTATTTGAAGGGTTTATAATAATATGAAAAAGGAGTATTAGAGACTGGGAGATATACAGATGGACTATTATTGAGTTTGAAGGATCTAAGATAACATTTCAAGGGGTATTAGGCTATTATTTAGTTGAGGTGCCAATATTTGATCTGTTCTTAAGCTACCATTTAAAAGATCTGGTTAACAGTCAAATAAGTTAACATTTAAATTCTATAAGTTGGCATTTAAATCATAGGCTACCATTTAAAAGATCTGGTTAACAGTCAAATAAGTTAACATTTAAATTCTATAAGTTGGCATTTATATCATAGGCTACCATTTGAAAGATTGGTTAACAGTCAAATAAGTTAACATTTAAATTCTATAAGTTGGCATTTAAATCATAGGCTACCATTTGAAAGATTGGTTAACAGTCAAATAAGTTAACATTTAAATTCTATAAGTTGGCATTTAAATCATAGGCTACCATTTGAAAGATCTGGTTAACCGTCAATAAGTTACATTGAAATTCTATAAGTTGGCATTTAAATCATAGGCTACCATTTGAAAGATCTGGTTAACAGTCAAATAAGTTAACATTTAAATTCTATAAGTTGGCATTTAAATCATAGGCTACCATTTGAAAGATTGGTTAACAGTCAAATAAGTTAACATTTAAATTCTATAAGTTGGCATTTATATCATAGGCTACCATTTGAAAGATCTGGTTAACAGTCAAATAAGTAAACATTTAAATTCTATAAGTTGGCATTTAAATCATAGGCTACCATTTAAAAGATCTGGTTAACCGGCAAATAAGTTAACATTTAAATTCTATAAGTTGGCATTTAAATCATAGGCTACCATTTGAAAGATCTGGTTAACAGTCAAATAAGTTAACATTGAAATTCTATAAGTTGGCATTTATATCATAGGCTACCATTTGAAAGATCGAAGTCAACATTTCAGGAGAGGGGAGGGGATATTAGACACAAATACACACTCACTTGTCACCACATCACATCAACACTAAAAATAAATAAATAAATAAATAACAATTACACTTGATTCACTTCCCTCCCCTGCACACTCGGCTCCCCCGCCCCCCCCCCAGCAGCCAACACATTAAGCTACTGTTTAGGTTAGCTTTCATTATTTGATCTTTTTTATAGGTTAACATTTAAGAAACATTCACGTTCTAGAGTAACATTTGAAGGAGAGAGAGAGAGAGAGAGGGGGGGGGGGGGGAGACAGACGGTTCATTCACGAGTCTCTAGAACATTTGGCTGAAGGGTGAGTGTTTGTCTGTCTGTGTAGGTGTCTGTGGGTAAAGTCAGTGGCTGTGGCAAAGCTAGAAACACAGAAGTAAGCTTAGGAACAACACTAAAACAGCTTAAAACACTAAAAAGAGAGAAAAGCTTATCTTGTGTGAGGAGTGTCTGTCTGTCTGTCTGTGTAGATGTCTGTGGCTGAGGTCTGTGGCTGTTGGGGATTGGAAGACAAAATTAAGCTAAGGAATACCATTAAAACAGCTTAAAACACCAAAATAAGAAAAAGCTCACCTCCGTTCCTTGCAATGTTGACACTCCCGCCCACTGAATCGTTCGCCTGGTGGCCTTGGATTCGACTTTGCCTAATAACATGTTTTCACTTCATACTGATTTTGGGTGCATAACACTTTTGAATATTCACTTTTTTTTCATGGCACTGTTAATTTATTGCGTTTTTCAGTCAGTATAACGCATTTGATCAATTTAGTTCGTATTATTGCAGTATATTGATTAAATGGCCCTGGCTTCCACTTAAAACAAATCAATATTGTCTCTAACTATTTCTGATGAATGTCTAAAAATATGGCTTTCATTCTTTTGAACATGCATTTTCTTGTGTGTGTATTTATCTCACACTAAAGTAATTCCAAGTGTTAAGTATTTTCCCATTCACTAACTATTCTAACTTTTTATTTTATTTTTTTCGATATTTAAATTATATACTTCCAAGGATCAACTAAAGTATTCCTCTACGTGTATTTCATTGGCTTGGATAAATCAGAGGAATTATAATGATTAAGTATCTTTTCTTTCATTAACTATACTATTTTTGTTTCATTCTTTCGATATTTAAAGTACTTCCAAGGACTAACTAAAGTATTCCTCTACGTGTATTTCATTGGATTGGATATTGCAGATTAATTATAATGATTAAGTATCCTTTCTTTAATTAACTATACTATTTTTGTTTCATTCTCTCGATATTTAAAGTATTTCCAAGGACTAACTAAAGTATTCCTCTACGTGTATTTCATTGGCTTGGATATATCAGAGGAACTATATAATGATTAAATATTCTTTCTTTCATTAACTATTCTAACCTTTTTTCATTCTCTCGATATTTAAAGTATTTCCAAGGACTAACTAAAGTATTCCTCTACGTATATTTCATTTAACTATTCTTTCATTAACTATTCTAACTTTTCTTTCATTCTTTCGATATTTAAAACACTTCTAAGGACTAACTAAATTATTCCTTTACGTATATTTAATTTTCACTGGCTTGGGTATGTCAGAGAAATCGGAGAGGTTCATCCATTGCTCAAATCCTCTTGTCTGGTATTAAATGATTGATGAGACACATTTTTGCCATATTTACACGCGACACATATTGATTTACCCCCATTCCAACCTTTCAGATGAGTGTACATGCTATATTCTTCCTTTATTTCATAGTTATCACGTTTCATAAAGCCTAATATGGTCTCTGCTCGGTTGGTTTGGTGCACTTTATCACACAAGTATCAAACCTGAACTCTCCTAATGTAAACTAATCTAAACTCATCCTTACCTAACCTAACCTAGCCTTTCTTTCTTTATCTCAAGGTCATCACGTTCTATAAAGCCTAATATTGCCTCTACACTGTTGGTTTGATGCACTTTATCACATAAGTATCGAGCCTAAACTCTCCTAATGTAAACTAATCTAAACTCATCCTAACCTAACCTAACCTAACCTTTCTTTCTTTATCTCAAGGTCACCACGTTCTATAAAGCCTAATATTGCCTCTACACTGTTGGGCTGGTGCACTTTATCACATAGTATCAAACCTAAATTCTCCTAACGTAAACTAATCTAAAATGGCTAACCTAACCTAACCTAACCTTTCTTTCTTTATCTCATAGTCACCACGTTCTATAAAGCCTAATATTGCCTCTACACTGTTGGTTTGGTCCACTTTATCACATAAGTATCAAACCTAAACTCTCCTCACCTAAACTAATCTAAACTCATCCTAGCTTAACCTAACCTAACCTTTCTTTCTTTATCTGAAGGTCATCACGTTCTATAAAGCCTAATATTGCCTCTACACTGTTGGTTTGGTGCACTTTATCACATAAGTATCAAACCTAAACTCTCCTCACCTAAACTAATCTAAAATGGCTAACCTAACATAACCTAACCTGTCTGAAGTAGCTTTTCCTAACCTCGGCCAACCAAAATGAACCTACCCTGAAGGCTGAATCACACCACAAAATAAATCATCGTATGTCCACAACACTTTATTTCTTTTATTTTAACGCTTCTGCACTCCACCATGAATAGCTATATGCATCTGTTTCGTTTGTTTTCACAGTGTTAACTATTCTGGTTCTTGCATACACCAGCGAAAGAGGGGGAGCAGAGATTAGAAAGGCTAGGAAGGCGGGGTAAAAATAGCCCCATCACAGTAATTACGAGCAGGTATGGTTTGTGCGGTTTTGAGATCTTGGTTAATTTAATGGTTATGATGATTATGATTAGGCTAAAAAAGATCTATATTCCTTCCCTCCTTCATTGTTTCCGCTGTTTCCTCTCTTGTTATCCTTTTTTTCCTATTTCTCTGTGTCCTTTTCTGTTTTTTTCTATTCTTTATCTTTCCTCTTGTTTTTTCTTTCTGTCTTTCTTCATCTGTTATCTTTCTCTCTCTCTCTTTCTGTTTATCTATCTATCTATCCTAATTTGTTCTTAATCTATTCCTAAAAAATCAATTCCTTCGTTATTTCCATCTTCTCCCATTTTTACTTTTTTTTTCATTTCTACTTTTCTATCTTCTGTCCCTTCGTTCGTTTTCTTCGTTCTTCGTTCAGTCTCTCTACCCTTTTTCTATTTCTACTTTCTATCTTCTTTTCCCTCGTAATTTTCCTCTCTCCTCTCTCTTTACCCTTATTTTTCTATTTCTCCTTCTCCCTGTTTTGTTTTTTCTGTCTTTCTATATCTTTAACTTCTCTCTTTATATCTCTATCTATTTTATCTCTCTGTCTATCCATCTATCTATCTATCTTTGGCACGAAATTTTGCACGCATGGTTAAAAATATATAATTGGTAGAAAGCCTCAAAATTTGGCCTTATCCCTCCTCCTCCTCCTCCTCCTCCTCCTCTCCTCTCTCTTCTTCCTCCTCCTATCGCTTCGTTTCCCCCAATTCGCTGCTTCCAGACCGGCCTCTCTGAAACCCTGGCACTCATTACCGAGGAAAAAAAAATAGTACGAGATTAGTTAATGAGTAAATGAGTGGGTTAATGAGAGCATAGCCTAAGCGCTGCGCAAAAGGAGACCAAACTGATGATAATTTTGTAAGGAAGGATGATGACGATACACTTTTGATGACATAACTTTATTTTGCGTTTTTGTTTTTTTAATCTTGCGTCTGATAAATCGCGAGTGTTATTATGATCACATGTAAGGAAGGATATGATGGTACAGTTTTTGATAACGTAACTACTCTCCTTTGTTTTTGGTGTCGTCTTTTAAAACATTTAGTCGCCCAAGTTCACATTTTTTGCCAAGGCTTTCGTAGGAGTTTTGGGCATAGATATATAACATAACTACTCTCCTTCGTTTTTGGTGTCGTATTTTAAAACATTTAGACGCCCAAGTTCACATATTTGCCAAGGCTTTCGTAGGAGTTTTGGGCATATCCTGGAGTAGTTTTATGACCCTGGTGTTAGTTTGACCCTTCCTCTGTACCATAAACCTAAAGAAACACGCATTAGAACCCGATTGACCCCCTCTCTGACCTTTAGAAATAATTGATGTGGGAACTGAAAGAAGAATAATGATGTTTGTTATGCCATATTTTCTTTTTTTTCTATTTCTTAATCTTTAGGTTGGAGAGATCATAAATTATTGGATACATAGACATGGTTTAATGTTCCTAGTTTTTTCTCTCATAGGAAAAGGGAAAAAATAATCTATAGTAATGTAATTAGTAAAAAAAAAAAGAATCCTAAATATAAAACGAAATTGAAAATAAGTTAAAATATTAAGGGAATTTATTTTTTATCACAGTCTAGTTACGTTTCGACCCTCTGATTAGATATTACAGTATACAGAAATCTTTTATATATATATTTTTTTTGTGATAGGGAGATAAAAACTTATGCAACTGTTTTATCCTTTTTGAGCATTATTAAACATTTTTCAGCGTGAGGCGTAATATAATAATAATAATAATAATAATAATAATAATAATAATAATAATAATAATAATAATAATAATAATAATAATAATAATAATAATAATAATAATAATAATAATAAAACTCGCAGATGGCTGATAATTATTCTACCCAGGGTCACCAAATTTTAAGAGTAACAATTTTATATTTATCCTTTTTCTATTTGTGTTTGTATTTCTTTTTATCATTTTTCTGTGCTTTTCTTTTCTATTTTTCCTCCCTTTTTAACATTTCTCTATTTTTGTTTGTCTATTTCTTTCTTTTTTCTTCATCTTGTTTTCCTATCCTATACCTTTATTTATTTGTTTATTCTTGCAGCTCGTTTATCCGTTAGTTAATTACCTATTCAATCTTAGCGCCTGGTCAGTTGGTCTCCTTTTGCTGCTAAGACAAAATCAAGACAAAAAAAAAGAAAAAAGAAACAAACTTTAAAATAGACTTAACTAAAATGAGAGTCAGGTGTGTCGGGGAGTGCCAGGTGTGTCTAGGCGTGGCCAGGTGAGGTTAACGAGCGCCGCCGCCCACACAAAGCATACCTGAGTCCCGCCACCAAAGAAAAAGAAAACAAAATACTTCCCAGAAAAATACTCGAAAAGAAACAATATCAACGACAATATAAAAGCAGTGTGTATGTAATAATTTGACTGTTTTCGCTCATCTTTGCATTTTTTTAACTTTTTCTACTCGCGTCAAAAACAAACAAACAAAAATTTTTAAAGGATAAGAAAACAACAACAGCAAAAACCTAAAAAAAGTGTGTATGTAATAATTTGATTGTTTTCGTTCCTTTTTGCATTTTTTTAACTTTTTCTACTCGCTTCAAAAACAAAATTTTTTTTTAAACGGATAAGAAAACAACACCACCAGAAACAACAACAAACAAAAAAAGTGTGCATGTAATAATTTGACTGTTTTTGTTCCTTTTTGCATTTTTCAACTTTTTCTACTCGCGTCAAAAACAAACAAACATTTTTTTAAACGGATAAGAAAACAACACCACCAGAAACAACCTAAAAAAAAAGTGTGTATGTAATAATTTAACTTTTTTCCTTACTTTTCGCTTTTTATTATTATTATTTCTATTCACGTAACATCCCCCTTAAGAAAAAAAGTAAATATAAGTTGCTTTAAAACATTGTAATAGCTTTTTTTATTGATTTATTTCGTTTATAGTTAAGGATTATGACTCGGCTTCACACACACAAAAAAAACATGATAGTTATTTTATTTTCCGTATGAAGTAACCGGTTGTCTTTATGTTATTTATTTTTATTTATCATATTTATTTCTTCATTTATTTACTTAATGGGTGACTTTTATGAATGGTTTTTTTTCACTCGTAAACACACATATAAAAAAAAACATCATCATTTATATATATTTCTTCATTTATTTACTTTTGATGTGTGACTTTTAATAATGTTTTTTTTTTCACTCGTAAGCACACTCATAAAAAAAAAACATCACCATTTATATATATTTCTTCATTTATTTACTTTTAATGCGTGACTTTTAATAATGTTTTTTTTCACTCGTAAACACACACATAAAAAAACATCACCATTTATATATATTTCTTCATTTATTTACTTTTAATGCGTGACTTTTAATATTTTTTTTTTCACTCGTAAGCACACTCATAAAAAAAAAACATCACCTTCCTCTAAATAGTAATTGTGTATGACATGTAAACAAAACACAATCACATCATTTGTTTTTTCTCCCTCCTTCTCGTGTATATGTGTGTGTATGTGTCTATGTGTGTTTCTGAGTCTACGTCCATAATTATATCTCTCTGTAACCCTTTCTGTTTTTTTTTTCATTTATCTATTTATCTTTGTTTATTTATCTCTCTGTTTCAAATGCACACGGGAAAGATATCACTCACTGTTCCCATAAAAAAAATACTAATATGATATGTGGCTGATGTACATTCTAACTAACCTGTCTATTTAATCATCTTTTTTTAACAGCTTATTATTTTTTTTACTATTTTTGTTGTGGCACCCCCCCCCCCCCTTTATTACCCACCCTTCACTCACTCACTAACTCACTCACACTCACTCACTCACTAAATGATTCACTCACACATTCATTGACTCCGATATATGTTTCCTTTTATTTTCTGCTTTTTTCCAGTGTATTGCATCTAAAAAAGTAAATAACGTAAATGAATAAAAAAAGAATGAAAGGAATAAGAGGAAAATGTAATTATAACTAACCAAAAAAAAAGAAAAAATGAATAATTATAATAAACAAATAATTATCTTACTATATATATATTTTTCTGATTATCACAACCATTACTCATTATTACTATTATCATTATCATCATTATCACTATTACTACTATTATTATTATTATCATCATCATTATTATTATTTCCCTCACCCTGACCTCGATCTCTGTATCTCTCCTTTTTTTATCTCAAATTGCAGGTCCCTCTCTCTTCTCTCTTACGAAAATGACTATGATAATGACACTGACTCTATCTATTGAGAAAACAAATACTCTAACGATGTGAGTAAACTTTATAGCCCACTGGAACGCCTGCCTCCTGTCTGTCCGTGTGTGTGTGTGCGTGTGTGTGCATGACTTACTGATGTTGGGACAATCCATTAGCTATCTACAACCCCCTAGCGCTTCCTTACCTCCTAAAACCCCGATGTACCTCTGTAGTAGTTTTGTATTCCCTGTTGTTGATTGCTATTGCTATTTGCTGCTGCTGCTGTTGCTATTAGAACTATTACTATTACCATTACTATTGCTACTACTATTATTACTACTGTTATCCCTTGTCCTCGTATGTATTGTAAGCATGTAGTTATAGCTCTTTCTACTTCCCTCTTTTGGCTTCCATTTTTTATATATATCTCGGAGAAGTATTTACTAGAGCAAAATAATGTATGATGGGACCTAACTACTTTAGTCTAGAACACGCAGACCTGCTATACTATTTACACATACTTATATATACTTGTGGTACTACCCTTACATTTTTTTTTCACATATGCAGGAAAAATATGAAGAAAAAAAACGTAAAGAAGAAAAACGTTCGACTAGAAATGAAGTTTTTGTGTTGTTTATTTTTCGTTCAAGCAATAAAAAAAAAAAAAAACGGAAAGAAAAAAACGTTCGACTAGAGATCAAGACGTTATGCAGGAAAAATATGAAAAAAACGTAAAGAAGAAAAACGTTCGACTAGAGATGAAGTTTTTGTGTTGTTTATTTTTCGTTCAAGCAATAAAACAAAAACAAAAAAAACGGAAAGAAAAAACGTTCGACTAGAGATCAAGACGTTTTTGTGTAGTATAGTTTTTGTTCAAGCCATAAAAAAAAAAAAAACGTAAAGAAGAAAACGTTCGACTAGAGATGAAGTTTTTGTGTTGTATATTTTTCGTTCAAGCAATAAAAAAAAAATATATATATACGAAAGGAAGAAAATGTTCGACTGGAGATCAAGAGGTTTTTGTCTAGTTTAGTTTTTGTTCAAGCAATAAAAAAAATGAAAAGAAGAAAAATGTTCGACTAAAGATCAATAATTTTTTGTGTAGTTTTGTTTTCGTTCAAGCAATAAAAAAAAATCGAAAAGAAGAAAATGTTCGACTCGGGATCAAGAAGTTGTTGTTTAGTTTAGTTTTTGTTAAAAGAGAATGAAAGAAGTAAAGGGGAAAGTGAGGAGAGTTGATAAAAAGAGCAACAGGGAAGAGAGATAAGGGCAAGGATAGAAAAGAGGGAAAGGAGAGAAAGATAGAAAGAGAGGATAAAGGAGGAGAAAAAAAGGGAGATCGAAGAGATGGAAAGGAAAACGAAAAGGAATAACGAGAAAGGGGAAAGAGAGAGAAAGAGGAAAATGGGAAAATGGGCAGAGAAGAGAGAGGGGAAGAGGAGAGAAAAAAAAGGGAGAGCAAAGAGGAGATGGAAAGGAAGACGAATGATACGGAATAACGAGAAAGTTGAAAGAAAAAGAGGAAAATGGGAAAAAAAGAGAGAGGGGAAGAGGAGAGAGAAAAAAGGGAGATAGAAGAGCAGATGGAAGGGAAAGCAGATGACACGGAAAAAAACGAGAAAGGGGAAAGAAAAAGAGGAAAATGGGAAAAGAAGAGAGAGGGGAAAAGGAGAGAGGCCTGGTGGAGGTGCATACTATTCCTGATGCAGTTCCCGGTACACAGCAGCGCGCGCGGGTGTTTACTGCGGCGCGCGAATCTCGGAACTCCTCCCTCCACTTCCTCGGGTGTTTGAGAAGCCCGAGCGTGTTCTGTTTGCTCTCACGCGCTCTTGTTTCACCTGACGAGACTGTGTTTGCGCGGCTGAAGTTGTGTTGTCGGCCTATCCCCTCCCTCTCCCTCCCCCCTCTTTCTCTTTCTCTTCGCTGTTTTCCTCCTCTTTCACTTGCTCTCTTTATTATCTTTTCTTCTCTTCTATCCTTATTCTCATTCCCTCTCTCTATCCTTCTTTCCTTTCTCTAATCTTCCTCTTCTTCCCCTCCCTCTCCCTTTCCCCTCTTTCTCTTTCTCTTCGCTGTTTTCCTCCTCTTTTTCTCTTGCTCTCTTCATTATCCTTTTTTCTCTTCTATCTTACTGTTCGTTGTTCTGTATTGTTTTCTCTTATTCCCATCTCCCTCTCTCTATTCTTCTTTACTTTCTATAACCTTCCTCTTCTTCCCCTCTCTCTTCTTTGCTCTTTATTTTTCTCCTCTTCCTTTCTTTCTTCCTTTCCCTTCTTTCCTCTTTCCTTCCATTCGTTATTCCGTATTGCCCGTTTTTCTTTCCATCTCCTCTTCAATCCCCCTTTTATTCTCTCTCTCTCTCTCTCTCTCTCTCTCTCTCTCTTCGATCCCCATCAATCTTTCTACTCCTTCCCCTCATTTATCCTTTCCTCCTCTACCCCTTTCTTCCTTTCTTCTTCTCCTCTTCTCTCTTCTAACACTCATTCTTACCTGTTCTTCTCTCCTTTCCCCTCTTTATCTTTCCTTCTGTTCCCTTTCTTTCTCTTCCTCTCTCTTCTCTCTTCTACTCCTTTCCAACCCTTAACTCTTGTTCTCTTTTCCTAGTCTTCCCCTTTTCTCTTCTTTAACTTTTCTTTACCTATTCTCCTCTCCTTTCCCCTCTTTTTCTTCTCTTCCCTTCCCTTCCCTTTCTTCTTTCTTCCTATCCACTTCCCACTATTTATTCCTCATTCTCCTTCCTTACCGAGAGAGAGAGAGAGAGAGAGAGAGAGAGAGAGAGAGCGTCGTACACAAAATACTCGCGCCATCGTTTTCTTCCTGTTCCTCCTCGGGGCGTCGGGGCACAAAGGACGCGTCTAAGGGGGGAGTATTTTCACGCCCCCCCGCGATCATTTTTCCTTGTCTTGATCGCGCCATAAAGAGAAGAAGGGAAGAGAAGGAAGGAGGGAAGGAATGAAGACCCCAGAGAAGTGTTTTTATTTTTTTTTTTTTGCTTTTCCGAGTTCACGTAAAATATATTCGTTCTTTGCTATTTTCACGCTCCTCCCTTGCGATCATTTTTCCTTGTCCTCATCGCGCCATAAAGAGGAGAAGGGAAGAGAAGGAAGGAGGAAGGGAAGAGAAGGAAGGAGGGAAGGAAGAGAAAGAAGGAGGGAAGAAAACAAGAGCCCAGAGCGGTATTTTTTATTTTATTTTTTTGCTTTTCCGAGTTCACGTAAAATATGTTCCTGTTCTTTGCTACCATTTTTGTTGTTCTCATCGCGCCGTAAAGAAAGGAAGGAAAGGGAGGAAGGACAAGACGAGAACTTAGAACAATATATTTTTATTTTATTTTTTTGTGTTGTTTTAGTTCACTTGAAAAATATTCAGAGTTCTCGTTGTCCCCGTCGCATAATCAAGAAAAGGAAGGAAGGAAAGAAGAGGAGGAAGGAAGGAAGGAAGAGAACCCATAACAGTATTTTTTTTTAGTTTTTTGTTATGTTGGTGGAGCTTACGTTGACAATGATATATCCTTCCTCTTTTGTTGGTGCTGGGAATTAAAGAGGAAAAGGAGGAGAGGCAAAAGAACAGGGTGGATAAAAGAGAGAAAAAGAGGGAAAAGGAGAGAATAAAGCAAAACTGTTCATACTGGTAATAACAATAGTGAGAGAGAAGAAAAAAAATACAGAAATAAAGAAAATAAAGAATAAAGAAAAGGAAGGAAGGAAAGAAGAGGAGGAAAGAAGGAAGGAAGAGAACCCATAACAGTACTTTTTTCTTAGTTTTTGTTATGTTGGTGGAACTTACGTTGACAATGATATATTCCTTCCTCTTTGTTGGTGCTGGGAATTAAAGAGGAAGATGAGGAGAGGCAAAAGAACAGGGTGGATAAAAGAGAGAAAAAGAGGGAAAAGGAGAGAATAAAGCAAAACTGTTCATACTGGTAATAACAATAGTGAGAGAAGAAAAAAAATACAGAAATAAAGAAAATAAAGAATAAAGAAAAGGAAGGAAGGAAAGAAGAGGAGGAAAGAAGGGAGGAAGAGAACCCATAACAGTACTTTTTTCTTAGTTTTTGTTATGTTGGTGGAACTTACGTTGACAATGATATATTCCTTCCTCTTTGTTGGTGCTGGGAATTAAAGAGGAAGATGAGGAGAGGCAAAAGAACAGGGTGGATAAAAGAGAGAAAAAGAGGGAAAAGGAGAGAATAAAGCAAAACTGTTCATACTGGTAATAACAATAGTGAGAGAGAAGAAAAAAAATACAGAAATAAAGAAAATAAAGAATAAAGAAAAGGAAGGAAGGAAAGAAGAGGAGGAAAGAAGGGAGGAAGAGAACCCATAACAGTACTTTTTTCTTAGTTTTTGTTATGTTGGTGGAACTTACGTTGACAATGATATATTCCTTCCTCTTTGTTGGTGCTGGGAATTAAAGAGGAAGACGAGGAGAGGCAAAAGAACAGCGCGGATAAAGGAGAAAGAAAGAGGGAAAAAGAAAAAAAATAAAGCAAAACTGTTCGTACTGGTAATAACAATAGTGAGAGAAAAGAAAAAAAATACAGAAATAAAGAAAATAAAGAATAAAGAAAAGGAAGGAAGGAAAGAAGAGGAGGAAGGAAGGAAAGGAAGAGAACCCATAACAGTACTTTTTTCTTAGTTTTTGTTATGTTGGTGGAGCTTAGATTGACAATAATATATCCTTCCTCTTTATTGGTGCTGGGAATTAAAGAGGAAAAGGAGGAGGAGAGGCAAAAGGACAGAGCTTATGAAAAAGAGCGAAAGAGAAAAAAATATGATGGAGAAAAGGAAGCAATATTGTTTGTGTTAGTAATAATAGTAACGAGAAAAAGAAGTAGAGGAAAGAAATAGCACTTGATAATGTTGGTAATAACACAAATAATAATGCTTCATAATACCCAGTCATGCGTTTGCGTTAATTACTAATTCTCAACACCAACAAAGAGAAGGAATATTATCTTGACAAACACCAACAAACCAACAAACAAACAAAATAAAAAAAAACAGTTATTTGTTCTCATTCTTCTCCCTTTTCCCTTTCCTTCCTTCTTCCTCTCTTTTCCTCTTCTTCTCTCTTCTTCCCTCCGTCTATCACCTCTCTCATTGCTAGCGGTGAAAGGAAGGAAGGAAGGAAGGAAGGAAAGAGAGAGAGGCAAGCACAGTTTTCCTTTGCGTTCCTTCTTCCCTCTTCCTTCCTTCCTTCTTCTTCCTTCCTTCCTTCCATCGCCTTTCCCAGCTAGAGGTAAAAGGAAGAAGGAAGGACGGAAGGAAGGAAGGAAAGAAAGAAAGTGAGCCTAGAACAGTACGTCTTTTAAGTTCCTTCTTCTCCCTTCCTTCCTTCCCTCTATCGCCTCTCTCCTAGATATCGGTGAAAGGAAAGAGGAAGGAAGGAAGGAAGGAAGGAAAGCGACCCTAGAACAGTACGTCTTTTAAGTTCCTTCTTCTCCCTTCCTTCCTTCCCTCTATCGCCTCTCTCATGGCTAGCGGCGAAAGGAAATAAATACCCCCGGCTCCTTACCGCCCGAGAGCACCTGTCTAACGTTACGGTCGATGCGTGAGGTGAGTCAGTGAGCGTGTGGTGCCATCTTGCGGACGCCACGCGAACCGCCACCCACTTCCCGATGACACGCCAGAATGGAGAGAGAGAGAGAGAGAGAGAGAGAGAGAGAGAGAGAGAGAGAGAGAGAGAGAGAGAGAGTTTGAATATGAGAGTATGTGGACAAGAGGAGGAGGAGGAGGAGGAGGAGGAGGAACAAGAAGAGAAAAGAATGAGGAGAAAATGAGAGAGAGAGAGAGAGAGAGAGAGAGAGAGAGAGAGAGAGAGAGAGAGAGAGAGAGAGAGAGAGAGAGAGAGAGAGAGAGAGAGAGAGTTTGAATATGAGAGTATGTGGACAAGAGGAGGAGGAGGAGGAGGAGGAGGAGGAGGAGGAGGAACAAGAAGAGAAGAGAATGAGGAGAAAATGCGAGAGAAGAGTGAAAAAAATGAGTGTAAGAGAATTTGACCTTGAAAAAAATAAAGAAAATAAGAAAATAGCGCATCGTTAAAAAGAAGAAAAATGAAAAAAAACAAAAAACAAAGTAGCCGTGTGTGCGTGTGTCCATAAAAGGCAAAAAGAAAAAAAAGATAAAAAAAAGAAAAAAAAACATGCGCCTTCTTCTTCTTCTTCTCCCTCTCAATTATTAAGAGCGCGTTGACCTTTGTGTGTGTGTGTGTGTGTGTGTGTGTGTGTGTGTGTGTGTGTGTGTGTGTGTGTGTGTGTGTGTGTGTGTGTGTGTGTGTGTGTGTGTGTGTGTGTGTGTGTGTGTGTGTGTGTGTGTGTGTGTGTGTGTGTGTGTGTGTGTGTGTGTGTGTGTGTGTGTGTGTGTGTTTGTCTTTCCTTGTAATTGCACGCTTTGGAAAGGAGGAAAAGACGCAAGAAGAGAAGGAAGAAGAGAAGAGAAAGACGAGGAGGAAGAAGAAGAGAGGAAGTAAAAAGGAGGAGGAGGAGAAGGAGGAGGAGGAGGAGGAGGAGCGACACTAATAGATATTCAACAAAGGAAAAACAACAAAAAATATATAAAAAACGCAAGAAGAGAAGGAAGAAGAGAAGAGAAAGACGAGGAGGAAGAAGAAGAGAGGAAGAAAAAAGGAGGAGGAGGAGGAGGAGGAGGAGGAGGAGGAGGAGGAGCGACACTAATAGATATTTAACAAAGGAAAAACAACAAAAAATATATAAAAAAACAAACTCCCAGAAAAGGTCTTCAACATAATTTATTTAACTCGTGTGTGCGTGCTTGTGTGTGTGTGTGTGTGTGTGTGTGTGTGTGTGTGTGTGTGTGTGTGTGTGTGTGTGTGTGTGTGTGTGTGTGTGTGTGTGTGTGTGTGTGTGTGTATTGATTAGCATCGCGTGTACCTGCCAACGACTACAGGTGTGTCTTGATACGGCGGAAGTGGTGTGCTCTCTCTCTCTCTCTCTCTCTCTCTCTCTCTCTCTCTCATATTTTCACTCCTTATGTGTATTTTCCTCATCGAACGTATATTTTTTCGTTATATCACTGATCATATAATAAACTTTCACAAATATAATACGGACAACAGTTAAAATATCGTATTACAACTCTTTTTCACTATCAAAACTCAGTAATATGTTTTTTTCCGATCGTAATATTAACTAAACTTTCATTCACTATTCCTATTTTCGTTATTTCACTCCCGGTCTCGTTTTGGTATAGAAATAAAGTACAATAATAAATAATAACAGTAATAACAATAATAACAAAAGAACGTCGAGATTCCGTGTCGTGATGAAGATAAGGAAGGATGTGTGACGGATACATTAACACACACACACACACACGTCAAATAACCCGTCCGGCGCCTCCATCATCAATCGCTGTTCGTCCCTTCATTCAGCGTCACGAAAGGACTTAATGTAAAGGTTTGTTGTGTGTCCCGTCTTTGTAACGCGGCAGACGATGTAGTAATTATAACGTGTGTTGGACGTAGTGTAGCGTAGCGTGCTCCGTCACCGAGATAACAGCGCACGCCAAAGCAGTACTCGTAGTGACGGTACTCGTAATAACGGCACTCCTCTTATAAGTACGTGTAATAACAGTCTGGTACCCTTCATACACACACCACCGCCACCACCACCACCACCACCACCAGTACAACAGCTCACCAGTACATCCCGCAGCACACCTTGGTAGGGGCCGCCACACACCACCCACACACCCTCACACTCTGGCCTCGTAGCAGCATCCAGCCGTAGCCTCGTAGCGTCGTGGTCCACCATACGTAGTGACCTTGTCCTGTGCTCGTGGTGCTGCCTCCTGGTGCTGGATAGTGTAGGCGAGGCTCATTTTTTATATTGTGCAAATATTTCCTAAAGACATTTTTAAAGTAATTAGCTGACAGATTTATGGCATGAATATATATATATATATATATATATATATATATATATATATATATATATATATATATATATATATATATATATATATATATATGTATAGTTTCAATTTAAATAATCTTATATAATTGATATTTAATATTATGCATGTTGCAGCGATTTACACGAACACACACACACACACACACACACACACACACACACACACACAGCGCCACACCCCAGCGCGCCACACCGCCACACTCAGCACACAGCCAGCCACGCGCGGTAGTGTAGCAGCCAAGTGTTTGCCAGATGTCAACTTTAGGTTAGATCACAGAGACAGTTTTGATCCAGTTTTCAAACATGAGACTGATTATGTTATCATAACTAATTCATGCCAACATTTTTGCCTTTCATAACATTCAATTAGCAAGCAGTGCAGCAGAGAGAGAAAAAACAACAGTAAATAACGATAAGGATAAAGTAAAGCCATTGCCAATTCAGGTTAGGAAGAGAAGAAAGAATGAAAGAAAAAAACAATAGTAGCAGAGAATGCTTTATCAGGCTTGCTGGTAATGGGGACTTGTGTTGGACCTAGGCGAGACGGAGGAGGAGGAGGAGGAGGAGGAGATGAAGGAGGAGGAGGAGGAGGAGGAGGAATAGGAGTGATAGGCGGCTTTGGAGGAGTAGGAGGAGGAGGAGGCATGGGGGATGGAGGAAGGCAATGGTCCCACCCCTCCTACCCCTCCCACCCCTCCTCCCTCCCCCCCTTCCACGCCCCCGAACCCCACCTCCTCCTCGCCCCCGCCTCCCTCCCCGACGTGCTATCAGCGAGAAGGACTGCTCTGCCCCCCCTGGAACGGACCCCCCCCCTCGCCCCCCCGGCAAGGTGATGACCTCTCTATACTACCTATCTTGGCCTCCTGCTGACTGTCTTGCTATCTATCTATCAATTTGCTGCTGATTATTGTTTTTGTTTTTTGTCTTGTCTTTCTTTGTGGTGTTTTTTTTGTGGTTGTTGTTGGTGTTCGATTTTTGTTTTCTTTCATTCTTTTTTTTTTGGTTTCTTTTGTTCTTTTTTTTTTTCCTCTTGCTGCTTTCCTCCATTTGTTATTCTCTAGTTGTTTCTCTTATCTCTTCTGTTTTTTTTTTTTTTTGTCCTCCTTTACATGGCTACTCCATTTGGCTCTTTGTATAGTAATATTTCAAAACTGTATTCGTATCTTTTTCTCTCTTTATGTTTTTTTTCCCTCCTGTTTCTCCTTCACCTTTCCTCTTGCTCTTCATTTTTCCTTGTTTTTGTTTTCCTCTTCCTCTTTCTTTTGTTTTTTTCCATGTTTTTGTTTTCCTCTTCTTTCTTTTGTTTTTTCCTTGTTTTTGTTTTCCTTTCCCTCTTTCTTTTCTTTTTTCCTTGTTTTTGTTTTCCTTTTCCTCTTTCTTTTGTTTTTTCCTTGTTTTTGTTTTCCTCTTCCTCTTTCTTTTCTTTTTTCCTTGTTTTTGTTTTCCTCTTCCTCTTTCTTTTCTTTTTTCCTTGTTTTTGTTTTCCTTTCCCTCTTTCTTTTGTTTTTTCCTTGTTTTTGTTTTCCTCTTCCTTTTTCTTTTATTTTCCTTGTTTTTTGTTTTCCTTTCCCTCTTTATTTTGTTTTTTCCTTGTTTTTGTTTTCCTTTCCCTCTTTCTTTTGTTTTTTCCATGTTTTTGTTTTCCTCTTCCTATTTATTTTGTTTTTTCCTTGTTTTTGTTTTCCTTTCCCTCTTTCTTTTCTTTTTTCCTTGTTTTTGTTTTCCTCTTGGTGCCTGTCTACATTTCCCTCTACATTTGTCTCCATAGTTTCTCTCGTTTTTTCTTCTCTTCTGGTGCCATTTTTGTCTTCTTTCATATTTTTGTTTATTGCTATCTACCTCCATTTTCCTCTTCGTATACTAATAAACTGAGACTTATTTTTTTTTTCTCTCTAAGTCTGTTTCTTTCCCTTGGTTTCTCCTCCACCTTTCCTCCGGCCTTTACCTCTCCCTCCCCCCGAAGCAATTTTCTCCAGTAATTATTTCCGCTTTCAACTTTCCAGCAAAACTCACTCACTCAACCTTTTTTTCTTTCTATATATTTCTTTTTCTCTCCGTACTATTAAACCGGTTCTACTCCTACTTCATATGTTTTTAGTTATTTTTTTCGGTTAAACTTTCTCTCTTTTTTTCCAACTGAACTTTAAATTTTTTTTTTCGATTTCTTTTTTTTTCTTCTTTTCTGACTAAATTTTCCTCTTTTTTTCCAATTGAACTTTCCTTTTTTTCTCTCTATTTCTTTTTTTTATTTTTTTTTATTTCAGTTCTGTTACTACTTCATATGTGTTTAATTTGTTTTTTTCCGACTTAATTCTCCTTTTTGTTTTGCTTTGTTTTCTTTCCGTTCTATTACTTCTATTACTTTATTGTTTTTTATTTACGAATTTCTCTTTCTTAACTCTCTACTAGACCTATTCGTGTTTATTTTTTCCTTTATTTTTTTTTCCTTCCTTGTTAATGAAATATATATTTTTCTTACTTAGCTTTTTTGTAATGTTTCCTTTTCCTGTATGCTTCTTATTTTTACGATATTCTTTACGATATTCTCCATTATGCTCTTTATTTATCTATTGTTATTTACTATTAGACTGGAATTTCTCTTGTACGTCTACCTTTCTGTATTACTAGAAGAAAAAAAAATGTTATGGGCTTCTTTTAATATCATCTTCCATCCTTACTATTCCTCAGTTGTATATATATAGTTTTAATTTGTTTCTCTTTCTTAATTAATATATTCTATGCTTTTAGTTATCATCTCGTGCTTGCCTTTCTTTATTTGTGTATATAGTTTTTTTTAATTTGTTTTCTCTTTCCTAAAAATATATATCATCTACTTCTTATAATCCCATCTCATGCTTATGTCTTCTCAATTGTATATATATTTTTCATTTAATTATATCTCTTAAAAAAATATATATGCTTCTAATAATATCACTCCTATGCTTGCCTTTCCGTATTTGTGTATATATAAGTTTAATTTGTTTCCCTAAAAATATGTCTTTCTCTCAAATATTTCTGCAACCTATTATTTGTCTTTTAAAATTGCATGCTGTGAATAATAATGATATACGATAATGCATTCCTGTGATATAGTTATTTGGCTAGGTTTTTCATTTTTTTACGAAGCCATGTAAATGTTTCTGTAAATATTTGTAAATGTTTGTTATTGTGTCTATGTCATGTCATGTACTCACACCCCTTTCTTTCAGGGAGTGTGTGTGTGTGTGTGTGTGTGTGTGTGTGTGTGTGTGGGTGGGTGTTTGAGTGTGTGCGTGTGTGTGTTTGAGGATTCTTCACAATAGTAACCACACACACACACACACACACACACACACACATAAGAGTTGAGTGCACGATAACATTCCTGTGTGTGTGTGTCATTGTTTTAACTGCTATGTGTGTGTCTGTTTGTGTGTCAGTACGTACATGTCAGCTATACCTGTGTGTACCTACCTGGAGCCAGTCATGTGTGTACCTCGTGACGTCACCGTGGCCGCCATCTTTAAATCCCCGCCATATTTAAATTCCTAACCCCTCACCTTGAAAGAATGGTTTACACGCGTAGTTTTCCACACAAAAAAAATAATGATATGATTTAAAGAATGAAAAAAAAGAACAAAGAAAATATAAAATGGCAATAAAAGTGAATAAAATAAAGTAATGGAGGAAAGATAAATGAAAAAAGAAATAATGGATCAGTAGTAAACTAGATAAATATAATAGTAAAGAATATATGAAGGATAATAAAGAAATAATTGAGTAAAATATAACTCTGGAAATAAGAAACTAAAGACAAAATAGAGTAAGGAATAATAAAGCATGATATAAAAAAAATAATTATCGATTGGATCTGTAAATAGCTTCATCAATATGGACGAAAATAGTTCATAATACAAGAACAAAAGAATAATATATTTTGTGGTGAATAAAAAAAAATAAAAAAAACCCAGCAGTGGAGAAAGTCAGCGAAGTAGGAAAGTACGTGTGTAAACTTTTCTTTGTCAAACTCCACCTTCGTCCCCTCCACTTGTCCATCACGACCCTTCTCCTCCGCCCCTCCCTTCGTTCCACCCCTTTACTTTTTCATCCTTCTGTTCTCTTTCCTTCTTCCTTCTCATCCCTTCAAACTACATTCATTACTTCTTTACATCAATATTTCCTTTCTTACATGTTTATTTTTTTACCATTTTTCTTTTTATCTACTTTTCTGCTCCTCTTTCTTCCTCCTTGCCACAGACATTAACTAAACAACTATACCCACTCCCTTAACCGTTTAGTATTACCCATTCCATTCTCTCCTTTCTGTCCCTTTTTATTTCTCGTTCTTGCTTGAAAAATTAACACAACCCACCTTCCTTTCTTCTTCCTTTTATTTCCTCTCCTTTCCTCCTCCTTCTTTCTCATTGCCTCAAAAATCAACATAACAAAATCTTCCTTATCCGTTTAACTTTATCTCTTTCTTTCCTTCTCTGCCTCCGTCCTCCTCCTCCTTCTCCTTGCTCCTCTCCTCCTTCTCCTACTGGCCTCATAAATTAACATAAGCCACTCATGTCATCTTCCTTATCCATTTAACTTCACCATCTCTTTCTTTCCTTTCTCTCCCTCCCTCCTCCTCCTTCTTGCTCCTCTCCTCCTTCTCCTACTGGCCTCATAAATTAACATAAGCCACGCAAGTCATCTTCCTTATCCTTTTAATATTAGCATTTCTTCCTCTCCTTCCCTCCTCCTCCTCCCCCTCCTCGTCCCTTGCCCCAGAAATGAACTCGACTCCATATTTCAGCCGCGTGGGGTATGTGAACACTGAAAACATTAAGAGGTACGATTAATGATGCTTCGCTAAATACCCACTGTCTCTCTCACACACCTGCTCACACACCTGCTCTCACACACACCTGAACTCCTAGCACCTACACACCTACACACCTCAGCTACTATACTCGTACGTACCGACACATCTGAGGGTACTTACGCTTACTACTAATACCCACACGCACTCACGCACACACATACAAACATACTTAACTACATTTACGTATACTGTTGCACATTCATACCTAGATTTACATATACACACACACACACACACACACACACACACACACACACACACACACACGCACACGCTCTCACTCACTCACTCACTCACTCACTAACTCACCGTGTGTTCCTATGTATTTTTTTTCAATGCACATGATTATTATTTTTTTTTTTACAGTGTGTGCTTACTATTTGTTTTCCTTTTTTTTCTTCATTCTCATCCGTCAAAATTAAATACTGATGAGGCAGCCACTTTTTATCTTATATCGTATTGTTGTTACCGGTTTTGTTCTTCTCTTCGCTGCGCTGTAACGTAAATTGATATTGTGACATGCAAGGCGGTGATTGGTTGACTTGTTTTCCGATAAGCCAATGGAGATAAGCCGATAAAGTTTAATGAAGAGGACAGTGAAGGTTATTGTTATACGTTCAATCAGTTTAACCAATATAAGTGCATGTCAGTTGTTCGTAAAAAGTTCGTAAGAAGTTCATAAGAAGAAGTTCATAATAAGTTTAATGAAGGGGATAGTGAAGGTTATTGTTATACGTTCAATCAGTTTAACCAATATAAGTGCATGTCAGTTGTTCATAAGTAAGTTGATAAGGGAAGTTCAAATGATAAATAATAACAACAGACAACAGACCGATAAAGGTTAATGAAGGGGATAGCAAAGATTGTTATTATACGTTCAGTTTAACCAGTATAAGTGCATGTCAGTTGTTCATAAGTAAGTTGATAAGAGAAGTTCAAACGATAGATAATTCAAATCGTGAGTAACAACAGACCGATAGAGTTTAATGAAGGGGCCAGTGAAGATTGTTATTATACGTTCAGTCAGTTTAACCATTATAAGTGCGAGTTAGCTGTTCATAAGTAAGTTGATAAGGGAAGTTCAAATGATAAGTAATACAAACCGTGAGGAACAACAGACCGATAGAGTTTAATGAAGGGGACAGTGAAGATTGTTATTATACGTTCAGTCAGTTTAACCATTATAAGTGCGAATCAGATTTTCATAATTAAGTTGATTATATAAGTGCGAACGTAAAGTCATACCAGACGTGAGTGACGATAGACCCATAGAGTTTAATGAAGGGGACAGTGAAGGTTGTTATTATACGTCCAATCAGTTTAACCATTATAAGTGTGAGACAGTTTTTCATAAGTAAGTTGACTAGATAAGTACGAACGTTAAGTAACACAAGACGTGAAAAATCTCAGACTAATAGAGTTTAATGAAAGAGGTTAATGAAGATTATTATTATATGATCAGTCCGTTAAATCAATAAATGTGCGAGTCAGTTGTTTATGAGTGAGTTAGTTAGACAAATGCGAACGTTTAAATAATGCAATACGTGTTCATTAAGAAGCGAGGGAAAGACTAATGATATGGCCAGGAAAGAGTATGATTTATTCGCTTAGTAAACCAATAAATATGCGAGTCATTTGTTCATAAGCGAGTAAATTAGTTAGACAAACGCGAACGTAAAATGATCCATGACGGGTTTAAAGAGCGAGAGAAAGACTGAGACTGAAAAGGACCCACAAAAAAAAGTTAGCTCAAAATTTGTTCATAAGTGAGTAAATTAGTTAGACTTGAACTCTTTCAAGAGGAGGGTATCAGGACACCTCTCCTCCCGAAAGTGACCTCTGATTTCGAACACTCCTTTAACCTCTGTTCTGGAGCAGTAAGTAGCGGGCTTTTTTTTTTTTTTTTTTTTTCATTACGCCCTTGCACTGTCTCCATAGCTGTAAAAAAAAAAAAGACACGTAAAATAATACAGAAGAGAGAATGAAAAAGAATTGGAGTAATAATGAATAATGGAGGATTTTAAAAAAGCGAGAGAAAGACGAAAATTAAAAAGGAACCAAAAAGTTAACTCAAAATAGACAAAAAAAAAAAAAATACATGAAACCCCCAAATAATGAAGAAATAAAGGGAACACAATGAAAAAAAACAAAAAAACAAGTCCATTAAAAAACAATTCCATCAATACAAAGACTAACGAACAGGAAAACAAAACAAACAAAAAAACAAATTACCGGAAAAAAAACAATAACAACAACAAAGGAACCATCAACAGAACAATCAATCAAACAATTAAACAACAACAAAAACAACAAAACAAAGGGCCTGGACGTTCTGCTGATGGTGATGATGGTGATGGTGATGATAGTGATGGTGATGGTGGTAACGGTGATGGTGGTGATGATGATGGTGGTGGTGGTGGTGATGGTGATTGTGGCTGGTGACTTTAGAGAGGATGGTGATTTTAGTGATAGTGATGGTGATGATGGTGGTGATGGTGATGGTGGTGATGGTGAATCCTGTCTGAGTATACCTATTCCCTATCCTTATAACCTTATCCCTTACCCTCTCATACTGTCTTGGTATTGATGGTGAAAATGAGAGTGATAATGATGACGAAGATGATGAACCCTAAGTGTGTGTGTGTGTGGGTGTGTGTGTGTGTGTGTGTGTACTAACAGGATGATTGTGATGGTAGTGAGAAAAACTGTGATTGTTTCCTCTTCCTTTTCCTCTTCCTTCCCTTCCCTTTCTTCCCATCACCTCATTCCTCAACCCCCAAATGGTGAATGATGATAGTGATGAGAATGATGATGGTTGTGACTTGTTTCCCCTTCCTCTTCCTCTCCTCTTCTACTCCCCTTCCTTTCCCTGCCTTTCCTCTTCCCCTTCCATTCCCCTTCCCACGCATTCTCTCCCTCACCTTTTTCCTCAAACCTCCAAATTGTGAATGAGGAATGAGGAATGGGGATTGATGATAATGGAATGGTGGAATGCAATAATAATGATGGAATGGATGGAATGTTAATGGAATGGTGAAATGGAATGGAATGAAAGTGGAATGGTGGAATGAAATGATAATGGAGTTGTGGAATGGAATGGAATGAAAGTGGAATGGTGGAATGGAATGATTATGGAATGGTGGAATGGAATGATAATGATGGCGAGAATGGTGAAGTGGAATGATAATATAATAGTGGACTGGAATGATAAAGGAATGGTGGAATGGAATGGAATGAAAATTGAATGGTGGAATGGAATGATAATAAAGGAATGGAATGATACAGGAATGGTGGAATGGAATGATAATAAAGGAATGGAATGATACAGGAATGGTGGAATGGAATGATAAAGGAATGGTGGAATGGAATGGAATAAAAATGGAATGGTGTAATGGCATGATAATGGTGATAATGATGGTGATGACAATGGTGGTGATGGTGATGATGATGGCCTTCACGAGCGATTTTCTCCTCTCTCTCCCTTCACAGCCCTTGAGTGTGTGATCCATGTGGTACCTCCCCTCTTCCCCTCCTCCTCTTTCCCCTTCCTCCTCCTCCTCCTCCTCCCTAGAAGAGTGGAGTGAAGGAGGAAGGGAGGGAGGGATACAGGGAGAGATTTTGGTGCCATTTCGCGTAAGTGTATTTTTTCCTCTCTCTCTCTCTCTCTCTCTCTCTCCATTGTCACGGAATCACGCATGCGCAAAATTATATACATGTATCTCCACCTCCTCCACCTCCTTCTCTTCCTCTTCCACCTCCACCTCCTCTTTTTCCTACGCCTTCACATCCACCACCTTCTCCATCTCAATCCCTCCAACTTCACTTCCTCCTCCTCCTCCTCCTCCACTAGTTCTAAATGTGCTTGTCAACCTATAGACTGGTGACCGACTGGCTTGGTGGACGGAAAGGATGACTAACGAACTGACACATAGATAGTTAAAGGAAGTAACTGGCTTGAAAAAGGAGCATACGTACGTAGAAACTGATAAACAGATAAAGGAACAGAGTGGTTTGATGGACGAAATGATAGACAGTTAAAGAGACGAATGGAAAGGTAGCTTGGGCTGACAGACAGATGGAAAGACGTAGAGACAGATGAGGAGACGTATGGACAGGTTAATTAATAGATAGTCGTGTGGATTGAATGACCAACAGGTGGATGAAATAGATAAAGACAAACCGACATTCAGGTAACGTGAATTATGAATAGACCAGCAAACCTTAAAGCAGATAGACTTAGAGAGGAGCAGAATGGCATTGAGACGGACAGACAGACGCAGACCGATCCCTTCTTGCCGAGGCATTGACAGACAGACCAATGGATAGACAAGTAGTGATAGAAAGATTAGGACAGACTTACAGACAGACAGACAGAGAGCATCATGTCCCACCCTCAACATCGTGATATCCAAAGAAAGAGCGTTAGACTGCCCCTTCAAACCTCTTGCCCTCCTTACCCCTTACCCTTCTTTTCCCCTTACCCTTTTTTTTTTTATATAACCCCAGATCCCTATTTTCTTACCCCCTCGCTTCTTTTCCTCCCCATCTCCCCTTCCATCCCAATCCTTTGCCTCCTTACCCTTCGTTTCTACCTCCTTTCCCCTTACCCTCCCTTTCCCCTCACCCTTTTTTATAACCTCAGATCCTTATTTTCTTACCCCCTCGCTTCTTTTCCTCCCCCATCACCCCTTCCATCCCAATCCTTTGCCTCCTTATCCTTCGTTCCTCTCCCCCGTTCCCCTTACCCTCCTTTTCCCCCACCCTTTTTTTAACCCCAGACCCTTCTTTCTTCATCCCCTCTCTCCTTTTCCCCATTTCCCCTTCCATCCCAATCCTTTGCCTCCTTACTGTTTATTCCTGTCTCCTATCCCCCTTCACCTCTTCTCTTTTAACCTTATCCCTCATTCCTTTTCCCTCGTATCCCACTCTTGCACCCCCAAATCCTTCCCTTCTTAATCCATACTTCTCTTCTTTACCACGCCTTTCCCCCTTCACCCCTTCACCCCCTCACCCCGTCTGGAGGCCACTTACCACGTAGATCACACAGGCCGAAGTGAAGGCGAGAATTGGATGTCTTAAGAGAAGCAATGCATTCGTTCTTAGTCTTTTTTTTACGTAGATGCACGAGAGAACGCATGGAAGGGATTTACTGGTGACGTTTAATTATAAGGGGTAATATACTTTTATGATGTTGTTTGATGGTAAGGAGTAATTTTCGTTGTTTTGTAATAAGGAGAGTATCAGGACATCTCTCCTCCCGAAATTGACTTCCCTTTCGACCACTCCTCTTTACTCTTTTATATAGCAGCAGTGATCAGCAGGCTTGTTTTCATTGTTTTTTTTTTTTGTTTTTTTGTCCTTGAGCTGCTTCCTTTGCTTTAAAAAAAAAAGGAGATTTTCATAATAGACAACTGAGGAGTGTATTTGCTTGTTGCGTTGTTTTCTGTCTTGTTTTTCTTCACCAAATTGCATTGGATTTTGTTTGCCAAGAAAAGTAAAACACCTGAAGGATTAGAGTTCAAGAAAAAAACATGAGAGAGAGGAACAGTTTTGAAGAGTAAATTTACAAAGAAGTGAGAAGAGCTTGTGTGTAACCCGTTCAGTAGAAGCAAATAACAAGGACGTTACGAAGTGCCAGACATGACAGATAAAAAGAATTGTAAGGGAAAAATCAATAGAAGGTGACAATATCCTACAAATATCCTGCGATGAGAAGAACTTCATTCCCTCTTTTCCGTTTTTTCTAAGTGCGATATATTTTGTTGGCCAAGGAAAAGCGTGTGTGCGTACAGTGAAAATATATTAAATAAGTGCACATAAAATTTGAAAGCCTAAACCATATATTAAATAAATGCACGTAAACTTTGAAAGCCTAAAACTAAAAAGCGGAAAAAAGAAAAGACAAAAAAGGCCCATCAAGTTTAAGCTGAACCTGAGCTCCGCTGTTAGTGAAAAGAAAAAGCGCAGTGCAGATAAGGCGGAATATATTTTTACTTACTCTTTTTTTTCCCTTAATAGAAACGTGACGTGGGAGAGTAAGCAAACCCGGACACAGCAAGCCCACGTAAACAAGGTTGGATGTAGTTTTGCCTTATTAATGTTTTACTTAAAGAATCGTGCCGTGAGAGAGTAAGCGGACCGGAACACAGCAGGCCCACGTAGACAAGGATGGATGTAATTTTGCCTAATTATTGTTTTACTTAACGTGAGGTGAAAGAGTAAGCGGACCACCACACAGTAAACCCACATACGTATTCTTTCCCTGTGTAGACGAGCTCTGCGGAACACCTCTGAGGCATGGCAAGAGACCGTGAAAGAAAGTTAAAAGAAAGAAAATGGAGAAAAAGAAAAAAAAAACATGAAAGGACAGTAACGTAACGATATCGTGGCTTGCAGTGAAGTCGTATATTGTTGTAAAAATATCTTAGTGTTCCTTCTCTCTTTATGAACCTGAAATATCATCTTCTTAACATTGCATGATAATGAAAACTAGCAAAATAAGAAGCAGGAACGTAAGGACATCCTAACATGCAGTGAAGTCGTATATTGCTGTAAAAAATATCTTGGTGTTCCTTCTCTCTTTTTAAAACTAATATATCACCTCGTAATCTTGCAGAAAAACGAGAAGTGGCAAAACAGACACACATGTTCTTGTTTTTTTTAAGATGAAAGGGAAAGGGGTGTAAGAAAACCATATGCAAAATTATCTTTCTTTCACCATTGACGAAACTTAATATCCTCGTAAATGAATAAATATGGAAAAGAAAACCAGGAAAAAAGAAGCACAATTTATATTTCCATACCCTACCTACCCGCTGTGGAAGGTGCAAGTGAGGAAAGCGAATCATGTAATCATTAACCATATAGTTCAACACACCGTGTGGAGAAAGCTGAACCTGCTCCTGAGGGCCGCGCTGAGTGAAAGAAAACGGAGCACGCAGGAAGGTAATGCTCGTTCCACTCATCAGCGGGGGACGTGACTCTCGGCGGGGCGTGGAGTTAGTGAAACGCGGCACGGCGGCAGCGTAGACTTTTTTTCAAGCGGAATTGTTTTGATCCCCCTGACCTGCCCGCTTGCTCGCTAACCGCTTACCTCCGCTCCCACTGCTCTTGATTGCACTAGTATGACCATTGTTATTATTATTATTTTTATTTTTATTATTATTATTGTGGGGGGATTTTCACGGAAGCGTCAGGTCTATTCTTTTTTTTCTTTTTTCTTATCGTCATTCTTAGCACCCAAAAATATTCCTTCGTCTCGTCTTGTCTGCACTTTCGCCGAGGAAAAGTTTATATTAGTTTTGGAATTGCACTTTCCACCACAGCGTCCAAGGCACACACACACACACACACACACACACACACACACACACACACACACACACACACACACACACACACACACACACACACACACACACACACATATTAAAAAAAAACACTATGCAGAACCACTCCACCTTTTTATAATTACTGCTATCATCACCGCATAAATAAAGCCTTTTCACGATGCCTGGCGTAAGTTATTGTCTAATTATGTAATCATCTCCTTTCAAGTATGTATTAAAATGTATAAAGTATTTCTCTCTCTCTCTCTCTCTCTCTCTCTCTCTCTCTCTCTCTCTCTCTCTCTCTCTCTCTCTCTCTCTCTTTTTATCTTCCTTCTTCCCTTTCATTTGCCCTCCTTTCTCTTCTCTCTCTAATTTACTTCCCTTTCCTCCCTTTCCATCTACTGTCATTTCTATTTCCTCCTCCTTATTTTCTTTCCTTTTCCTTGCCCTCTTTCATCTTCGTTTCCTTCCCCTTACTCTCTTCTCTTACCTTCCCTGTTGATAATTATTACGTTCATTATAATTCTCTCTCTGCACATATCGAGCAATAATTCTGCATGGCAGCACTAATTCTCATCATTATATGGTCACGATTGAGCAAGTGTAAATAGTTTGTCTATGCGCATAATTATCATAAGCTTCTTTCTTTATATATATGATGGCATGTTGCGAAAGACGTAGAAGGATTTAGTATTTATAGTGAGATACATTTTAGAGCAAGATTGGCAGCTATTTGGTAGTGTTGTGGTTTATGTGATATATATAGTTATGATTATATATGTAGGTTGTTATCATTCTCTCCTTTTCTCTCTCTCTCTATCTATCTATCTGTCTATCTATCTGTTTCACTTTTTTTCTTTTTTTTTCTTTCTTTCTTTTCCTCTCTATCTCATTTGTAAAGTAAATCGTAAGCGTGACAGAGTTACATGAATAATAAATATGTGAAGTTGTCGTAATTATAATGTAAATCTGTTTAGTTAGAACACATTTTTAAGTAGAGATACTTTTAATCTTTCTTCTTAATGCTCTCCTACTTCTCTTCTTATCCCATTTCTCATTTTTTTCTTAACTTCTTTTACATTTTCTACCTCTAGCTATGTAAATACTTGGCTCAAACATGTTAAAAATAGTAATAATGTAAAAAAGTAGAAAAATACATTATATTGCTAAAGTATGTATAGGTAGAGTAGATAATAGAGCACAGTAGCTTAGCAAATGTTGAGAAGAAATAAAATGAATATAAGAGTAGGAGATAGGAACTAAGGAACGTATATATAGATTAAAACTAAACCAGAAGCTTTACATAGATAAAAATAAGTCAATAAACAGAGAAGTAGTAAGAAAATGAATATAAGACAGAAGATAGAAATTAAGGAACACAAAGACAAAAAAAAAAGGATTAAAACTAGACTAGAAACTTTAGAGAAATAAAAAAAATAAGCCAATAAACAGAGAAGTAGCAAGAAAATTATTATAAGACAGAAGAAAGAAATTAAAAACACATAAAAAAAACTAAAACTAAAGCAGAAATTTCAGATAGATAACGCCAATAAATAGATAAATAGATAAGTCAATTATTAGAATCAGACAGGAATTATATTGAAAAAGGAAGAGAGGTTAGTTGTATATAAGCATGACTGTGGGAATGGCTGTATTTACTCTTTCATTCCTTCCCTCCTAACAGTCCCTCCCTTCCTCCCTTCCCTCAACAGATCACCAGTAGAAACGTCCTTCCAAGAGGCGGAGTTTGCTCTACATCAGGTGCAGCAACAACAGCAACAACAGGAAAGCCAAAAACAACAGCACGAAAAAGAACAACAACAACAACAAAAACAGGAAGCGAGCAGCGGGGAGTGACGCAGGGGAACGGAAGAAGAGGAAGAGGAAGAGGAGTGGATGAAAGAGGAGGAGTAAGAGGAGTCATGCGATAGTGAGGAGTAAGAGAGGATAAAGATAGATAAGAAAGGAGGATAAATGATGAAGAGAGGTAAAGATAAATTTGATAAAGAAAGGGAGGGTAAAGGGAAGGGGTAAGAAAAAAAGGAGTTAAGGGATTAGTAAAGAAAAATAATGATAGGCGTTTAATTAAAAAAAGGTATTGTGGAGGCGTTCAGTGTGACTATTTTAAAATGTAGAGGTTTGTGAATGTTATTATTGTTATTATTATTATTATTATTATTATTATTATTATTATTATTATTATTATTATTATTATTATTATTATTATTATTATTATTATTATTATTATTATTATTATTATTATTATTATTATTATTACTATTGCTGAAACGTATTTTGGTGTTGAATTTTGTAATGTATATTGTAGTTTGCGATATATTCTTTTCGCATATCTCTCTCTCTCTCTCTCTCTCTCTCTCTCTCTCTCTCTCTCTCTCTCTCTCTCTCTCGCCATTTTCCTGATTGCCTTTTTTTTTATTTTGAGCAAAGTTTTCCTCAATTTCTCAGACCTCTCCATTTTCTTAACGCACACCCTCCCTTCCTCCTTTCCCTCCATCCCTCCCTCCCTCCCTCCATCCCTCCCTCCCTTCCCTCCATTCCTCCCTCCCTCCCTCCAGCAGACAATAACCTAATATCTTTCCTCCACTCATGTATCTCAAAGGTAAAATTCTTCTTCCTCCTTTCTATTTCACGGTGACGAAATATTATGCAAGAGGCGATCCTTTGTGACACGCGTGGCTGAGCGATGCCGGGTGGAAGGGGAGATGATTAATGGATATTGTGAATGGGATGGGAAAGGGATTTTTATAATATATTGCATTTTTTTTCTGAAGGTTGTCATGTGAGTCTTCTTATTTACTTTTTATTACTGTCATTTTGGATACTTTCTCACATTTTTTTCTCCCTTGCATATTTAAATACTTGCATACTTTTCATGAAATTTTATCTTACTTTATATATTTGTTTATTCATTTGTTTTGTTCGGGCTTTTTTTATAATTGTTTCCTTTTTTGTGCCCTTGAGCTTTCTTCTTTGTTGTAAAAAAAAATATTCATCTATTTACTCAATTATTTATTATTTTACTTTCAAGCTTATACATTGCAATTTATAAGACATGAAAAGACTAATACATATAACAAAAGACAATGTAAAAATACGTAGTAAGAGTTGAATGGCTTATTGTGTAGGAGACTAAATTTTACCGTCGGTGATATTAGTAAAAATGAGCAATGTTATTTTAATGTGATAACTCCACCAGCAGCCTGACACAATGGATCGCTTGCACATACTCTAGATACGTGGAAATATACATAGGAGATTAAGAACAGTGATGAGTAGGAAGGGTTTACACTCCTAGAAAGAAACTCCAATATTTTTCTGTCTTTTTCGAATTTGCTTGGAACGAATAACCTGTGAGCTCAAGTCAGTAAAGCGTTCAGTGCAGTAGTTAGTGCAGTAGTTAAGCTGAACCCATTCTCTCTCTCTAAGGGACCGTACACCGTTTTCTTTGTATGCTTCACCGTTTTTAATAACCAGGATGACTTTTCTATATTCTTGTACTGCACGAAGAGAGAATAATGACTTATATAAAGATAGAAAGGAACGGTGCACACGAATAGTAAATATTTTTCTTGATTTATCTACGATATGGAATGTGACATACAAACCTTCCTGCCTGTAATGATGACACGAAGTAATAATAATAATAATAATAATAATAATAATAATAATAATAATAATAATAATAATAATAATAATAATAATAATAATAATAATAATAATAATAATAATAATAATAATAATAATAATAATAATAATAATAATAATGCACTGTTACTTTGCCATTCTTTTTCATATGAAGCAAATTTTAATCTTACTTATGAAGATTATAAAGGAAAGTAAAGTATTGAGATATATTTTGTGAAAACATACTCGAAATTAAGTTGAAATATTTACCTCTCAAAATACACGACTGACGTACATTGAGAAGAGAAAATAATGAAGTCAAATACAAATTCTACTCAGAGCATTATGTAAACAGCCGAAGGAATGGAGTTCAAGGAAAAAAAGAGAGAGCGAGAGGGAAAAAAAAAACAGATTAGAAGATTAAATATGCAAAGTCGTGAAATAGCGTGTGTGTAGAAGCAAATATGAGTCAGTAAATAAAACGAAGGAAGGAAAGACATTACAGAGTGCCAGATATGAATAAAAACAATGAAAAAAAATTAATGAAGAAAATGAAATGTCGCTGAAAAATGAGTTGTTGGTGAAAATAACGATCCACAATGTTTCCTCCGTCTTCGTGTACGTGTATGTGTGTTTCCATATGTGTGTGTATATATGTGTGTACGTGTGTCTGTAGGCGTAGCTGTGTGCCTGGCTGCCTTCGGTGTACACAAGGTTGTTTGGTAGGCTTATAAAGAGGCTGCGAGTGAAGAAAAGATGTTTGTGAGTGTAATATTTTTTTTTTCTTAACACTGTCGTTATAAAAAGTTAAATATGTGTGGAAGCGTTCAGTCATTATGATTAGCAACCGTTCATATGCTCGCTTGTTGATGTTACTGTTTCTTCTTGTTTTTTGAGGCTCAGTAAAACTATAAAAGGTTCAAAAGAAAAGACAAAGAAAAAAAAAAGACAAAGTAAAAGACAAAAAATACTATTGAATTCTATATTTTTCAACGATTTTCAGCTTAATTATATTTTTTTTCGCGTTCGTGTATGCTTAAGAAAAAAAAAGATAAATGAATGTATAGAAATTACTACTTTTACACAAACAACCTCCCCCTCCCCCTTTAAACACACACACAAACACACACACACACACACACACACACACACACACACACACACACACACACACACACACACACACACACACACACACACACTTTTTTTTTCAATAGTTATGGATGTTGGATATGGAAAGAAAGAAAAAAGTAATGTGCGATTCCAATAATACAAATAATGATAACAACAACAACAACAGTAATAATAATAATAATAATAATAATAATAATAATAATAATAATAATAATAATAATAATAATAATAATAATGTTAACCCTTTTTTTTATGCAAGTAGATTATAAGTGTGTGTTTTTCTATTATTTATTTATTTATTTTCTCTCGTGTATGAATCTTTCTCGCTCTCTTGCACGCGTGTCGAATGAATTAAAACTCATTACTTATTCATTCACCTCGGCTGTTCATCATACTTATAAACCCACACACATATGATGCTCCAATTTACATTATATTGATCATTATACTTAAAACTTCACACACATATGATGCTCCTACTTATATTATATTCATCATTTTACTTATAACTCCACACACATATGATCCTCCTACTTATATTATCATTATATTGTCTCTTGCTCTCTATCTCTCTTTATATGTATACCTACCACCTCTGAGATTATGATAACGATGATGATGATGATGATGATAATGATGAAGGTTATGATAATGATTGTGATGGTTAAGTGCCTGATGAATTGATTAGAAAGTTAAATATAGTGATGATGATGATGACGATGATGATGATGATGATGATGATGCACAAAATAGAATGACTTACGTAATTACTATGATATGGATGATGAGGCACAATGAAAGCAGGTATTTCTTTTAACACACACACACACACACACACACACACACACACACACACACACACACACACACACACCACAAAACTGCAGCAAAGTGTAAAAAAAAGACATGTTTTAGTTTTTGTACATCAGAAATAAGAAAAAACAACAACTACTTAGACTTTTTATACAACAAGATTAATTCATTTTTACTAAACATCATGCCAACCTTTCAACCCTTCCCCCGTTTTCTCTTGAGTGTAGTGTCCGTTTTCTTTTGAGTAGTGACGTAGATAGAAAAAGGGAAGCCACTGAATACATGGGTAACAATTGTAGATGTAACTATTGTACTTCTCTATCTCTCTCCTATGACCAAAAAAATACAGTAGAATAGGAACTTAGTAATTACGGAAAAGGGAAAGAAAATGACGAAGGTTTGATAGTGTTTCTGTTGTGATTTATTGGTAAGGGAAAGGAAAATAGTGGAAAAAAGAGTAGAAAAGAAAATTGACCCCACTTTTGCGAATATATTTTACCGTTACCGTTTTTCTTAGAGTTTCCAAATGTGTCTTAATGGTTTTTGATGTGATAAATAAATAATAGATCTAGTCTTTAAAAAATGTCTAACCTGCATTGCATTTTTTCATCTACTCGTTTTTTATAGTTTCGTTTTTCGCATTTCTTCCCTCCTCTTCATGGATCTTCACTGTACGAGAACAATTATATTCATAAATAAACATAAAAAAAAACATACTTGAAGTTATAAAAAAATGGATTGTGGTTTTATTTACTTACTTGCTGTTGTTGTTGATGTTGTTCTTCTTCTTCTTCTTCATCATCATCTTTCTTCTTTTTTCTTCTATTTTTTTATGTTTCTTTCTTTCTTTCTTCCTTTCCTTCTTTCTTTCATTCCTTCTTTCTTTTTTCTTCTTATTCTTGTTTTTTTTCTCCATAAGCTACTTTACAAATTTTTATAACCTCAGTCTTTACTACTACTACTACTACTACAACTACTATTACATCTACTACTACTACTACTACTACTACTACTACCACCACCACCTCTACCTCCACCACCACCGCCACCACTACGATAATACCCGTAATAAACTACTACTACAAAAAAATACGAGCTCATATATTCCGGCTGGGCTCATGGAAACAAAAGCCTGTCGGGAAGCCACACAGAAAACGATGGATTTCCGGGGAGGGGGGGGCTATTAAAGGCTGACTATGATAAAGAGAGATCCGAATAACTTAGTATATGACCGTCACTGTAAGCTGCCTTTGATGGAGTGGATTACACGCTGATCTTTTTTTTTTGTTGTTGTTCTTTGTTTGTTTCCTGTTACGAGACTGGTTGAGTTTAGATGGTACATATTTTCATTTTTTTCATTATTTATATTGTTTGGGTTCTCTGTTTTGTTTTAGTATATGTATTTGAGAAGATGGAGTGAGTATGGTAGTTTAGGGATAAGAAATGGATGAGAAATAAAATGTTAGAGGATATATTTTGTTTTTTAAGCCGTATATTATTTTTCTCGCCTAAATAGCCTATGTCTGTGTGTTACCTGGCGCATTACCTGTCAATCTGCCTCTCACACCTACCATACCCAGCACAGGTGAACTTACAAAGCTTTATTTAATACGGACTTTCACTTTTCTTATTGTTTTCAGGTGAGTGTGTTTTGCATTCGAGGAAGAAAAACACATTCATAATAGTACTTTTATTTAGCATATCTTATTTGTTTATTTGTTTTTTATACATATCCATTTGCGAATTCTTATTATTTTGCTTTGTGTTAATTTGATAAAGAAAAACAGGAGTAAACAGGTGGAATGCGTGCTAATGTATTCATAATTTTGTTAGTTTGTTTGTTTGTTTGTTTATGGCGGGAACAAATACACATGAAGCCATAGAGAGTGTGTGTGTGTGTGTGTGTGTGTGTGTGTGTGTGTGTGTGTGTGTGTGTGTGTGTGTTCAGTATGTTGATGGTCGTGAGGGAGAGAAGTGGTGTTGTAGGTGGTGGTGATGGTGATGGTGGTGGTGATGGTGTGGTGATGGTGATGGTGTGGCAGTGATGGTGGTGTGATGGTGATGGTGGTGCCCTAATGGTGATGATGAAGATGGTATGGTGATGATGGTGATAGTTCGTGGGGAAAATAATGACACAATATAAAGGTGAATCATAATAATAATGACACTAATAATAATGATAGTGACGATAGTGATGATAGTGACTTAAAAACAATACGATAGAACTACTACTACTACTACTACTACTACTACTACTACTACTACTACTACTACTACTACTACTACTACTACTACTACTACTACTACTACTACTGCGGTAACAAGAAAGCAGTGTTGCCAGCTCTTCCACACCATGAGGTTCCCAACAGTCTTCCGCAAGGGCCGCCCCAAGACCATAGGTAAGATGTGGCAACACTGTAACACGTAACTTTGCATTCATTGTTGCCAGAAAAAAAGAATGAACGTAAAAAAACACAAATCCCAGTAATTTAAAGATTTTTGTTGCGCGCGTGTGTGTGTGTGTGTGTGTGTGTGTGTGTGTGTGTGTGTGTGCAAGTGAAAATGGGAAGTTGTAGTTTTTATGAACACACACACACACACACACACACACACACACACACACACGAAAAATGAGGCGATTTAAAACATTAGTACACCCATTCGTTATGTGTGTGTGTGAGAGAGAGAGAGAGAGAGAGAGAGAGAGAGAGAGAGAACAGGACAGCGATGCTTCTATAAATATTTCATGCTAATTCACTTTTCCTCCTCCCCCACCTCACAGTCTCTCTCTCTCTCTCTCTCTACCATAATTTATCCACGGACAAAGAAGGGAAAAAAAAACGAAATACACTTATCAATGTCTTTTCGTAATTACAACGTAGTACCTCTCTCTCTCTCTCTCTCTCTCTCTCTCTCTCTCTCTCTCTCTCTGTAAAAAATAATAATACTGATCCATGGTTGAGAAGGATGACAATAATAACTTGCCTACCGACCAAGAGAGAGAGAGAGAGAGAGAGAGAGAGAGAGAGAGAGAGAGAGAGAGCGGGCGTGGCCTCAAGTCTCAGTATGCTGGCTGCCACGCTAGCTCTTGGACATGGTGGTATATCGCTCCTCCTTCTCGCCCCCGTAGACAAAAGGGGAGAGGGTGCAAACAACGGCCGGGGTGAGGGGCGGGTGCGAGGGTGACGAAGGGGGTGTTTAGGGTGCGGTGAGGGCGCCTGGACGTGCTGACAGTGACGGGCGGAGGTGGAACAGTGAGGTTTTGTGTTTCGAAGCGATTTGTGTTCGGTGATTCGGCCATTGTAACACACACACACACACACACACACGTACACACTCTTACACACACACTCATACATACACTTACACACACACGCACACACTCTTACACACACATACATACATACATACATACACTTACACACACACACACACACACACACACACACACACACCTGTACGTAATTTCCATATCAAATGAAGGAGAATAGTGATGATAGTGACAATGTATTACAGTGAAAGTGATGGTGATAATGATGATGATAATAATAATAATAATAACAATATTAATAATAGAGGGATGGATATTAATAGTGGTAATGAGAATAATAACAGCAATAATAACAATGAGAATAGTAACGGTAATACACACACTCACTATGATAAAACTAATAACAATGATAATGATGATGATGATAACAACGGTGACAACAATGATGATAATGACGATGATGAAAACAACAACATCGGTTCGTGTATTTCCCTCAAGAAAAAATAATAATAATATACAAATGTCAGGTTTTAATTCTCGTCATTACCATACTAAATACTAATACGAAATGAAGCACTAATTATAGCCTACTGATGAGATATAAATTGTCGCCGTTGTTATTATTGTTATTATTGCTATTACCGTTAGTGTCATTGTTATTATTATTATTGTTGGTGATGATAATGATAGTAAATTGTAATAATCATAATAAACATAATATTGTATGCTTCATTTAGCTAAAGTGCACTAGACTACACACAAGAAAAAACTAAACAAAAATAGTATCAGTTAAAGGGAAATAAGAGAAAATATATATATCCTTGAAAATTGAAAATACTCTATTCTGAAAACTCGAAAAAAAAGGAAAAAGCAAATCTTGAAAAACAAATATAGTTATTACCAACGAGAGAACAGCTGACCAAACAACGTGAAATCACAAGTTGAAGCAAAGGGAAGTGAAAAAATATATACAAATGCAAACAGAGAAACTGAAAAGGGAAAATAGGCAAGAAATATACGAATAAAAAGTCGAATTGAAAAAAAGTGGAAGGCAGAAAACAATGAAGAAGGAAACTTAATTGTCGCTCGCAAACATACTGAATCTAAAACAAAAATAATAAGGAAAAAAATAATTGTATACGTAAACACATAAGAAGAAAATGCACGCTAAGATAAAGATATAAGAGGACAAGGAAACAATGTGACTGGTGAGGAAAACAAATCGTGGAACAGAATGGAATAAGAAAAGAAGGATAACGGAAAAAAGATAGCAAATTAGAAAAGAAAGAAAGAACAAAGATAGCAAATAAGAAAAGAAAGAAAAAAATAGCAAATAGGAAAAGAAGGAAAAGAAAAAGATAGCAAATAAATGCAAAAATGAAATAACAATAAAAAATAAATGAAAAATGCTATCAGGAGCAATGGACAGGAAGAGATAGAAAGAAAGATAAAAGGATAACAAAGAAAGAAAGACGGAAACTGAAAACGACGATTGAAAAGAAAGGAAAAATGAAAACAGGAAGGAACAGGTAAAAAAAAAAGCGGAGGAGAGGAAAAAAAAGAAAGAGAAAGAGATAGAAGATAAAACAAAACAAAAGAAGAAAAGAAGAAAAATGAAAACAAGAGACGAAGGATAAAAAAACAAAAAAAAATCAGAAAAAACGGATAAAAAAAACTACAGAAGAAAAATAAAAAAAATAGAAAAAGAAGAAAAACAAACAAAAACAAACAGAAGGGGGAGAAGAGAGAGGAGGTCATGTTAGAGTTTGGGTCGCTGGGGTCAGGCGGCGCCGTGGGGGGGTCAGCGGGGGGGGCGGGGGGGCCGTGGGAGGAGATACTGGACCGTGATTGGCTGCCAGGTGAGTGTGACGTCATCTGTTTGGGGCTGTTTAGGAAGGACATGTTTGTGTGTTTTATTTTGTGTATTATTTTTTAATTTATTTCATTTATTTTATTTGTTTATTTTTCATTGTTTTATTTGTGTTTGTTTTCTACGGTGTTTTTTTTATTGATTCATTTGTTCTGTTTTATTTGTTTATTTTTTTTTACTTGATTTGTTTTACGTGTGTTTGTTTTCT
>NC_066545.1:12436570-12446570 GCF_024679095.1 Eriocheir sinensis | reverse complement strand
TTCATTCGTTTCTTCTTTATTCTCTTCACTCATGTCTGTTTCCTTCTTTCCTTCATCTTCTATTTATCTCCCTTTCTTATTTTCCTTCATTCATTTCTTCTTTATTTCCTTCACTCATGTCTGTTTCCTTCTTTCCTTCATCTTCTATTTATCTCCCTTTCTTCTATTCCTTCATTCGTTACTTCTTTATTTTCTTCACTCATTTCTGTTTTCTTCTTTCCTTCATCTTCTATTTATCTCCCTTTCTTCTATTCCTTCATTCGTTTCTTCTTTATTCTCTTCACTCATGTCTGTTTCCTTCTTTCCTTCATCTTCTATTTATCTCCCTTCCTTCCATTCTCTCATTCCCTCATTCGTTGTATTTCCTCTTGTATTTCCACTTCTTCCTTTTTCTCTCTTCCCGTCTTTTTCTTTCCGTCTTTCTTCTCCTTATTCTTATCATCATTTACACTTTGAGTTATTCGTGTGTTCTTTGCCTCCCTTCCTTTCCATTCCTTTCCTTATTCCCTCATTCTTCATCCTGTCTACTCTTGCTTATTCCTTCTTTCTTCTATTTTCTCATCATCTTCTTTTCCCATTAGTAATATTAGCATTCACACCTATCTCATTCTTACCTGCCTTCTCTCTCCCTTCCTTCCTCATTCCTCATTCCCTCATTCTATTCCCTTCTTTCTTCCATTCCCCATTTATCTCCCTTTCCCATGAGTAATATTACCATTCACACCTGTCTCATTCTTACCTGTTCTCTCTCCCTCCCTTTCTTCCCTCCTTCCTCATTCCCTCATTCTCTTCACTTATTTTTCTTCCCTTCATTCTTCCATTCCCCATTTATCTCCCTTTCCCATTAGCATTATAGCCATTCACATTCACACCAAACCCATTCTTACCTACCCTCCCTCCCTTCCTCCCTCCCTCCCTCCCTTTCATTCCTTCACTCCCTTCCCACTTCTTTATCCAATTCTTTCCTGCCCACCTCTTTCCCCCCTCGCATGCGACTGTCATTTGTTTCCCAGACCCTGATACCCGATACGGCGTGTTCGTGGAATCCATTAGTCTCGAGGTGGGTGGAGGGGGCCGGGAAAAGGAATCAGAGAGTGGATGGAGGGTTAGTAATGGAGCGGAAGCCTGGAGCAAGAGGATCAAGTGGAAAGGAGAAGAAGGAAAGGGGATCGAGAGGATAGAAGTGGCAGGAAAAAGAATTAGGTTGAAGAGGAAGAGGATTAAGAGGTTAGGAGGGTGGATGTAGGGTTGGTAATGGAGTGGAAGCCTGGAGCAAGAGGATTAAGTGGAAAGGAGAAGAAGGAAAGAGGATGGGGAGGATAGAAATGGCATGAAAGAAAATTAGAAGGTGGAAGAGGATTATTAGGTTAGGAGGGTGAATAGTGAGGAACGGGAAAAGGAATCAGAGGGTGGATAGAGGGTTGGATAATGGAGTGTAGGCCTGGAGGAAGAGGATTAAGTGGAAAGAAGAAGAAGGAAAGAGGATCGAGAGAATAGAAGTGGCAGGAAAGAGAATTAGAAGGTGGATAGAGAGTTGGATAATGGAGTTGAAATCGGAAGCAAGAGGGTGAAGAGGGAAAGAGAAGAGGAAAAGGGATTGGGTTGAAAGAAGAATAAGTAAGAGGATTCGAGAGTATAGAAAGATGGTGGCAGAATAACGAGTAGCAAGGAAGGGTTTAGATCCTGTGGTAATGGAGTTCAGGTCGGAAGGAAGAGGATCAAGGGGAAAGGACAAGAGGAAAGAGGATCGGAAAGACAGAAGGGTGGATCAGATGTGGTAGAGTGTGGAGAAGTGTGGAGGGGAGAGAGGGATTAGATTCTCGGGTAATGGAGCAAGAGGGTGAAGTGGAAGGGAGAATTAGGAAGAGGTTGAAGAAGATAAAAGGAGAGATGAAGAGTAATAACAATAATAAGAAGAATGAAAATAATGACAATGGAAAGAAGAATAAGAAGAGCTATGATAAGGATAATAACAGGAGTGATTTTTTTTTTTTTTTTTACAGCAGAGGAAACAGTGCAAGGGCGTGAAAAAAAAGAAAACTAATGAAAAAAAGCCCGCTAGTCAATTAGTGGATAGGAAAAAAGTATGTAAATTAATGTATTGCCAGATTTAGCTACACGATATGATGATGATGAAAAGAAAAAGAAGAACAAGCAGCAAGTGGAAAGGAGAATAAAGAAGAGGATAAGAGGGTAGAATGATAGATAAGAGGCGATTGTGGAATAAAGAGGAGGAATTGAATGGTTAAAAGCTTATATAGATAGTGGAAGAGGGGAATCATCACAGTGGATAAAGACTTGGAATAAGGAAGTGGATCGAAGAAGGAGGATCAGATGGAATGTCAAGTGGAATGGAGAATAAAGAAGAGGTTAAAGAGGATAAGAGGAAAGATAAGAGGCGATGGTGGAAGAGGGGAATCATTACAGTGGATAAAGAACTGGAATAAGGAAGTGGATCGAAGAAGGAGGATCAGATGGAATGTCAAGTGGAATGGAGAATAAAGAAGAGATTAAAGAGGATAAGAGGAAAGATAAGAGGCGATGGTGGAAGAGGGGAATCATCACAGTGGATAAAGAACTGGAATAAGGAAGTGGATCGAAGAAGGAGGATCAGATGGAATGTCAAGTGGAATGGAGAATAAAGAAGAGATTAAAGAGGATAAGAGGAAAGATAAGAGGCGATGGTGGAATATAAAGAGGAGGAAATAAATGATTAAAAACTTATATAGATAGTGGAAGAGGGGAATCATTACAGTGGATAAAGAACTGGAATAAGAAATACCATCGAATAAGGAGGATCATATAGACACAAGAACAGACAAGGGGATCAGGGGAACAGGAGGAAGGAAAGAAAGGATTAGCATGGAAAGCGAGGGTTATGAGGGAGATCAGTAGGTGAGAAGAGGGTTGAAATGAGAAGAGGGAAATAAGAGGAATTACTAAGGACATAAAGGATTAGGAGGAAGATTAGCAGGAGAGAAAATGATCTGAATTAGGAGAAGGAAAGAAGGGAATTAGAAAAGATTGATAGGGTAGATAGATAGGTATAGATAGAAGCTAGAAATGAGGAAAGGGAAAGAAAGAGGAGAAAGGATAAGGAAAAAGGTCAACAGGAGAGAAAAGGATTGAATAAAGAGATAGAAAGGAAGGAATTAAAGAAGAAAGAGAGGGTTAAGAGGAGGCTAAGTAGATAGATAAAAGGTTGGAAAAGGAGGGAAAGAAAGGGGTTACAAAGGAAAGAAAGGATTAGGAAAAAGATTAACAGGTGGGAAAAGATTTGAATAAGAAGAGGGAAATAAAGGGAATTAGAAAAGAAAGAGATGGTTAAAAGAAAGGGTTAGTAGATAGATAAAATGTTGGGATAATAAGGAGAGGGAAAGGAAAGTTTAGAGAGGAAAGGAATTGAGATAAGGAGAGGGAAAGAAAGGGAGTAGAAAAGAAAGCGAGGATAAGTAAATAGATAAAAGGTTGGGATAAGGAGAAAGAAAGAAAGGATAAAGAGGAGGATCAGCAGGTGGGAAGAGGATTGTAATGAGGAGAGGGAGAGAAAGTATCAACAAGGGAAGGACAGTGTTAGGCAGATCAGCACCTACATAGAAGCTCGGAACAAAGGGATCTGATTACAATACAAAGGATCAGGTGATGGGATTAAGGCGCTAATGGAAGGAAGGCGAGTAATAGGGTGTTGGGAGTGCATGGAAAGGTTTAAAAAGGAAGATCAGAGGAAATGGAAGTTGAAAATAGCTTGGCATTGGATTTGAAAGGAGGATCGGAGGGAAAGGAAGTTCAAAGAAGTTTCGTATTGAATTAAACAGAAGGATCAGATGAAAATAAGAGTTAGGAGTAGATTGACATTGGAATAAAAAGGAAGATCAGAGAAAATGGAAGTTGAAAGTAGCTTGGCATTGGATTTGAAAGGAGGATCGGAGGGAAAGGAAGTTCAAAGTAGTTTCGTATTGGATTAAAAAGGAGGATCAGATGAAAAAAAGAATTAGAAGTAGATTGGCATTGGAATTAAAAGGAAGATCAGAGGAAATGGAGGTTGAAAGTAGCTTGGGATTGTATTATAAAGGAGAATCGGAAGAAAAGGAAGTTCAAAGTAGTTTCGTATCGGATTAAAAAGAAGGATCAGATGAAAATAAGAGTTAGGAGTAGATTGAAATTGGAATAAAAAGGAAGATCAGAGGAAATGGAAGTTGAAGGTAGTTTGGTGTTGGAATAAAAAAGGAAGATCAGAGGAAATGGTAGTTGAAGGCAGTTTGGTATTGGATTTAAAAGGAGGATCAGGTGGAAAGGGATTGGAAGTTGCTTGGTGTTATATATAATTAATTTTCTTTGTCTAAGGTGTGTCGAAGTTAAAGATTTTGTGACTTATACTGTTTGTTCTCTTCCTCTTCTACCTGTTGCACTGTTTATTGAGTCATACAACAACAACAACAACAACAACAACAACAACAACAACAACAAGATAGTAATACAACAACAACAACAACAACAACAACAACAACAACAACAACAACAACAACAGCAACAATATTACTACTACTAATAATAATGATAATAAAAATAATATTACACAAAAAAAATAAGGCTTTTAGTGAACATAGAAAAAAAAATACCGTATTGCCGGATATAGCTACATCGCACACACAAAAAAAACTTAATTACATAGAAAGCGTCCTATTAAAAAGATTGGAGTTCCCTAATAGGATTGAACCCTCTCGCAGCAAGCCAAGTACGGTTAGCTAATTGGATAACAGGATCAGAACCTTAACTGGATAGAGGAGAGGACTGGATACGGATATGGATAAGCGAGTGGAAAAGAACATAGAGGATTACGAACTTTAGAATCCATTTAAAATATACTTACGAGATTATTTTAAACGTGTATAAGGGGTCGGAATTTGTTTAGTTATTGGAGTTGAATCTATATACTTTTGTTTTGTTCTCTCTTTATTATTATTCTCCTCTTCTCCTTCCTTCCTCTTCCTTCCTCATTCCTTCATTCTTCGTTCTGTTCTTCATTTTATTTTCCGTTACTAATTCCTTCTTCTTCCTTTCTCAATCCCTCATTCCTCGTTCTGCTTTGTCTTATTCATTCCATCCTCTTCCTTCTTCCTTCATTCCCTCATTTGGATCAAGTATATAAAAGGGATTGAAACATGTATGACTTAGGATTGGAATGCACTTGGATAAATATTTGACTCATGTATAAATAAATGCTTGAATAATGTTTTGGATAGAGGATTGAATTATATCAGAGAATTATATAGAAGTATGTAAAGAGGATTGAAGAAAATTTTCGAAAGAGGGTTGGATTCTATACGTATAAGGGATTGGATTCTGTTCGGCTAGAGGGTTGGATCCTGTTGTCTTGGGCAGGTGTATACAGGTGTTCTGATGCCTTCTCGAGGTTGAGGGGCTGTGGTGTAGGGAGACGGAAATCAATATGTGTGTGTGTGTGTGTGTGTGTGTGTGTGTGTGTGTGTGTGTGTGTGTGTGTGTGAGATACTCCTCTGTTTCCAGGCTGTCGGAATGGCACGCGGATATTTGTTTATAGCTCTCTCTCTCTCTCTCTCTCTCTCTCTCTCTCTCTCTCTCTTTTTGTTCTTCCCACAACTTATATATAATATTGTGTGTGTGTGTGTGTGTGTGTGTGTGTGTGTGTGTGTGTGTGTGTGTGTGTGTGTGTGTGTGTGTGTGTGTGTGTGTGTGTGTGTGTGTGTGTGTGTGTGTGTGTGTGTGTGTGTGTGTGTGTGTGTGTGTGTGTGTGTGTGTGTGTGTGTTTACGTTTTGCATTCGGCGTTGTAAGGATCCCTTTGTCCCTTTGTCCCACCAGTGCGCACGAGAGAGAGAGAGAGAGAGAGAGAGAGAGAGAGAGAGATAAATGAAGCTGTAGGTACGAGAGAGTACGAGGAATTAGAGAGAGAGAGAGAGAGAGAGAGAGAGAGAGAGAGAGAGAGAGAGAGAGAGAGAGAGAGAGAGAGAATTACTACTGTCCCCCACACAATAGGAGTCGTCAGGATTCATTTGCCAACACACACACACACACACACACACACACACACACTTATCATTACTCACATACACTCGGGAAACTCTTGTACATACATTTCTCTTGGCTATTGTGTGTGTGTGTGTGTGTGTGTGTGTGTGTGTGTGTGTGGTTGTTTTGATGGCGTGTGTGGGGAGGGTAATTATCTCCAAACTTTCCACTCATTCATTCATTAACCCGTAATTAATCTAGTCATTGGTCTGATGGACGTGTGTGATTCATGGGTGGTGACGTAACGGGCTGATGATTGGGTAAGAAGAACGACGGAAGGAAGGAAGGGAGGAAAGAAGGAAGGAATGGTTGGAGGGAGGAAGGAAAGAAGGAAGGGAGGAATGAATGAAGGAAGGAAAGAAGGAAGGGAGGAAGGAAGGAAATAAGGGAGGGAGGAAAGAAGGAAGGAAAGACGAAAGGAAGGAAAGACGGAAGGAAGGAAGGAAGGAAGGACGGAAGGAATGAAAAGAAGGAAGGAAGGAAAAACGAAAGGAAGGGATGAAGGGAGGAAGGAAAGAAGGGAGGAAGGAAGGAAGGAAGGATGGAAGGAAGGAAGGATGGAAGCAAGAAAGGAAGGGAGGAATGAATGAAGGAATGAAGGAAGGGTAGAAGGAAGGAAGAGAGGAAGGAATGGTGGAGGGATGTTAGGAGGAAAGGGAGGGAGAAAGGGAGGAAGGAAGGATGGAATAGAGGAAAGAGGAAGGAAGAAATGAAGGTATGGAGGAGGGAAAGAGAGAAAAAAAGAAATAGAAAGAAAGAAAGAAAATGGGATAAAATGGAGGGAGGCAGAAAGAAAGGAAGAAAGGGAGGAAGAGATTTGTGGAAGGAGGGAGGTAGGGAGGGAGGGATGAAGTAAAGAAGGGAAAATGGGAGGAAGGAAGGGAAAATGGGAGGAAGGAAGGGAAGGAGGGAGGGAGGAAGGAAAGGAAGGATGGAGAATGGAGCTAAAGGAAAAAGGGAGGGAAGGAGGGAGGGAGGGAGGGAGATGGAATGAGGAAGGAAGGGCTTTCATAGATATATATAGATTTATGTGTTTATCTAGCCAAGAAAAGGAAAAGGAATAATATATATGTATCTGATTTATTTTTTCATCATACGCTTTTTATTTATATGGGAAGAAAAGAGAGAAGGAAGGAAGGAAGAGAGGAAGGAAGGATGGAAGGAAGGAAGGAAGGACGAAAGGAAGGAAAGACGGAAGGAAGGGATGGAGGGAGGTAGGAAAGAAGGAAGGGAGGAGGGAAGGAAGAGAGGAAGGAAGGATGGAAGGAAGGAAGGGAGGACGAAAGGAAGGAAAGACGGAAGGAAGGACGAAAGGAAGGAAAGACGGAAGGAAGGGATGGAGGGAAGGAAGAGAGGAAGGAAGGAAGGAAGGACGAAAGGAAGGAAAGACGGAAGGAAGGGATGGAAGAAGGAAGGAAAGAAGGAAGGGAGGAGGGAAGGAAGAGAGGAAGGAAGGAAGAGAGGAAGGAAGGGTGGAAGGAAGGTAGGAGGAAAGGGAGAGAAAAAGGGAGGAAGGAAGGATGGAAGAAAGAGAGGAAGGAAGGAATGAAGGAAGGGAGGGAAGAGTAATCAATTTCTTTCTAGTTTTATTGTTATTATTATTTACTTTATTCTTTGGTTTTCGTTTTATTGCCACATTTCTTTGTCTAGTTTATTTTTGTTTATTTTGTTTATTTATCTTTTCAGTTATTCGATATTTCATTAACTCTTTTTTTTCTCTCTTTTTCTCTCTCCTATTTATTCACATGTAACTATTTATGGACTCCTTCAATTACTCGTCGACTAATTCATTTATACCACCAAATTTATTCATATATTCATCAATTAATTCATTCGTTCCCTTCCTCACCCACTCACACACCCACATATATAAACAAATAAAAATCGCCTTTCTTAAATATTCGTCTTTGATCATTAGGTTTGTGGTGGTGGTGGTGGTGGTGTTGACGGTGGCGGGATGTTATTGTAATTTCTAAGTTAATTAAGATTGTGATTACCTTTACCCAGAAGACATGAGGAAGGTAATTAAGCGTGTCTGTGTGTGTGTGTGTGTGTGTGTGTGTGTGTGTGTGTGTGTGTGTGTGTGTTTGTTTGTACGCTTCCTTCGCCTCTCCGTCTGTCTTCCTGTCCGTTAACCTGTCCATCCATCTCTCTCTCTCTCTCTCTCTCCCTCAATTTTAAGACCAGGAAGAGGCGGGTCAGCAGGAGGAATGGAGAGGAGGAGGAGGAGGAGGAGGAGGAGGAAGAGGAGGGGGAGAATAATGATGATGAGAAGGGGAGGGAGGGAGGGAGGGAGGAAAGAGAGAGGGAGGGAAAGAGGAAGGGGAGGAGGAAGAGCTGGAGGGAATGACTGATGGGGAGAGAGAGAGAGAGAGAGAGAGAGAGAGAGAGAGAGAGAGAGAGAGAGAGAGAGAGAGAGAGAGAGAGAGAGAGAGAGAGAGAGAGGAAGGAGGAGGAAGGTAAAGATGGGCAAATTAATTAAGAGAGAGAGAGAGAGAGAGAGAGAGAGAGAGAGAGAGAGAGAGAGAGAGAGAGAGAGAGAGAGAGAGAGAGAGAGAGAGAGAGAGAGAGAGAGAGAGAGACATTCCCACTTTGTAAATATCATCTCTCTCTCTCTCTCTCTTCCGTTCCCTTCCACTTCCTCCATTCTCAATTTTCCTCTTTCCATTTTTCTTCTCCTTCCTTCCTTTGTAACAGAGAGAGAGAGAGAGAGAGAGAGAGAGAGAGAGAGAGAGAGAGAGAGAGAGAGAGAGGAAACCAGGAAGGGGAAGGGAGTGATTAGGTTAAGAGCTCGAAGGAAAGGGAGAAGAAATGAGAGAAGGAGAGGAAGGAAGGGAGGAAGGAAGGAAGGGATAATGAGATGGAAGGAGGGCAGGAGGAAAGGCCGATAGTGGGGTACGTGAGTTGAAAGAGAGGAGGAGGAAGAGGAGGAGGAGGAAGGGAAGGAATGGGAAGGAGAGGGAAGAGAATCGAGGGGGGAATGAAACAGAGGCAGTGGAACGGAAGGAAGAGAAGGAAATAGAAATGAAATAAAAAATGGAAGGGAAAAGGAAAGGATTGGAAGGTAAATAAGGCAAATGGAGAGAAATAGAAGCAAATTGGAGAGGGAAAGGAGGGGAAGGAAATCAAGAGAAGGGAGTGGAAAGGAAAGACAGAATGGGAGAGAAAGGGAAATAAAGTTAATGGAAGGGAATGGACGCAATTGGAAAGGGAAAGGAGGGGAAGGGAATCAAGAGAAGGGAGTGGAAAGGGAAAGACAGAATGGGAGAGAAAGGGAAATAAAGCAAATGGAAGAGAATGGACGCAATTGAAAAGGGAAAGGAGGGGAAGGGAATCAAGAGAAGGGAGTGGAAGGGAAAGAAAGTTATGGGAGGGAAAGGGAAAGGAGAGGAAAGGAAATAAAGTAAGTGGAGAGGAATAGAAGCAATTGAAAAGGGTAAGGAGGGGAAGGAAATTAAGAGAAGGGAGTGGACAGGGAAAGAAAGAATGGGAGAGAATGGAAGAGGAGAGGAAGATAAATAAAGAAAATGGAGAGGAAAGGAAGGAATTGGAGAGGGAAAGGGGAGGAAGGAAATCAAGAGAAGGGAATGGAAGGGAAAGAAACAATGGAAGAGAAAGGGAAAGGAGAGGAAGGTAGATAAAGCAAATGGAAAGGAGTGGAAGCAATTGGAAAGGGAAAGGGGAGGAAAGGAATAAAGAAAAGTGAATGGAAAGGAAAGAAAGTTTTGGGAAAGGAAAAGGAGAGTAAGGAAAATCAAGGAAAAGAAAGAGGGAATAAAGAGAGTAAGGGGAAGGAAAAGAGAAATGAGAGAGAGTAAGGAAATAGGAACAGAGTAAGAAGAAGGAAAAAAGAAAGAAAATAAATTGGAAGGAAGGAAAAGGAAGTGAAATAGAGAAAGGAGAGATAGAAAAAGTGAAATGAGAGAGAGAGAGAGAGAGAGAGAGAGAGAGAGA
>NC_066545.1:12356570-12429070 GCF_024679095.1 Eriocheir sinensis | reverse complement strand
TGTTGTTGTTTTTTAGTTTGTGATACGAGAGTGGATTTTCTTTATTTTTTGTTGTTATTTTTTTCTCTTATTTATTTTTGTTACTGTCTTTTGTTTTTGTTTTTGTTTTTAGGACACATGAGTTGGCCTTCGTTATTATTTTTTTGTTATTTTTTGTTTTGTTTTTTTACTGTAATTTATTGTTATTTTCTTTTGCTTTGTGTGTGTGTGTGTGTGTGTGTGTGTGTGTGTGTGTGTGTGTGTGTGTTTGATTGTCTCTGCTTATTGTTATTTCTTTTCATGGAATTTATCTTTTTCTCTTTTTTTTCTTCTTTTTTTACGTTAAAGGGCAAATAACGGATTTTTAAAGTTCACAAGACGCTTCTCACACGAAGGAACAGAAATAGAAAATGCCAAGAAAGAATGACTGGATTTTGTATCAATTATTAAGGTTCCTTTTCTCATTCCTATTCCTATTCTCATTTTCATTTCAATTCTCATTTTTATTCTAGTTACTCCTTTTTTTGTTCTTTTGTTCATGATCTTGTTTTTGTTCTTCTTCATCTTCTTGTTCTTTTACTTCTTAATTTTCTTCTTCCTCTTCTTATCCTTATTATTCTTATTTTTATTACTCTTATTCTTATTCTTTTATTGTTGTTATCATCATCATCATCATCATCATCATCATCATTACGACCACAACTGCATCACCAGCCTCCGCCTCGCCAGGTAACTTAATGAGCTGATCGTAACTTAATTAAAGGTGTTAGTGTGCCGGCCCGGATGTTTCTCACCTGGCGGGAATGTTGTGTTGATGCTGCCGTGTGTTGCGTGTCTGCGTGTGCGTGTGTGTGTGTGTGTGTGTGTGTGTGTGTGTGTGTGTGTGTTTTGTGTTGTGTTGTGTTATGTTGTTGTTGAAGGTTGAGTATTGCGTGTGTGTTGAAAGCGTTGAAATTTATGTGGTGTGTGTGTGTGTGTGTGTGTGTGTGTGTGTGTGAGAGAGAGAGAGAGAGGCGACAGGGGGTTGCAAAATTGAAAACTCAATTTATCTCACGCGTCAGTGTGTGTGTGTGTGTGTGTGTGTGTGTGTGTAATTCACCACGGCCTGATCACAAGTTGGACTCGCTTTCGCCAGCAGGTACCCTCATTAGTCAATCTCTGGGTACTGCCAGGACCTCACACCTCACACACCCCATCACCCTTGCTCAAGGGGGAACACTAACCACTCCTAGTCAACGGAAAGAATCCGGCCTGAGCAGGGCTCGAACTGCCGCCTGTTTGGCCGTGAAGCCTTGCAGCGCGGCGCTTTAGCTGATTGAGCTACCGGAGCTGTGTGTGTGTGTGTGTGTGTGTGTGTGTGTGTGTGTGTGTGTGCTATATTCCGGCATATTCACCCAGCACTATGTACAGCCGTAACATTTGCATGTTTGTTAAACAGATTGAACATTCCACCGACAAACTGAAATATGAACTGACTGGGACGCATCACATGGGCGCCCGTATTGGATCAGATAACTCCATTACTTTACCCTTTTCCAATGATGCTGATGCTGCTACTGTGCCTACTACTACTACTACTACTACTACTACTACTACTACTGTTACTACTACTACTACTACTACTACTACTACTACTACTACTGTTACTACTACTACTACCACTACTACTACTACTTCCTGCTAGAATTATTGCTATTGTTATTATTTGTTTACTATTATCGTTATCATTATTATTATTGTCATCATCTTTAGCATCATTATCATATCCTGGCCATCAACAACATCTTTTTTTTCCTCCTCCAACTCCTTCTCTCCTGCCTACTACTCCTCTTCTCCTCATTATCTTTCTAGTTAACCTCTCCTTCCTCCCTCTCGACCCCATCTTCTACACCATTATCACCTCACCACCACCACCACCACCACCCTACTTACACCATCCCCTACCACCACCACCACCACCTTCCATCACCACCACCACCCCCATCACCTTCCATCACCATCACTAACCCATCTCTCTCTCTCTCTCTCCGCCCCCCAGACAATGAGGTTCGCTTCCTGCTGCCGCCCACTCAGCAGACGAGGTATCAGACGAAGGTGTTCCAGCAGTCCGTCACCATCCTCATCAAGCTACAGGTAAGCAGGTGAAGGTGTGGCTGTTGTTGTTGTTGTTGTTGTTGTTGTTGTTGTTGTTGTTGTTGTGATGTTAGCAGCTCAAGGGAGAAAACAAACAAAAAAACAAAGAAAATAAAGCCCTGTTAGCACTCTGCCCCTATAAAAGAAATTAGGAAAGAGTGGCTGAAAGAGAGGCCAATTTAGGATGCTGTTGTTGTTGTTGTTGTTGGTGGTGGTGGTGGTGGGGTGGAGGATAAGACAAAAAAAAATAAAGGAAAAAGGATAAAAAAAAGACAAAATTGCCTATAGATGAGATGTGGATGGGTCGTAGTAGTAGTAGTAGTAATAGTAGTAGTAGTGGTAGTAGTAGTAGTAGTAGTAGTAGTAGTTGGGACGGTAATACTAATAATTACACACACACACACACACACACACACACACACACACACACACACACACACTAACATTAGCACCTACAGCAATAATGTTAATAGCAGGTGTTGTTATGATTACTACCTGAGAGAGAGAGAGAGAGAGTATGGGGGGAGGGGTAGGAGGGGTGACATTAGCCTTTTCCCTCTACTCTCTCTCTACAGTGACCTTTTTCCATATTCATTGTGTGTGTGTGTGTGTGTGTGTGTGTGTGTGTGTGTGTGTGTGTGTGTGTGTAGACAGTAACAACATCCGAAAAAGCAACACCATCAACAACAACAACAACAACAACAAAAACAAAAACAAAAACAACAATAATAATGATAATAATAATAACAATAATAAAAATAATGACAATAATAACCGTCCTACCTATCTTGATAAGGCCATTGAGCCGCTCTGTCATTAAATATAATTACCTGGGTACGAGAGAGAGAGAGAGAGAGAGGTGGGGGGAGGGGAAAGCACTCGAATTAATCAAGAGAAGGCTTCAACTATCCCCTCGCTCCTCTGTCTGTCTGTCTGTCTGTCTATTTGTCTGTCTGTTTCTCACCCTATCCCGCACCCTTTTCACCTTTTCGCCAATTTAACACCCTTTCCCTTCCTTCCCCTATGAGACTTTTTATCGCTCCTTTGCACCCCTCTTCAACCCTTTTTCTCATTTTCAACCTGTCTTCCATTCAACTGATTTAACACCCATTTCATCTTTCCCTTTTCAACTTGTCGCCAATTGAACACCCTTTCCCTTCCTTCCCCTGTGGACCTTTTTATCGCTCCATTTCACCCCTTTACAACCCTTTTTCTCATTTTCAACCTGTCTTCCATTCAACTGATTTAACACCCATTTCATCTTTCCCTTTTCAACTTGTCGCCAATTGAACACCCTTTCCTTTCCTTCCCCTATGAGACTTTTTATCGCTCCTTTTCACCCCTCTTCAAACCTTTTTCTCATTTTCAACCTGTCTTCCATTCAACTGATTTAACACCCATTTCATCTTCCCCTTTTCAACTTAATATTATCTAACTTTTTTTAACCACCCATTTCATTTTGTAGCGAGTGAATTTTCTTTCTTTTTTTTCCACTTGACAACATTTTCACACATTTCATCTTCCCCTTTTCAACTTTATATTATCTAACTTTTTTTACCTCCCTTTCCTTCCTGTAATAAGTGAATTTTCTTTTTTTTTCTCCACTTGACGTCATTTTCCTCCCCATTTTTACCCTTATATCTTTCTATTTACCGACTTATTATGATTTTCCTATTTATTTTCAGCTTAATTTCTTTCTTTCTAACTTTTTACCTCCTTGAGACACCCTTATTCTCCCCGTTATTAGGCTTTTTCTTCCTTTTTCTATTTTTCTTATCTTTTCAACCTCTTCATTTGCTTTCGTTTACCATGCAAGTTTCTCCTTAGCTGTTTTCTTCCGTTCTCCTTCTTCCTTTAAACCAACCTTTTTACCCCTTTGAAACACCCTTATATTCTCCCCGTTATTAGGCTTTTTCTTCCTTTTTCTATTTTCCTCATCTTTTCAACCTCTTCTTTTGCTCTCGTTTACCATGCAAGTTTCTCCTTAGCTGTTTTCTTCCGTTTTCTTTCTTCCTTTTTACCAACCTTTTTACCTTTGAAATACCCTTATATTCTCCCCCGTTAGGCTTTTTTTCTTCTTTTTTATTTTCCTCATCTTTTCAACCCTTTCATTTCCCGTGATTAGCCTTTTCTTCCTTTTTTTTTTTTTTCATCTTTTTTTCTCTTTTGCTTTCGTTTCGTCTGCAAGTGCAAGTTTTCTCCTTTTCTTCACCCATTCTCTTCCCTCCCCTTCAGCCCAACACCACGCGGGGCACGGCGGCGGTGTCTGGGCGCGGCGTGGGGGTGGGTCCCTGGCGCGTGTCGGAGGAGCAGCTGCCCGTCCTGGTTGGTTCCATCACGGGGGCGTCGCTGTTACTCCTTCTGCTGCTCTCCCTCCTGCTCTACGCCGTCTGCCACCACCACAGACCCACACATAAGAACTATAGTGAGTGTTATGGTGTTTGTGTGTGTTGTTATCTCCTATAAGTCCTTCCCCTCCTGTCTCTCTCCGGCATACGACCACAGATGTTGCGCCGACTAAACGAAACTTTCCAACTTTTCCTTCCATTCGTCTTATATTCTCGTTCTCGTTCTCCCTTCTTTTCTTCCGCCACCAGCATCACTCAAAACCATAGTAGGTGTTGCGGTGTTGTTCTTTGTGTTGTTGTTTTCTTTCCTTGCCTCATTTGGGTTTTTTTTCTTTCATATTTTTTCTTTTTTTTCCATTTTCCTCTTTCCTTGTCACCGTCACAAGCGAACACACAGATAACTTTAGTGTTTTGTTGTTTTGTGTCTGCTTTGTGTTCTGTTTACGTTCTGTTCTGTTTGTGTTTCCTCCTGTTTGCGTTCTGTCCTGTTTACGTTCTGTTCTGTTTGTGTTTCCTCCTGTTTGTGTTCTGTCCTGTTTACGTTCTGTTCTGTTTGTGTTTCCTCCTGTTTACGTTCTGTTCTGTTTACGTTCTGTTCTGTTTGTGTTTCCTCCTGTTTGCGTTCTGTTTCTTTTCCTTCCCTCTTCCGTTTTCGCTTATCCAGCTTTTGTTGTCCTGATGTTTATACCTTTTTTTCATTTTTCTGGTATTCTCTTCTTTTTCTTCCTTTTCCTCTTTTTCTGCCACCATCATTTTTTTTGCTATTATTTTTGAGTGTCTTGTTTGTGTTCTTTTCTTCTCCTCATTTGTCTTCGTCTTTTCTGTGGTTGTTATTTCCTTTCTTTTCTTCCTTTTTGTTCTCCATTTTCATTATTTCCTTTTTCTCGTCCCTTTCCATCTCACCTTTTCTCTTCCTCTTTCTCTTTCACACGTTGATGCACAATAACTATATTTAAGTTATATATAAGTGTCCTCTTGTTTTTGTCCTCTCCTTCCTCTTCTTTCCTCTTGTTTCCTAATTGTTTTCGCTACTCTTGTTCCCTCTCACTCTCTTCTCGTTACGCCTCCTCCTTCTTCCTCCTCCTCCACCTTCTCGTCTTCTTCCTCCTCCTCCTCTTCCTCTTGCTACCTTCGTCTCCAAGCAAGAATTATTGTTAGTATCAAGTTTCCTCTTTTTTTTCCTCTTTTTTTTTCCTCTTCCTCTTCGTGTGCTGGAGTGTTTTGTTTTTCTTCCTTTCTCTCTCTCTTTATTATCTCCCTCTTCCTCTTTTTTCTCCTCCTCCTCCTCTTCCTCTTCGTGTGCTGGAGTGTTTTCTTTTTTTTTCTCTCTTTATTATCTCCCTCTTCCTCTTTTTTCTCCTCCTCCTCTTCCTCTTCGTGTGCTGGAGTGTTTTGTTTTTCTTCCTTTCTCTCTCTCTCTTTATTATCTCCCTCTTCCTCTTTTTTCTCCTCCTCCTCCTCCTCTTCCTCTTCGTTTGCTGGAGTGTCTTGTTTTCTTCCTTCTCACTTTTTTATTATCCTCCTCTTCCCCTTTTTCCTCCTTGTCCTCTTCCTCTTCTTCTTCCTCTTTCTTTTATTTATGGTTCGTTTAGTCTTGTTTCATCATTTTCTTCCTCTCCTCTGCTTTCTTACTTTTTTATTATTCCCTTTTCTTCTATTTTTCTTCTCTTTACTTTCCTGTGGTTTATTTCACCATTTTCTTTCTTCTTTCTTTTCTTTATTTCCTTATCTTTCTTTTTTCGTTTGTTTTCCTTGTTTTCTTTCATTTACTTGTATCTTATTTTAGCTTTTTTTCCCTTTTTTTCTTCTTTATCTATTTTTTTTCTTCTGTTTTTCTTTACTATCTTTTCATTGCCTTTTTTTATCACCATTTAATGTCTTACCGTTTTCTCCCTCTCCTTTTCTTTCTTTCTTATTTTCATTCCCTTTTGTATTTTCTTTATTTTCTCTCATTCTTCTGTGTTTTATTTAGTTTCCTCAAGGTTAATATAATCCTCCTCCTCTTCCTCCTCCTCCTCCTCCTCCGCCTCCTCCTCTTCCTCCTCCTCTTGATCGTCTCTTAGCTCTCAGGTGTTCCTCTTGAATGCTCCAGGTGCGTTGTTCCTCTTAGATCAGATAAGAGGAGGAGTTTTTTTTTTCTCTCTCTCTCTTACTGAACTGTTTTTTCCCTCTCTTTTTCTCTTTTCTTTTTTTCTCTTCCATTTTCTTTATTTTTCCTCTTACATATTTATGGCTTCTTTCTTTTCTTAAATTTTCTTCATTTTCTACTTTTTCTAATGTATTTTTTTATCTTTTCCCATTATATTTTCATGGTCTCTTTTCCCTGTGTTTTCTTTTTTTTCTTATGCTAAACTTTGCTTTACTTTTTCTTAATTTTTCACTTCGTTTTCTTTTCATTTTTTCTTTTTTTTCTTTTTTTTTCTCATGCACTTCGTTTATTGCTCTTCTTTTTTTGGTTCTTATGTTGATCTTTTTTTTTTTCCTCATTTTTTTTCTCGTAAATGCCATTTTTTCTTTCTTTTATTTTTTTCATTTTCATTTTTTTCATTATTTTCTCGTTTCATTTTTTCTTTCTCATATTATTTTATTTTTTCTTCTGTTCACTTTCTCATTATTTTCTAGTGTCATATTTTCTTTCTCTTTTCTTTTTCAGTTTTTTCACATTTTCATCCTTTTCTCGTGTCATTTTTTCTTCCTCCTTTCTTGTCATTTTTTCATTATTTTTCTAGTGCCATTTTTTCCTCCTCGTTTATTTTTTCCTTTTTTCCCTTTTTTCATTATTTTTCTAGTGTCATTTTTTCCTTTTCCCTTTCAGTTTTTTCATTATTTTATCGTGTCATTTTTTTCTTTCACCTTTAATATTTTTTTTCTCTTTTTGATCATTTTCTCGTTTCATTTTCTTTCTTTCCCCTTCAATATTTTTTCTCCCACATCGTTTCCCTCCCCTTCTATATATATTTATTTTTTTCTATTCCTTCCCACGCTCCCTCTTTTCAATCCCCTGTTGTTAGCATGGCCCCAACTTTATTTATTTATTTTTTGCCTATCACCCCTTCTTCTTTTTTCTCTCCATTATTCCTTTTTCTCTCTTACCTCATTTTCTCTCTTTCCTTCGTTTCTCTCTCCCAAACTTCCTTCCATTTAATTTATCTATTTATTTCAAGGGAAGGGAAGAGAGATTGGAGAGGGGAGGAAAAGAAGAGAGAGAGAGAGAGAGAGTAACAGAGAGAGAGAGAGAGAAAGAGAGAAGGGAGAGGGAAGGAGAAGAAGAGGAGAGAGAGTATGGAAAATTAAGAGAAAGAGGAGCAGAAGTGGAGGAGGGAAAGGAGAGAGGAAGGAAAGAGAAGGGGAAGATAAAGAGAGAGAGAGAAGGGGGTGATATTTCCACCCCACAACACTCTTCTCTCCTATGGCACTTTTCTTCATCATTTCTTTTATTATTTCTTTTATTTTCCTTCGCCTCTCTCTTTTTTCCCTCTCTCTATCTCTCTCTTTTTCTTTCCCCTCACCGCCAGCTTCTCTTTTTCATTTCGCTGTTCCTTTCTTTTTCCTCCTCTCTCTCTCTCTCTCTCTCTCTCTCTCTCTCTCTCTCTCTCTCTCTCTCTCTCTCTCTCTCTCTCTCTCTCTCTCTCTCTCTCTCTCTCTCTCTCTCTCTCTCTCTCTCTCTCTCTCTCTCTCTCTCTCTCTCTCTCTCTCTCTCTCTCTCTCTCTCTCTCTCTCTCTCTCTCTCTCTCTCTCTCTCTCTCTCTCTCTCTCTCTCTCTCTCTCTCTCTCTCTCTCTCTCTCTCTCTCTCTCTCTCTCTCTCTCTCTCTCTCTCTCTCTTTCTTTCTCTCTCTCTCTCTCTCTATCTCCCCCTCTCTCTATCTCTCTCTTTTTCTTTCCCCTCACCTCCAGTTTCTCCTTTTCATTTCGCTATTCCTTTCTTTTTTTCTCCTTTCTTTCTTCCCTCTCTCTCTATCTCTCTCTTTATTCCTCCCCTCCTCCCAGTTTCTCCTTTCCATTCCATGCTTTCACTCTTTTTCTTACTCTTTTCTCTCCCTTTTTTCTCTCTCCCTCACCACCACCACCACCACCTCCACTAGTTCCACATTCTCTCCTTTTCCTTTTTCCCTATTTCTTTTCCTTACCCACTTCTATTTCCTCTTTCATTCATTTTCTCCATTTCCTTATTCCTTATTTCGTTTTTCTTTCCCACTTCTATTTCCTCTTTCATTCATTCTCTCCATTTCCTTATTCCTTATTTCGTTTTTCTTTCCCACTTCTATTTCCTCTTTCAATCCCTTTTTCCCTTTCCACGGCCTCCACCATCATCAATTCCTCCTCCTTTCAATTTCTTTATTCCTTTCTTTTTCCTTCCCTCTACTATATTCTCTCTCTTCTCTCTCCCTTTCAACACCACCACCACCACCACCACCAAGGCGCCTGCAGACATTGATAGGAGTCACGTCCTCGTAGGGAAGAAGTGGAGTGTCGCCCTTAATGACCTTCCCTTTGTGTGTGTGTGTGTGTGTGTGTGTGTGTGTGTGTGTGTGTGTGTGTGTGTTTAAGGGCCCGTGTGTGTGTCCTTCTCATCCACAAAACCAACTCAGTAATTTATTTTTTCTTCTCTCTTCTTCCTCTTCTTCTTCCTCCTCCTCCTCCTCTTCTTCTTCATCACGTCATCTTCTTCCCTTCCTTTCAATTTGTAGTTTTTTTCCCTCTCATAATGGCTTTGTGTGTCCGAGAAATCGTGTAGGTAGCGTTGGGCTGACGTGTGTGTGTGTGTGTGTGTGTGTGTGTGTGTGGGTGTGTGTGGTAAGGTGGAAGGGGAGGAGGGGAGGGAGGGTTAACCTGAGTCGTGGGAAAGGCCTATACAGTGTTGGGGAATTAGATGTGGAGGAGAGGAAGAGGGAGGAGGTGGAGGGGAGAGGGAAGGAAAGAGAGATGTGGAGGGGTATAGGAGGAGGGGAAGGAGGTGAAGGAAAGGGAGTAAGGGGAGTCGTGGGAATGGTCTATACAGTGTTGGGGAATGAGATGGAGAGGGGAAGAAGGAGAAGGAGGGGGAGGGGAAGGGGAGGGAGATGGGAGGAGGGGAAGGAGGTGAAGGGGAATGAGGGGAGGAGAGGGGAAGGAGAAGGGAGAAGGGGAGGGGGAGGGGAGAAGGGGAAAGAGGTGAAGGGGAAGAGAGGAGTGGAGTTGGGAGGAGAAGAGAGGAGGAAGGGGAGAGGAGAAAGAATGAGGAAGAGGGAAAGGGAGGGAAGGAAAGAAGGTGTAGGAGTCACAACCATGAGTGAATAAAATTTCCAACTTGCAAAAACAAAGAAACAAAAAGAAAGATAAAAAAGAAAACTGATATAATTAAAGAGAAGTTAAAATCAAACGAGATCTAGGTATTACATGACTATTTTTCTCTCTCTCTCTCTCTCTCTCTCTCTCTCTCTCTCTCTCTCTCTCTCTCTCTCTCTCTCTCTCTCTCTCTCTCTCTCTCTCTCTCTCTCTCTCTCTCTCTCTCTCTCTCTCTCTCTCTCTCTCTCTCTCTCTCTCTCTCTCTCTCTCTCTCTCTCTCTCTCTCTCTCTCTCTCTCTCTCTCTCTCTCTCTCTCTCTCTCTCTCTCTCTCTCTCTCTCTCTCTCTCTCTCTCTCTCTTTCGATCTATATCTGTCTATCTATCTATCCATCTATCTATCTATCCATCTATATATCTATAACCTTTTTTTGGTCCCATTTCTATCCATGATGCATTGCTGAGTATTGAAATGTGAAGATGTTTTGCTTAGAGTTATATGTTATTTGATTATTAATGATTAGGAAGCATATTGAGAGTTCTTTCATTCACCTCTGTCATATGTTTGTTTTTTTCACTAACATTCCTCCTCCTTCCTTCCTTATTTCCTTCTTTTCTTCCTTCCTTCCTCCTTTCCTTCACTCACTCACTCACTCACTCACTCCCTTCCTCCCTCCCTCACTCACTCATTCTCAATAAAAGAAATAAAAACACAATGCTAACTTTTTTTGCGTTTTCACTAAGATAAAATTAAAATTATAATAATAAATAGTTTTAAGTGATGTAGAAATGCCTCATGGAGTAACTTTTTCCCTTCTTCCCCGTGACTCACCGTAACTCAGGTGTGAAGAGCGAGGTATCCAGCGTCACGTCGGGGCGGACTCAGGGATCGCCGCCCAGCCTGAGTCGTGAGTCCTTGGTGGTGGTGACTCACGCCATATCGGGGCCACAGGTGAGTCAGTGAATCAGGGTGTGAGTGACTGGGTGAGGGAGTGATAGGGAGTAAGTGAGTGAGTGAGTGAGAGAGAGAGAGGGAGGGAGGAAGGGAGGGAGTGTGTGAGTGAGTGAGTGAGACAGACTGAATGAATGAGAGTTTGAGTGAGTGAGTGACTGAGTGAATGAGTGAGTAAAGGAAAAGAGGAAGGAAAGAAGGAAAAGGAAAGAAAATGAAAGAGAAAAGAGAGAACGAAAGAATGAAAGAATGAAAGGAAGGAAGGAAGGAAGAAAGGGGAGAGAGAGGGACAGCGTGAGGGCACTAATTGATACATTGATTATTTGATAAGTTAATTAATCTATGACTGAATGAATGAATTAAATATATGGCAAATCAGTAAACAAATAAATAAAAGTCAGTCAGTCAGTCAGTCAGTCAGTCAGTCAGTCAGCGGGAATTTGCATGAGTCACCTAATTAGTCAGTCAGGTAATAATGGGGTGTGATGGGAAGGTGAGGGGAGACAGACAGGTATGGTAGTAGTAGTAGTAGTAGTAGTAGTAGTAGTAGTAGTGGTGGTACAGAAGATAGTTATGGAAAGGTGATTTCGTTGTTGTGGGTACTTGTAGTGGTAGTGGTGGTATTGTTAGAGGAGGTAGCTAGTGGTAGTTAGTGGTGGTGGGGTAATAGTTATGGAAGGGGAAGGGTTGGGGTAGAGGTGGTGGTGGTAACATTGTGATAAGAACGTTGTATACCAGTTGTTATTTTTTAGAAGTTATCATTATCATTTCCTCTTACAAATCCTCTCCTCCCGAAATTGACCCCTCTTTCGGCCACCTCCTTGGATTCTTTTTAGGAGCAGCGAGTAGCGGGCTTTTTTTTATTATTGCTTCCTTTTTTTGTCCCCTTGAGCTGTCTCCTTTGTTGTAAGAAAAAAAAATCAGGGACGGTCATCACTCATCAGCTTCTTCTCTGGGGGGTACGCGGTGAAATGAGAAAATAACCGAAAATACTAAAAAAAAGTTCAGATGAAAATTCTTGGGAAAGGGAAGAAGGAGCGAGGGACGGAAATGGAGCAGAAGAAAAAATCCGAAATACTTGTCATATATTTCGACGCCCTCAACTTTTTTATTAAACTCGAGATATTGCAGCAAAAAAATATATATTGGAACTGTAAAGGATAAGAAATTTTGGAGACTTTATCTTTTTATCTATTTACATACTTATATATTTATCTATTAATTACTTTTGAGTATTCATATATATACTTATTTGTCTACTTATAATTTTCTTTTTTCTGCATCCAATATATAAGATAAAGATAAAGTTGGGCCACGCATTTCTATATCTGTTTATCTATCTTTATCTATCTATCTATTTGTCCATCTATCTATCTATCACCTTTGGCCATTCAAACTATCTCCTTTTTTACATGAGCAGCGATAAGAGGACTTTTTTTACTTTATTTTTTACTTTTTTTACCCTTGAGCTATTTCAGTTACTATAAAAAAATCTACTAATCTATCTAATTTTAAAGCATTCATTACTAGATTATTTTTATTATTATCATTTATTTTACTTTCGAGACGGAGGATTGAAGAGAGTCAGAGTCATTGGCGATGCTGAACAAGCGGTCAAAGAGGGACGTCCAGGGTTGTTTCCGCTCCTGGCAACAATGCGGGAATTCGTTGTCGTTCGGCCTTCAATGAAACTAATCCCAGAGCGGTGGATGGGCGCAGCGGCATAGCGGGCTGGGTTTTTGTGTTTCCTTTTTCCTTTTTTCTTGTGAAGGGGGGTGGAGGAGGAGGAGGAGGGGGTGTTATAATGGCGGAGGTATTAATAGAGGAGGTAGCTGTAGTTAGTGGTGTTTGAGGTTATAGTTAAGGAAGGGGAACAATAAGATAACAACAAAATAGGAAATCGAAGGAAAGAAGAAAAAGGAGAAGAATGATACAGAAGAATGAGGTATAAATGAAAGAATACAAAAGCAGACAGATAAAAAATAAGAACTAGACGTGGGGAGGCCTGGGGTAGTGGTGGTGGTGGTAACATTGTGATAAGAACGTTTGTACCAGTTGTTGTTATACTTTAAACGTTTTTTCATCATTTCTCTTACGCAGCGACATAGCAGGCTGGGTTTTTTTATTTCCTTTTTCCTTTATTTTTTTTATTTTGGTGGTAACATTGTGATAAGAACGTTGTGTACCAGTCGTTAATTTTTAGACGTTATCTTCATCATTTCTCTTACCAATCAGAGGTGGACGGGCGCAGCGACAAAGCAAGCTGGATTTTGTATTTCTTTTTTCCTTTTTTTGTGTGTGGGGGGGGGGGAGGGGGAGGGTCATTGAGCTGCCTCTTCCTCCGCTGTAAAGAAAAGGGAAAAAGAAAATACTTGCTGAAAGACGGGAAAAGAAAAAGAGAAAATAGAAGGGTCAGGGAATGCTTATACGGCTCGGTTGTGTCCTTTTGGGAATGTATTGATTGCAACTTATATCTCTAAATGTTTATCTATCTATCTGTCTATCTATCTATCTATCTATCTGTCTATCTATCAATCTATCCTTCGGTCACTTAAACTAACCTCATTTTTACAAGAGTAACGAAAAGAGTTTTTTTTTCTTTTTTCTTTTTATTTCGCTCCTAAGTTTCTCGTATTACTATAAAACAAAATAATATCAATCTATGTATCTAATTAAAGCATTCATTACTAGATTAAGAGTTTTATTTCTTTATTATTATTATTATTATTATTATTATTATTATTATTATTATTATTATTATTATTATTATTATTATTATTATTATTATTATTATTATTATTATTATTATTTGTTTTGGTTTTCCTCCAGCGAACGTTATACATATAATTACGTTTTTTTTTTTCCATTCATTTCGTGTTTTTGTATATATAGATAGATGACGTAGCATTATTATTATTATTATTATTATTATTATTATTATTATTATTATTATTATTATTATTATCATTCTTGTTGTTATTATAGTTGTTGTTGTTGTTGTTGTTGTTGTTGTTGTTAATCGTCCTCCTCACGGCCCAATTTTTTTGCCATTATTATTTTTTTTCCCCATATCCGAGTCTTGACACATTTTCCTTTTTTTTTCCTTCCCGGACAATATCTCATTATTTTCCTGAGCCTCTTACCTCCCTTTTTCCTCCTGGTTTTTTTTCTCTCTCTCTCTCTCTCTCTCTCTCTCTCTCTCTCTCTTTTCTCCTCCATGATGGTCTCCTCTTCCTCTTCCTCCTCCTCCTCCTCCTCCTCTTCCTCTTCCTCTTCGTCTTCCTCCTCTTCCTTTTCCTCTTTCTCCTCCTACTTCTCCTCCTCCTCCTCCTCCTCCTCCTCCTCTTCTCCTCCTCCTCCTCCTCCTCCTCCTCCTCCTCCTCCTCGTGTCCCTTATCTCTGCCCGTTTTTCTTCCACGTTATATTATTTTCTATTTTTTTCTTTCTCTTTTTTATTATTTTCTTGATTGGTTCCAGAAAATATATTGGTGTCATATTTTTTTACTTTCTTTTCTTTTCTTTTTTGTTGTTCTTTTTCCATTTCTCTTTTCGTTATTTATCTTGTTCCTGTTCTCCTTTTCTTCTTCTTTTTCTCTTATATCTATTCATCTTCCTAATCTTCTTTCTTTTATTTTCTTTATTGTTTTTCCTTTTATTTTTCTCTTCGTTCTTTATCTTGTTGTTGTTTTTCTTGTCCTGTTTTCCTTTCTTCTTCCTAATCTTTTTTTCTTTACATGTTCTCTCCCTTCTCCTCTTCCTAATCTTCTTATCCTTATCTTCATTTCCTCGTTATCATTATTCTTTATCAACATTATCATTACCATCATCATATCACTATCTATTTCCTCCTTTACTCATGCCCCTCCTCTTCTATTCTTCTTATCCTTACCACCAATATTGTCGTCTTTATTTTCTCTTCTCTGAGGCCGCGGAATGCCAATAAAGCTCTCCTTATTTCCTCGTCATTATTATTTTTTTGCCGTAGGAGCGAGGGACTCAACAATTTTCTGATGTATTTTCGCCTCCTCCTCCTCCCCCTTCTCCTCTACTTCCTCTCCTCCTGCTCCTTCTCCTCCTCCTCTTCCTCCTTCTTCTCATCTTCCTCTCCTCCTTCCTTATCTTCTTCCATCTCCTCCTCTTCTCCCTCCTCGTTCTCCTCCTCCTCCTCCTATTCCTCATGTTCGCTCTTCTCTTCCTTCTTGTTCTTTCTCCTCCTCCTCCTCTTCCTCCTCATCATTGTCCTCCTTCTCCCCTTTCTCCTCCTCCTTCCTTATTCTCCTCTACCTCCTCTTCTTTCTCTTCCTTCTCTTTTACTTATCATTATCCTCCTCGTCCTCCTCCTTCCTTATCCTCCTCCTATTCTTTCTTTTCCTTCTCTTTCTCCTCCTTTTACTTATCTTTATCCACCTCCTCCTCCTCCTCCTCCTCCTCCTCCTCCTCCTGCGGCGCCATGATACAACGCCCCAATAATCCTCCTCCTCCTCCTCCTCTTTCTCCTCTTCCTCTTCCTCTTCCTCTTGTTCCTTCTGTTCTTCCTTCCTGTTCTTTTCCTCCTTCTCTTCCTCCTCCTCCTCCTCCTCCTCCTCTTCATCATGTTGGCTACTTTCATATTCATTTTCTTATATATTTCTTTTTCTTTGTTCGTATATATTATTATTTTTTCCTCCTTCTCTGTATTTCATGTCAATATTTTTTTTGTTTGTTTCATTCTTTTATTATTTTGTCTTATTATTGTTTTTTTGTTTTGTTTTGTTTTGATGTGTGATTTATGTTTTATTTTTGTTTTTGTCATTGTTTTTTTATTGTTTGTTTTGTCTTATCGTGTTTTTGTTGTCATTGTTATTACTCTTGTTAATGATTATTTTATGTAACTCTCTCTCTCTCTCTCTCTCTCTCTCTCTCTCTCTCTCTCTCTCTCTCTCTCTCTCTCTCTCTCTCTCTCTCTCTCTCTCTCTCGAAGACGCTTTTATTAGACACATTATTTATTTTTAAGCCTTTTGAGACCACCATAATATTTTCACCACCACCACCACCACCACCACCACCGCCACCACCACCGCCACAACACCATTTCCTGCCGTCAGTATATGGGGAGAGACAAGTTTCATCTCCCCACCACCACCACCACCACCACCACCTCCATTTCGCGGGGGGGTGGGGAGAAGGGAAGGGGAGGGGAGGTGAAAAGAGGGAGGGGGGTGGTTATGGGGAGAGATAAAATGGATTAAGAGAGGATAAAATGAGAGAGAGAGAGAGAGAGAGAGAGAGAGAGAGAAGTGTTCACAATCCTCCCCTTTCACCCCCTTCACTTCTCTCTCTCTCTCTCTCTCTCTCTCTCTCTCTCTCTCTCTCTCTCTCTCTCTCTCTCTCTCTCTCTCTCTCTCTCTCTCTCTCTCTCTCTCTCTCAATGTACCTTTATTCTCTCTCATTCTCTTCTCTCTCCCTTCCCATTTTTCCTTATTTCCTTCTCCCTTATATTATATCTTTTCTCCCTTCCCTTATCTCCCTTTTCTTCATGCCTTTTCTCTCTCGTCTCTTCCCTTCCCTTCATTTTCTCGTCCCTTCTTTCTTCTTTCTCCTTCACTCCTCCTTTCCTTCTATTTCCCTTCCCTTCCCTTCATTTTCTCTTCCCTTTCTTCTTTCTCCTTCCCTCATCCTTTCCCTTAGTTCCCTTCCCTTCCCTTCATTTTCTCTTCCCTTCTTTCTTCTTTTCCCTTCCCTCATCCTTTCCCTTACTTCCCTTCCCTTCCCTTCATTTTATCTTCCCTTCTTCATTCTTTTCCCTTCCCTCATCCTTTCCCTTACTTCCCTTCCCTTCCCTTCATTTTCTCTTCCCTTCTTCATTCTTTTCCCTTCCATCATCCTTTCCCTTACCTCCCTTCCCTTCATTTTCTCTTCCCTTCTTCATTCTTTTCCCTTCACTCATCCTTTCCCTTAGTTCCCTTCCCTTCCCTTCATTTTCTCTTCCCTTCTTTCTTCTTTTCCCTTTCCCTCATCCTTTCCCTTACCTTCCTTTCATTTTCTTTTTTCTCCCTTCCTTCACCCTTTCCCCTTCACCCTTTCCTTCCCTGTCCTTCACCCTCGCGTCACCCCTTCACCCTTTCACTCACACCTCTCTCTCCCTCCTGCCAGGCCTGTCTTCTAGGTGAGCGTGACCCGTCTCTCCTTGACCTGACCTACGAGTGTGGCTGCTGCTGTGACCCGCCCTGTGACATGACCTCGTGTACCTGTGAGTGTCAGGACCAGGTGGGCGACGAGGAGGACGATGAGGACGAGGACGAGGAGGAGGAGGAGGAGGAAGACGACGAGGAGGAGGAAGATGAGGAGTTAGGTGATGAGGAGGAAGAGGAGGAGGAGGTGGAGGTGGAGGAGCAGCGTCGGGATTCGCTGTCACGGAGGGTTAGTATGAGAGAGAGAGAGAGAGAGAGAGAGAGAGAGAGAGAGATGAAAGAAAGAAAGAAAGATAATGATTTGAAAGGATAACAATATTGAAATGGGTGAAGAAAATGAAGAAAAAGAGAGAAATAGTAAAAAATGGAAGGAGAGAGAGAGAGAGAGAGAGAGAGAGAGAGCGCAGTGGACATACATACATACATACAAACACATCTATATTTACACACACAATAGACAGACAAACAAAAGAAAACACACACACACACACACACACACACACACACACACACACACACACACACACACACACACAAACAAACAAACAAACAAACATTCTCCCCTTCCCTCCTTACACGCAACCTCCCCTCCCTATCTCTCCCCCCACCCCTAACCACCCCATTCCCTTCAATTCCTCCCCTCAGTTCCTTTCCTCCCTCTACCTAACCTCCCCTAACTCTCTCCCCATCTTCATCCACCTCCCCTTCTCCCCACCACCACCATAAGCACCCCATTCCCCCTTTTCCTTCTCCAAAAAACTCCCCTTCACCCCAACTAACCACCTCTTTTCCCCTTCTTTATTCACCCACCCCATCTCCCCACAACCTCCACCACCATCCTCCCCATTATTGCTCCTATCCTATTCCTCCCCAAGCCCTTCACCCATTCAAACTATCACATCTCTTCTTCCCTTCTTCACCCCTCCCCACATTCCCCCATTCCCCCACCACCCACCTAACTTAACCCCCCCCCCCATAATTTCTTTTCCACCCACTTACAGGAGTCCAGGTCGCCGAGGGAGGCAGGTCAGGTCACCCCAGGGAACAGCAGGGTCAAGCCAGGCTACAATACGGCCTCCTCCTCCTCCTCCTCCTCAACCTTCATGAACTTTGACCTCACTCTGCCACGCCGTCCCAGGAGAGGTGAGGCTTGTTGCTACGGAAGGGAAGGGAAGGGAAAGGTAAAAAAAGAGGTTAGATTCGTAGGTAGGGGAAAGAGAGGGAATTTAAAATAGAGAGGGAGGGGAAAAGAAGGAAAGGGAAGAGATGGGAAGGGAAGGGAAGGGAAGGGAAGAGGTGGGAAGGGTAGGGAAGGGAAGGGAAGGGAAGGGAAGGGAAAGGAAGGGATGGGACGGGAAGGAATGGGAAGAGAAGGAAAGGAAAGGAAAGGATGGGAAGGGATGGGAATGGGAAGAGAAGGAAAGGGTACGAAAGGATGGGAAGGGATGGGAATGGAAAGGAAAGAGGGAAGGGAAAGGAAGGGAAGGGAAAAAGAGGTCGGACATGTGGTTAGAGAAATAAAAGAAAATGGAGAGAGAGAGAGAGAGAGAGAGAGAGAGAGAGAGAGAGAGAGAGAGAACCGGTATTCCCTCTTACACCTCTCCTGTTCCTGTCACTCACCTTCATTACCTTCCCCTCCCCCCCCTCCCCCCCTCCCCTCCCCCCCTCTCTCCCCTTACTCTTAACCGTCTCTTATCACTCATTATTTTTCTCTCCCCTGAATTTTCCTCGCCCTCCCCTCACTCTCCCCTCACTTATTCCCCTCACTTCCTCCCCTTCCTCCCCATCACACCCCATGTTTATGTATTCTCACCCCTTTTCCCTTTCCTTTCCTTTTTTTTCCTTCCTTTCCTTTCCTTTTTTCCCTCTCCTTTCCTTTTTTTCCTTCCTTCCTTTCCTTTTCCTTCCTTTCCTTTCCTTTTTTTTCCTTCCTTTCCTTTCCTTTTTTCCCTTTCTTTCCTCTCCTTTTTTCCCTTCCTTTCCTTTCCTTTTTTTTCCTTCCTTTCCTTTCTTTTTTCCTTCCTTTCCTTTCCTTTTTTTCCTTCCTTTCCTTTCCTTTTTTTTCCTTCCTTTCCTTTCCTTTTTTTCCCTTCCTTTCCTTTCCTTTTTTTCCCTTCCTTTCCTTTCCTTTTTTCCCTTCCTTTCCTTTCCTTTTTTTCCCTTCCTTTCCTTTTCCTTTTTCCTCTCCTTTTTCCTTCCTTTCCTTTCCTTTTTTCCTTCCTGTCCTTTCCTTTTTCCTTCCTTTCCTGTCCTTTTTCCTTCCTTTCCTTTCCTTTCCTTTCCTTTCCCTTCCTTTCATTTTTTCCCTTACTTTCCTTTCCTTTTTTCCCTTCCTTTCCTTTCCTCTCCTTTTTTCCCTTCCTTTCCTTTCCTTTTTTCCCTTTCTTTCCTCTCCTTTTTTCCCTTCCTTTCCTTTCCTTTTTTTCCTTCCTTTCCTTTCTTTTTTTCCTTCCTTTCCTTTCCTTTTTTTTCCTTCCTTTCCTTTCCTTTTTTTTCCTTCCTTTCCTTTCCTTGTTTACCTTCCTTTCCTTTCCTTTTTTTTACTTCCTTTCCTTTCCTTTTTTCCCTTCCTTTCCTTTCCTTTTTTCCCTTCCTTTCCTTTCCTTTTTTTCCCTTCCTTTCCTTTCCTTTTTTTCCCTTCCTTTCCTTTCCTTTTTTTCCTTCCTTTCCTTTCCTTTTTTCCCTTTCTTTCCTCTCCTTTTTTCCCTTCCTTTCCTTTCCTTTTTTTCCTTCCTTTCCTTTCCTTTTTTCCCTTTCTTTCCTTTTTCCTTCCTTTCCTTTCCTTTTTTCACTTCCTTTCCTTTCCTTTTTCCTTCCTTTCCTTTCCTTTTTCCTTCCTTTCCTTTCCTTTCCTTTCCTTTCCCTTCCTTTCGTTTTTCCTTTCTTTCCTTTCCTTTTTCTTTTCTTTCCTTTCCTTTCCTTTTTTTCCCTTCCTTTCCTCTCCTTTTTTTCCTTCCTTTCCTTTCCTTTTTTCCCTTCCTTTCCATTCCTTTTTTCCCTTCCTTTCCTTTCCTTTTTTCCCTTCCTTTCCTTTCCTTTTTTTCCCTTCCTTTCCTTTCCTTTCCTTTTTTTCCCTTCCTTTCCTCTCCTTTTTTCCCTTTCCTTTCCTTTCCTTTTTTTCCCTTCCTTTCCTTTCGTTTTTTTCCCTTCCTTTCCTTTCCTTTTTTCCCTTTCCTTTCCTTTCCTTTTCTTCCCTTCCTTTCCTTTCCTTTCCTTTTTTTTTCTTCCTCTCCTTTCCTTTTTTTCCCTTCCTTTCCTTTCCTTTTTTTCCCTTCCTTTCCTTTCCTTTTTTTTCCTTCCTTTCCTTTCCTTTTTTTCCCTTCCTTTCCTTTCCTTTTTTTCCCTTCCTTTCCTTTCCTTTTTTCCCTTCCTTTCCTTTCCTTTCCTTTTTTTCCCCTCCTTTCCATTCCTTTTTTCCCTTCCTTTCCTTTCCTTTTTTTCCCCTCCTTTCCATTCCTTTTTTCCCTTCCTTTCCTTTCCTTTTTTTCCCCTCCTTTCCATTCCTTTTTTCCCTTCCTTTCCTTTCCTTTTTTTCCCTTCCTTTCCTTTCCTTTCCTTTTTTCCCTTCCTTTCCTTTCCTTTTTTTCCCTTCCTTTCCTTTCATTTCTTTTTTTTCCCTTTCCTTTCCTTTCCTTTTTTCCCTTCCTTTCCTTTCTTTTTTTTCCTTCCTTTCCTTTCTTTTTTTCCCTTCCTTTCCTTTCCTTTTTTTCCCTTCCTTTCCTTTCATTTCCTTTTTTTCCTTTCCTTTCTTTTCCTTTTTCCATTCCTTTCCTTTCCTTTTTTTCCCTTCCTTTCCTCTCCTCTTTTCCATTCCTTTCCTTTCCTTTTTTCCCTTCCTTTCCTTTCCTTTTTTCCCTTTCCTTTCCTTTCCTTTTTTCCCTTCCTTTCCTTTCCTTTCCTTTTTTTCCCTTCCTTTCCTTTCCTTTTTTCCCTTCCTTTCCTTTCCTTTTTTCCCTTCCTTTCCTTTCCTTTTTTCCCTTCCTTTCCTTTTTTTCCTTCCTTTCCTTTCCTTTTTTCCCTTCCTTTCCTTTCCTTTTTTCCCTTTCCTTTCCTTTCCTTTTTTCCCTTCCTTTCCTTTCCTTTTTTTCCCTTCCTTTCCTTTTTTCCCTTTCCTTTCCTTTCCTTTTTTCCCTTCCTTTCCTTTCCTTTTTTTCCCTTCCTTTCCTTTCCTTTTTTTCCCTTCCTTTCCTTTCCTTTTTTTCCCTTCCTTTCCTTTCCTTTTTTTCCCTTCCTTTCCTTTCCTTTCCTTTTTTTCCCTTCCTTTCCTTTCCTTTTTTCCCTTTCCTTTCCTTTCCTTTTTTCCCTTCCTTTCCTTTCCTTTTTTCCCTTCCTTTCCTTTCCTTTCCTTTTTTTCCCTTCCTTTCCTTTCCTTTTTTCCCTTCCTTTCCTTTCCTTTTTTCCCTTCCTTTCCTTTCATTTCCTTTTTTCCCTTTCCTTTCCTTTCCTTTTTTTCCCTTCCTTTCCTTTCCTTTTTTCCCTTCCTTTCCTTTCATTTCCTTTTTTCTCTTTCCTTTCCTTTCCTTTTTTTCCCTTCCTTTCCTTCCTTTTTTTCCCTTCCTTTCCTTTCATTTCCTTTTTTTCCCTTCCTTTCCTTTCCTTTTTTCCCTTCCTTTCCTTTCATTTCCTTTTTTCCCTTTCCTTTCCTTTCCTTTTTTTCCCTTCCTTTCCTTTCCTTTTTTTCCCTTCCTTTCCTTTTTTCCCTTTCCTTTCCTTTCCTTTTTTCCCTTTCCTTTACTTTCGTTTCCTTTTTTTCCCTTCCTTTCCTTTCCTTTCCTTTTTTTCCCTTCCCGTCCTTTCCTTCCTTTTTTTCCCTTCCTTTCCTTTCCTTTTTTCCCTTCCTTTCCTTTCCTTTCCGTTTTTCCCTTCCTTTCCTTTCATTTCCTTTTTTCCCTTCCTTTCCTTTCCTTTCCTTTTTTTCCCTTCCTTTCCTTTCATTTCCTTTTTTCCCTTCCTTTCCTTTCATTTCCTTTTTTCCCTTCCTTTCCTTTCCTTTCCTTTTTTTCCCTTCCTTTCCCTTCCTTTCCTTCCTTTTTTTCCCTTCCTTTCCCTTCCTTTTTTTCCATTCCTTTCCTTTCCTTTATTTTTTTCCCTTCCTTTCCTTTTTTTCCCTTCCTTTCCTTTCATTTCCTTTTTTCCCTTCCTTTCCTTTCCTTTCCTTTTTTTCCCTTCCTTTCCCTTCCTTTCCTTCCTTTTTTTCCCTTCCTTTCCTTCCTTTTTTTCCCTTCCTTTCCTTTCCTTTCCTTTTTTTCCATTCCTTTCCTTTCCTTTTTTTCCCATCCTTTCCTTTCCTTCCTTTTTTTCCCTTCCTTTCCTTTCCTTTTTTTCCATTCCTTTCCTTTCCTTTCCTTTCCTTTCCTCCCTCCTCCCCCCTTTCCTTTCTTTTTTCTCTTCCTTTCCTTTCCTTTTTTCCCTTCATTTTCTTTCATTTCCTTTCCCTTCCTTTCCTTTCCTTTCGGTTCCCATTCCTTCCCGTCCCATCCCTTCCCTTCCCCTTCATTTTTCCCCTCAAATTTCCTCTTCCCTCTCATATTTCCTCCCCTCATTTGTTTCCCTTCACACAGTCCCCTCTTTCCCATCAGATCCCAACTTTAGTATGTATTCTCACCCCCTTTCCCCTACCCTCCATTCCCCTTAACTTTCCCCTCACTTCTTTCCCCTCTAACTTCCCTTTACACTTCCTCTCCCTCACCCCTTCCCCTCTTCCCCAACATGTTCTACCTCACTATGTTTTCCACCCCTTTCCCACCCTTCTTCCCCCTCACTATTTCCCCTCAAAATTTCCCCTTACTTTTCCCTTTACTTTCCCGTTACTTTTTTCCTTACTTTTCCCCTCAAAATTTCCCCTTTACTTTTCTCCTTACTTCTTCCCCTCACCATTTCCCCTCAAATTTCCCCTTACTTTTCCCTTAACTCTTTTCCCCTTGCCCCTCACATTCCCCTCTTTCCCTTCACTTCCTCCTCTCACCATCTCCTCTCTCCGGCAGGCTCCACAGGGCGACGGGACTCCTGTAGCGGCGGCGGCGGGGGGCGGCAGCAGCAGGAGGTGGGCGTGGGGCTCCCTGTGTGTCCTGAGGCGAGGCTGGATGAACAGAGCGCCTCGTCCAGTGGTAAGGAGGGGAGACAGGGGGATAGGGAGGGTGGGAGAGGGGTGGGAAAAGGACATAGGGGAGGAAAGAGGGGGAGAGAAGGGGAAAGAGAGAGGGGGATAGGGAGGGTGGGAGAGGGGTGGAGAGGGAGGGGTGGGAAAGAGGGGAAGAAGGGAGAGAGAGGGATAAGAGGGATGGGAGAGAGGGTGGGAAAGGAGAGGAAAGGAAGAGGGAGGAAAGGGGGAGAGAAGGAGAGAGGAAATAAATAGAGAGGTTGAAACGAAGACAGAAATAGATGTTATACTACAGACAGAGACAAAGGTTAAAAGACAGTGATAGGGGACGAAAGACAGGCACAGATAGGGGTTGATAGACACACACACACACATACACACACACACACACACACACACACACACACACACACACACACGCGCGGGGGAAAGGAAGGTTTATAAGATATTAACACCCTCGCTCCCCTATTTATGAGGAAAAAATTGGAATATATGATTACAAAAAAAGGTACATTATTAACATTACAACCCTTCCCTTCCTTCTTTTACCCCTTTCCCTTCCCCTCCCCTTTCCCCTCCCTTCTCCCTTCATTACTTTCTACTCCATCTAATTCTCCCACCTTCCTTTTTTTCCTTCCTCTAACCTTTCTCCCTTTTTTCTAATCCTTCTTTCTTTCCCCTCGTCTAACCCCTCTCCTTCACATTCCCTCCCCTTTCTCTCTATCCTCCTTCTTCTCTTTACTCTTCTTCCCCTTCCCTACTCCCCTCCCTCTTCCCCTTCTTCCTCCAACTTTACCCTTTACCTACCTACTCCATCCCCTAACTCCCTCCCTTTCCTTTCTCTCCCTTTCTCCACCCTCCCCTTCCCTTTCTCTTCCTTTCTCCATCCTTTTCTTTCCTTCCTCACCGTCTCCACTCCCTTTCTCTCCCCCTTTCCTCTCCTTCCCTTCCCCTTTCTTTTCCCTCCTTTTCACCTCCCCCTTTCTCCTATCCTGTCCCCTCCCTTCCTCTTTCCAATCCTCTCCTCCCCACTCATTCCTTCTCTTCTCCCTTCTCCCTTCCCCTTCTCCCCCCAGCGCTGGAGTCGGTGTGCCCCGGCCGTGAGGGGGGTCTGGCCTCCCCCACCCTGGACGACAACTTCCGCACCCGCTCCCTCCCCGCCTGGGTGAGGGGCAAGACACGACCCCTCGCAGCCCTCGACGACCTCACGCCCATCTACGAGAAGGTGAGGGGGAGTGGGGAAGGAGAAAGGAAGGAGGGAATGGGAAGGGGAAATGGGAGGGGGAAATGGAGAGGGAAAAATGGGGAACAGGAAATGAGGAACGGAAAAGGAAAGGGAAGGGAAAGGAAGGGATAAGAAGGAAAGAAAGGGAAGGGAAAGGAAAGAAGGGAGATGTGATTGGGTTGGGTAGGTAAGGAGGAGGAATTAGTGAAGGAGAGTGACAAAAGAGAAGAGAAAGTAAAAGGTGAAGGGAAAAGGGAAGGGGGAATGGGGAGGGGAGAGAGAAATAAGGTGTAGGAGAGGAAGGGACCCGGGAAGGAAATGGGAGGATAATAAATGGTAATAGGAGAGTGAGAGGAAAAAGAAGAAGCATAATGTAAGGGGAGGGGAGGAGGAGGGAAACAGAGGGGAAATAATGGAGTCAAGAAGGGGAGGGAAGTTGAGGGGTGGAAAGGTAAGTGAGAGGAAGGAAGGGAAGGGGAAGGGAGGGGAAATGGGAAAGAGGGAATGAGGGTCTAAAAGGAAAGGAGGGAATTTGGGAAAGGAATAGGTGGAAAGGAAAGTGAAAAGAGAAAGGGGAAATGGGAAGAGGAGGGGAAATGGAGAGAGAGAGAGAGAGAGAGAGAGAGAGAGAGAGAGAGGACAAGTGGTCAAGGAGATGTTTATTGGGAAGGAAATTAGTAGAAAGGGAGGAGGAATAAATAGGATTAGAGAGAGAGAGATAGAGGACAAGTGGTCAAGGAGATGTTTATTGGGGAAGGAAATTAGTAGAAAGGAAAGAGGGAGGGAGGAATAAATAGGATTAGAGAGAGAGAGAGAGAATATAAATCGAAAGATAAAGAAAGAGGGAGAGAAGAAAAAAAAGTAATAAAACATTGCAAATAAAGAATGGAAGGAGGAAGGAGGAGGAGGAGGAGGTGGAGGAGGAGGAGGCGGAGGAGGAGGAGGAGGAGGAGGAGGAGGAAGAAAAAAAACTCAGCAGGAGGGTGGAGAAGAAGAGAGGAGAGAAGGAGAAAATCAAGAGAGAGAGAGAGGGAGGAGGAGTTTATGGAGGAGCGGGGAGGAAAAATGAGGGGAAGAAGAGATTAGAGGAGGAGGAAGGAGAGGAATACGGAAGGAGGGAAGGAGGGAGGGAAGGAAGGAGAGGAGGAGAAGGAAAGATAAAATGTAGGGAGGGAATCGAAGGAGGAAACGGAAGAGAGAGAGAGAGAGAGAGAGAAGGGAGGAAATAATAGAATCGAAGAGAAGGAAGAAAGAACAAGAGGAAGGGAGGAAGGAAGGAGGGAGAGAGGGAGGAAGGGAGGGAAATCACGGAGGAAAGATATGGAGGGAGGTAAGAAAAGGGAGAGAGAGAAATGGCCATAAAACCAGAGAGTAATATTGTCCTTTCAACCACATTTTCTCTCTCTCTCTCTCTCTCTCTCTCTCTCTCTCTCTCTCTCTCTCTCTCTCTCTCTCTCTCTCTCTCTGATTTATATACCAATTAATTCTCTCATTTTTACTCATTTCTCTCGACTATTTATCTTTCTCTCCCTCCCTCTCTCTCCCTTTCTCCCTCTCTCCCTCTCTCTTCCTTTCCATCACTCCCTTTCTCTCACTGCCTCTTCCTGTCACTCACTCACTCTCTCTCTCACTCACTCACTCACTCTCTTCATCTTTCATCCCATTCCTCACAATCTTTAACTTTCTCCTCCTTTTCCCTTTTCTCTCCTCTTTTTTTCCTCCTGTTCCTCTCCCTCACTTCCTCCCATCCTCTCTCCTTCACTCCCTCATTCACTCCCGTTTCCTCTCATCGTCTTTCCTTCTATCCCTCACCGTCTCTCCTTCCTTCCTTTCCTCTCTCTCTCTCTCCCTTCCTTCCTCATCTCCTTCCTCTACCTTTTCACTTTCCCTCCCTCACATACTCCCTTGCTCTCCCTCCCTCACTTTCTCATTCACTCCTTACCTTCCTCCCTCTCACTCACTCACTCACTCACTCTCCCTCCCTCTCCCCTCAGCCACACTGGAGCAAGAGGAGACGGAACAGGATGAGAAGTGACGCCGCCGCTATCATTGCCCTCACCAAGTCCCGCGGCCGCCTCATGTCCCCAGCCCACCCCGCCCCCCGCCCACACTCCCTCGCCGGCCCCGCCACCGCCCCCGCAGCACCCCCAGGGGTCACGCCAGGCTCCGGGGCGGCTGGGGCGGGCACTGCGACAGCCCCACAGCCGGCGGACACAGCGGCGTTAGTGGAGAACGAAGCAGTGGTTGTTTACGATGAGAGAACGGCATTGTAGAGAGGGATGGTTACTACTACTACTACTACTACTACTACTACAACTACTACTGTTTTCATCTGTATATATTTTTTCTATCTTTTTAATCTCTTTTTTTTGTTTTCATCCGTAAGAAGTTTTTTTTGTCTTGTTTTTCTTCATTTTTCTTCATTGGCTTTTACTTTTTTATTATTTTATTACGTTGTTCCCCACTCATTAATATATTTGTTTATTTATTTGTTTTATTGTTAGTCATTTGTTTCCTTGTTTGGTTGTTAAGTTTTCTCCATTCTCCATCATTTTTGTTTTTTCGGCATTATTTTTTTTATTTCATCTTTTATATCATTCACAATTTTATTTAACGTTATTAGCTTTATTTTATTTATTCTCGGTTTCTCTTATCTCCTTTTTTATCAATATACACACTTATTTACATATTTATTTATTGACTTCACATTCTATTTCGTTCACCTTCTTCTCTTTCTCCCCTTTCAAATATTTTTCCTTCTTATTTTCTTGGTATTCTTTTTCACTTTGTTTATTTCCTTTATCCCAACTTTTCCTTTCTCTTTTCTGTTTTTACTTTTTCTTCTTCACTGTCAAACTTCATTGCAAAAAGACACACACATGGAGCCTCGCGCACACAAACATACATACATACATACATACATACATACATACATACATATATACATACATACATACATACACACAAACATATCGTACCAGGAATTTCCGGAAACGTGTAATATTCTACTTTATTTCAAAGTTTTTTCTTAATATTTTCACTTTATAATTTGACTTTCACAACTTTTCTCGCATTGACTGGAGGGAAGAAGAATTTAGGAATGTTTTTTTCTTTTTCTTTTCCTCTTTTTTAATATTGCTTGAAATGAGAGAGAGAGAGAGAGATTTCTGAACTAAGGAGAGAAAAAGTTTGGGAGAATATTCGAACTTTTTAAGACAACTTTTGGATGTCTTTTGTCTGCCTGTGAAAGAGAGAGAGAGAGAGAGAGAGAGAGAGAGAGAGAGAGAGAGAGAGAGAGAGAGAACATACATACACACTTTCAGACAGACAGACAGACAGACAGACAGACAGACAGACGGACAGATACAGACAGACAGAGGCAGAAAAATCTAAGGGGAAAAATATCCAAAGGTAGTGAAACGTTACGCGACACTTCCGTAGACTTTTACCGCCACGCATAATTGCATTTTTGAGAGAGAGAGAGAGAGAGGTGGGCGACGAAACTTTTCTCCAGAATTTCTAAAGTCAAGAAAAGAAAGTTAAAAATGAGGTAGAGACAGTTTGTTTTTCTTTTTCTGTTTACTTTATTTATACGTCTACAGTTATTATTTTTTTCTTTATGTCTGTCTTTATGTTAGTTATTTACAGCTTTAAAGATCGTATATAATGTAAAAATAAACTGGAACACACACACACACACACACACACACACACACACACACACACACACACTCACAAAGAGAGGAAAAGTTGAATAACCCCGACGGTTCTAAGAGGGGAACACTGATGATCCTAAACCTGAAAATATAACCCACAAAATCAACAAAATGAAAAAAATACTAAATATTTAACAAAAAAAAAACACTCGGAAATCACATAAAAAGCAACACAATTTATTTTACTTATTACTCTCTTTAAGGAGAACTTCACAATATATATATATGTTTCCATGTCACCCAGAAAACGAGGTAACACAGCCGTGGAAAAACTCAAATTTGGATGTATTTTGCGGTGTTAATTATTGAAAACGGGAATTGGTAGTGTAAATATAAGTTTCAAGGGGGTCTTTTAAATCTATTTCCATTTCCGTCACCCAAAACGAGGTAACACAGCCGTGGAAAAACTCAAATTTGGATGTATTTTGCGGTGTTAATTATTGAAAACGGGAATTGGTAAAGTAAATATAAGTTTCAAGGGGGTCTTTTAAATCTATTTCCATTTCCATCACCCAAAACGAAGTAACACAGCCGATTTTGCAACTATTCGAATGTTTATTATTGAAAACGGGAAGTGACTGAGTAGGTATAAGTTTCGTGGGGGACTTTTAAAACTGTTTATATTGTAGGGGGCAGCAGGTATACTTGTCGGTCCTTCTGTCTGTGTCTGAGGCTAGTGACGTGACCCCAGACAGTGTTAGTGCTGCCATCTATGTACGGGGAAGCACTATACTTGTTGGTCCCTCTGTCTGTCTGTCTGTTTGGAGCTTGTAAGAACTCCAAACAAGTGCTGCCATCTATGTGCCTGGAGTTTGCGATGTAATTTCAGACATTGCAGTGCTGCCCTCTATGTAGAATCAGGCCTGAAATTCCTCCATCGGTGAATCACATGAAAAAAAGAATATCAGTTTAAATTTAAAAAACGTTTTGTAATGGTGTAGTTTTGTGTTAGGATTATATGTGTGTCTAAAAAGAGAGAGAGAGTGAGAAAAAAAATCTATAGTCGCAATGGATTAACTTTCGGCTTCTATGGTATAAAAAAAAGTCCCAATCGTGTATAGACGTACGAGGGTGATGTTCATTTGTTGATCCTAAAGTATATGGTATTAAGCCCCCTGTCAGTATATAGAGACTTCTGATCCATTCATTTACTTCACGTTTTTATAATAGAGAATTCTAAGTTAAAAAAAATATCTATCATGTAAATATAAATGTCTCATGTTCCCTTTTTTATACGGTGGTTTTATATATGTGAGTAAAAAAAGGATTAAAACAGTATATTAGTAAACAATAGTAAAAAGTAAATAAATATATCACCTCCTTTCCTATACTCATGTAAATATAAATAAATGTCTAATGGTTCCCCTTTTTTATACAGTGACTTTGTAAATGTCAGTAAAAAAAAAGTATTTAAAGAAAACTATAAAAAGTACTAACCGACTCTTCCCTTACGATCTTGTACATATATAGATGTCTCATGATTCCCTTTTTATACGCTGAATTTATATGTCAGTAAAAAAGTATTTCCCCAATTAAAAAAAAAGTAAATATTCACGTTCAAACTGACTTGGCGAATAGGCCCCTCCCACTTTTTTTCATATCTGGCCAATGGGAGAGTTTATATGGAAAGCTTGAGTTACCAGGTACCGATATATTCTCCTTACGTTTTCTCTATCTCACGCGGGCAACTGAAGTGACTTAAAATCCTTCTTAATCTTAAACTTCACATGATAGAAATAATTTAACAAACATTCATGACGAGAAAACAAAACGAGAGAGAAGAAAAAAGTGTATATCGGCATCTAGCAACTCGACCCCACCAAATAAGCTCCGCCCACTCATAAGCTGTCACGCCCACCCTCCACCTCAGGCTGCATGTGATTGGGGGATGCTGGACAGACGGGGCGTGGGCGGGTCCTAAATGCCAAGTTAGTGTGAATGGAGTGTAAGTGTGTCCATCGTGTGTAGTACTGGTCTGGTGTGTCCCTGAATGTGTCTGTAGGACGTGACTCCGTTTTCTGTTGGTTCCAGGGCGGCGTAAGGAAGCCCCGCCCCTTCGCTAGGAACAGCCAATGATGTGTCTGAGTCTAGTGGTCATGGTGGTTGGTATTATAAGACACTCGCTTATCACATTAACAATTTCTAAAGGACGAAGAGGGGGTCAATCGGGTTCTAATGAGTGTTTCTACAGGTTCATGGTACAGAGAAAGAGTCACACTATCACCAGGGTCATACAACTACTACTGGAAATGCCCACAGCTCCTACGAAAGCCCTGTCAAATTAGTGTTCTTGTGTGATGGAATGTCTTATGTCTTGGCCAATCAGGTGAAGGGGCTGGGCTTGGCTTGTCCATTGAGACTGAAGGGAATGAAAATTTTACTCGTGTTTTGTTTCCTGGTGATTTAAGAGCAAGAACTAAAGTAATATTTCCACTATAACCTTTTTGTTGTTGTTCTTTTGTTAATCAGGATATTTCAAACCAATGCAACTTTCGAAATCAGTATCTTCAAAAATTTAATGGATATATGAATTTAGTCTTTATTATGCAACTTTCGAAATCAGTATCTTCAAAAAATCAATGGGTATATGAATTTAGTCTTTATTATGCAACTTTCAAAATCAGTATCTTCAAAAATTTAATGGATATATGAATTTAGTCTTTATTATGCAACTTTCGAAATCAGTATCTTCAAAAATTTAATGGAGATATGAATTTAGTCTTTATTATGCAACTTTCTAAATCAGTGTCTTCAAAAATTTAATGGATATATGAATTTAGTCTTTATTAATTAGGTCTATTGTCATTAAAATCGTCATTATTGTTATGCTAATCAGTGAGGTATTCAAATTCAGTTCCCTTTTAAAAGTTATAGGATTTTTTTTATAGTGGTCTGTCATCATTATCTTGTCATCACTGATATTCATAATTCTGAAGATAAGGAACAACAGAGTATACGAGTATGTTCAACACTTAAGATAATTGTGAATGTAAATAACTAGAGAAAAAAAACTAATACACTTGAGTTTGCTAAATTGTAAGTAAGGGCACGAGTAAAATGTTAGAGGGTCATTGTAAGGCTTCGTGTATATGTCGTGTATGTAACGTGTTTGAGGCGAGAGCTGGTGGGTTAAATGTGTACGTTTGTATGTATGTATGTATGTATGTATCAGTATATTAATGAGTATGAATAAATAGCAAATGCGAATGAATGGATGGAAGTAATGGGAGATAGATAGATATGTAGATAGATAGAGATAGATAGCCAGAGAGAGAGAGAGAGAGAGAGAGAGATGACATAACCAGTGCCTTGGGGCGTGAGGGTTTTGTCGTGCGAGTAATGAATTGCAAGTGACCAACCCACCCTTATAGACGTATCCACCCACCCACCCACCCACAAGCAACCACCCACCCACCCTCCCATTCTCCCTCCACCTTCTCTCCCTTCCACCTTCTCTCCCTTCCTTCCTATCATCCTCATTCTTCCTCCCTTCTTTCCCCTCTTTCAGCCTAGTCATCCCCTCATCTCCTCATTCTCATCCTCAGTTAATCCCTTTTCCTTATCTATTTTCCTCTCTTCCTTCCTTCCTCTTCCCGTCCTTTCTTCCACTCAACCCCCATCCACCTTCCACTCTTCTTATAGTCCACTTACATCTTTTTCTTACTTTCTTCCACTTGCACATCCTTCCCTGTTTTCTCTCTTTCAACCATGTCACCTTTCCTCCCCTCTTTCCCCCTCACTTTCTCACTCCCACTCTCATTCTCTCCCGCATCCTTGTTATGCACCCTTCCTCCCCCTCTCCGTCCTTAATTCCTATTCCCTTCCTTCCTTCGTAGCCCAGCCTTCCTTCCTTCCTTCCCATCCCCGCCCTTCCTTCCCCCCCTCTCCCCGTCCTTCCTTCCCTCCCACCGAGACTGCTTCGAGTTGGCTCCGTTTTGTATCGAATCGACGAATTATCATTAACGAGCTCCAAGTTTTGCAGTGATGGATGTCTTAATAAAGTGGTGGTTTCGCTGTGGTGTTTGAGATCCGTTATTTCGTTTTAGTTATTCCATCCTCTTGCTTTTTGTGCTGTGGAGTTTGATAAATGGAGTGGTGGATTATAATACTTAACGCTACTTATTCCTCCCTAATTTATATTTAACCGTACATAATTAAATACTGGCATTACAGTGGAACAGGCTTGGCAGTCATGTTGTGAGTGCCAGTGTGATACATTCAGAAAAAGGTTAAAGTTATGGATAGTGAGGTTTGGTAGGGTTAGGTATATATGAGCCTTTTGGAAGGAACGAAATGGCAGTGTGATAGATACATTCAGAAAAGGTTAGATAAAGTTATGGATGGTGAGGTTACGTAGGGTTAGGTTTATAGGAGCCTTTTGGAAGGAACGAAGTAGCAGTGTGATAGATACATTCAGAAAAAGGTTAAAGTTATGGATGGTGAGGTTTGGTAGGGTTAGGTATATATGAGCCTTTTGGAAGGAACGAAATGGCAGTGTGATAGATACATTCAGAAAAAGGTTAAAGTTATGGATGGTGAGGTTACGTGGGGTTAGGTATATATGAGCCTTTTGGAAGGAACGAAGTAGCAGTGTGATAGATACATTCAGAAAAAGGTTAAAGTTATGGATAGTGAGGTTACGTGGGGTTAGGTATATATGAGCCTTTTGGAAGGAACGAAGTAGCAGTGTGATAGATACATTCAGAAAAAGGTTAAAGTTATGGATGGTGAGGTTACGTGGGGTTAGGTATATATGAGCCTTTTGGAAGGGACGAAGTAGCAGTGTGATAGATACATTCAGAAAAAGGTTAAAGTTATGGATGGTGAGGTTACGTAGGGTTAGGTATATATGAGCCTTTTGGAAGGAACGAAGTAGCAGTGTGATAGATACATTCAGAAAAAGGTTAAAGTTATGGATGGTGAGGTTACGTGGGGTTAGGTATATATGAGCCTTTTGGAAGGAACGAAATGGCAGTGTGATAGATACATTCAGAAAAGGTTAGATAAAGTTATGGGCTGTGAGGTTACGTAGGGTTAGGTTTATATGAGCCTTTTGGAAGGAACGAAGTAGCAGTGTGATAGATACATTCAGAAAAGGTTAAAGTTATGGATGGTGAGGTTACGTAGGGTTAGGTTTATAGGAGCCTCTTGGAAGGAAGGTAGGTTAAAGACGCCCAAACAGATAAATTCTGCTAATCAAAGAAAAGTGCAGGTGGAACTCAAGGAAACTATAATCTGCTTGGTGGAACTTAGAAGGGTAGACAGTGCTTACGTCCTTATTCTTAAACGTAACGTGCATCCATTACGACTATTTTCTAAGGCCACAGAGAAGATTAACTTTTTTTTTTTACAGCATAGAAACCAGCTCAAGGGAAAAAAAAATAAATAATGAAAAAAAAGCCCGCTACTTGCTGCTCATGTAAGAGTTCAAAGTGAAATGCCTGGATTTACTTACCTCTTTGCTCCACTCCCACACGACCACTGCGTGTAACGAAACACACGAGAAATTAACCCAGACAAGGAAAGGTTTTGCCGGCGCCGAGGATCGAACCAGCGACCAGCGTAACGGGAGAGCCACTCCTTTACCAGTCGGCCAAAAATGTACCTATTTGCCTAAGTGAATTATGGGAGGCTATCAGGCAAATCAGCATTTCAAAAGGAGTGGCCGAAAGATAGGTCAATTTCATGGATGGTATTCCTGTTCAGGGTTCAGACGTCATGTAAAACTATCTAACTAGTATCGCAGAACAGTCCATGGCGAGCCTAGAAAAATCGACGGAAATCGCATTAATCGACGGAAAAAGTGCTAGTGTGACACCGCCTTTGGGAGAGGCTTTTCAATCAGGCGAAATGAGGTCCCGATACGTGCTATAAACATGTAAGGTAATAGTGCACTCTTAAACGAGCTTAAAGGTACAGAAAAGCCAGCGAAAAGGCCGCCATAAGGATCATCTCGTCTCGTGCTGATAATCTCCATTCCTCGTACACGTCACCACCAGGCTGTGAGATGAGTGGCAGCATCCGTTCTCTTGCAGACTATCCCGCCATATGATCACTTTCAATAACCATATCAAATTGTACATATTTTAGCTGATATTTGAGCTTGAAATCGGGTTTATGAATGAAATGAGTAAACAAAAGTACAGTCCCGGGTGAGGGTTGGGCCAGCACGCCGCGCCGCGCCTCGGGACGGTCCTGTCCTGGCCGATGTAAACAAGCCATGTCAACAGCTGGCGCGGGGCTCCTTCACTTCCCTGAGTTCTAGCCTTCGCCACGCAGCCCCGGCACCATGGACGTGAGTACCAGGCTTGTCTTAGCGCCTTGCCAGGAGGCCTGTTAATTATGATCACCAACAGAAGGAGGTGAGGGCGGACAGACGCGTGTAGCAACCATACTTTTGCGGTGTAGGAGAAAACGTAAGGGTTTTAGAGTGTAGGGGAAAACATCCGGTGTCTGATAAGGAAGATCAGTGATCTGAAACTTATTTCAGATCTCATTCATAAATAGAACACGGACTATGCGACGATATCAATGATGTAATACGGATCATCGCAAGTAGAAGAAGCCTTGAGAGTATATACTCCTTGGAAAAACGTGAGCAGCTGGAGCACTGTGGGTGCGAGTGTCATCTCGATCTCGAGGTCGATAATTAATGCACAGGGCACCTGTGCAGGTGCACAACACGCATATGGTTACTTAAGATTAATATTCACAATTACTTAAAAACTAAACTTCCAATAACAATAAGGATCTGTTTTGTTCATAATGCTGAATACTATACTTTACATAAATTTTTATAGAAAATAGTGTGTTCTTTCCTAAATCTTTACCATTCTCTCCCCAAATACCCTTGCCCACTCCCCTCCCACAGGAACAGCAGCTGCCCATTGACATCCACCTGCCCAAGCTGGTGGACTGGCTGGTGTCTCGCCGCCACGTACAGAAGGACTGGCAGACAGAGGTGCAGGCGGTGCGGATTAAGATCAATGCAGCCATTCAGGACATGCCAGAGCACCCAGAGGTCACCCGCCTTCTCTCCGGCACTTGTGAGTAAATGGCGGTCACCTGGGAGGGACTTTTCTTTGTGTGGCTCTCAGACATCTGTTTTTCTTTTCAGTATAATTGCAGTTTAAGACCATCCTCAATTTGTTGATTTGATCATTTGCCGTAAGAGAAAACAAGGGGAGTATTGTCCTACATTCCAGTTTTACTTTCTTTTATTAATTACCATTATTCATGATCCTTTTGATCCTTCTTATGTTTGCTGTGATGCAGATTTTATGTGGATGATTCAGCATAGAATTTTTTACTCTGTATTCCCTTTTACTGTTTTTATTTCCTTTCTTCTCCTCATGATAATTTATTGGGTATTTTTTTTCAGTCTTTGGTTTCACACAAGTTTTCATGAGTTAATTTTACTTTTAATTCTTCTGTACCTACTTATGTAATGTTCACTTTCCCAACCAACACTTCCTCTCCATCCTCCTTGTCAGATATCAACTACTTCCACTGCCTCAAGATTATCGAGATCCTGAAGGAGACAGAGAAGGACAGCAAGAACATCCTGGGCTGGTATGGCTCACAGAGGATGAAGGTGTGTGTGGTAGTGTTGTATTTTGTATAATCTTTTGCATATTTACTTTCCTTTATACTGATTGTTTCTCTACCCTTTTTTCCTTCCAGTTTCTATTCTCTCATCTCGTAATCTTTCTCTCATATTGCCTTTTACTTTTTTTTTAGTATGTTGTTTTTGTTGCATACTTAACTTAATGCTGTAATATTATTTTCTGATTCTGTTTTATTACACTTAGAAGAGGTTAGGAGTACAATGGGAAATAATTTTGATTTTCAAATACTGTAGATGGCTTTTTCTTTCCTTACCCCCCCCCCCCCCCATAGGATTGGCAAGAGGTGGTGCGCATGTACGAGCACAACAGCATCTACCTGGGCGAGGCGGCGCAGCTGCTGGCTCGCTGCGTCAACTATGAGGTGGCGGGCATGCGGCGGCTCATTGCCAAGGGGATACAGGTGCAACGGGTGCGTGTATTTACCTATTTATAGTATACAGGGCCTCAGCTCAAGCTCGGACAGTGTGTGTGTGGATGGTTTCTTTTTTCTTTCTTATCTTTTTTTTACTCTAAAGGAGGCAACTCGAGTGCATGAAAATATTAGAGGAAACAAAAAAACATACAATTGCTCTGCTGGTTTTGTGGTATTAGAGCCAACTGCCTTCCTCAGCTTCCCACTAATCACTCCCCTCCTCCCCTCCTCCTTCCCCACCAGGAGTGTGACAACAAGGTGAAGGAGTACACTAAGGGGATCGCCGAAGCACGCAAGAAGTACCTCAAGGTCTGCAAGCAAATAGGAATCACTGGAGACAACGTAAGTGTGTGTGTGTGTGTGTGTGTGAGATTGTTGACTTTATATCCTTCTCCCATAGGCAAGTAGCTATAAATCCGCTTAGGTCAGTATTATAAGACACCTTCACTTCTCCCATCAGCTATTTCTAAAGGTCAAAGAGTGGGTCAGTCGGGTTCTGATGAGTGTTTCTTTAGGTTCACAGTACAGAGGAATGGTCAAACTACCACCAGGGTCATAAAGCTGCTACTGGAAATGCCCGCAACTCATATGAAAGCTTTGTCAAATATGTGTTCTTGGGCGTCGATTTGTCTTATAATACAACTCCTCCACCACATTTTCCTTCTACAAGTCAAAAAAGTCTATTCTTGCTATTTATTTCTCCATCATTGAACTTTCCTGCACTCTTTATCCTTTTGTTCATATTCTCCTCTCATTCCAGGATACCTCAACTTAGTCCTACACAGACATTTTTCTTTCACATGTAAAAAAGAAGTCCATCCCAGTTATTTCTTTCCTCTCTATCATTAAACTTTTCAGCACTCTATCCTTTATCCTTTTCTCATTCCAGGATATCTCACCTCTTAGTCCTACACCAACATTTTACTTTCACATGTAAAAAAGAAGTCCATCCCAGTTATTTCTTTCCTCTCTATCATTAAACTTTTCAGTACTTCATCCTTTATCCTTTTCTCATTCCAGGATATCTCACCTCTTAGTCCTACACCAACATTTTACTTTCACATGTAAAAAAGAAGTCCATCCCAGTTATTTCTTTCCTCTCTATCATTAAACTTTTCAGTACTTTATCCTTTATCCTTTTCTCATTCCAGGATATCTCACCTCTTAGTCCTACACCAACATTTTACTTTCACATGTTAAAAAGAAGTCCATCCCAGTTATTTCTTTCCTCTCTATCATTAAACTTTTCAGCACTCTATCCTTTATCCTTTTCTCATTCCAGGATATCTCACCTCTTAGTCCTACACCAACATTCTTCTTCCACAGGTCAAACAGGAGCTGCTGGAGTCCCTCAAAACCCTGCCGCAGGAGTTTGAAGTCATTGCTGAGGAGTGCCGTGGCCTCGGCCCGGCCCGCCAGCTGTACCAAGACTTCGTGGCCTTCACAGTGTCCGGCCCACACCAGCCTGAGTCCCTGCCCATACTCAAATTTATCATGGGTGTGTATGGGGTGGAGGAGGCATTAGGGGGTGTCTGAGGGAAGGGGAAGGAAAGAAAAGACGTGTGTGGGGTAGGGGAAGAGAAGATGTGTGTGTATGATGGAGGGAAAGGGAAGGGGAGAAAAAATGAGTGTATGGAGGGAATGGGAAGGGAAGAAAAGAGAGGGTGATTTTGTAATGGGAAGGAGAAGGCATCAAAGTCTGTGCCAGGAGAATGGGAAGGGAAGAAAGGATAGGGTAAACTTTTCTTCTTTCTTTCTCATGTGGAAGGGAAGATTTGGGAAAGTAATATCTTAGGGGGGGAGACAATGCCTGTGTCTGGGGAATGTGAAGAGAAAAAATAGCTATGAAACAAATAACAGTGTACAATACAATACAACATTACAACAGCAGTCAACCAAATATGAGACTTTACAAATGGAGTCACAACCACAACAGTGTTTTCCCAGACAGGCAGTTGTAGTGGTAGCTGTCCAGGATGGTTTGCTCAGGGAATGTGTGTGTGTGTGTGTGTGTTTGTTGACTTCATATCCATCTCCCATACTTGCTACGAATCTTCTTAGTCCTCTTAGTCCAACATCACATTTTTCTTCTACATGTCAAATAAGAGTAAGTCTATTCTTGCTATTTATTTCTCCATCATTAATCTTCTTGTACTCTTCATCCTTCAAAAACATCCTCTCATTCCAGGATACCTCACCTCAGTCCTACACCAACATTTTTCTTCCTTAGGTCAAATAGGAGTAAGTCTATCCTAGCACACACACACGCAAGTACAGTCATTTCTTGCCTTTTTTTACAGTAAATGAAGCAGCTCAAGGGCAGAAAATATAAGTCAACTACATGTACAGTTATAGACAAAAATATCATTAGGATACCCATAACCCATTATCTAGCTACTCACTCTTTCACCTGCCATTCACTGACCCTCCCCATCCCTCCACAGAGCACGGCAACACCACCACCTATGAATGGGTGTACGGAGAGCCTCCCTGCAGCATTGAGGAGCCGCCCCTGGTGGTGGGAGCCGAGGAGCCACAGGAGAGCACCGGAGAGCTTGAGGTGAGGAGAAGAAGAGGAAGAGGGAGGGAAACGGAGAGGGAAAGAAAAACAGAAAGGAAAGGGAGAGGGAAAGAAAAACAGAAAGGAAAGGAAAAGGAGAGGGAGAGGACATTGATCTGAGTTTTTTTTCCAGCTATTTTCAAGGTATTAGAATGTTTGGTTGAATGGATGTTGTCTTCTTTTCAACCTCCAATGGGGTGCTGAGGAAATTATGACAGTAGTAATAATAATGGCATAATTAGGATGACATTTGAGTATTGAAGACAGGTACAAAGACACAGACAAGCATTCAGGATGGCGGTGATTTTAATGAGTAAGGATTAACCCGGTAGCAGCGGGGATCATGTTTCTTAATGGTCCCTCCAAGCGAGAAAAATGAGAAAAAATCACCCCTCACACCAACCATTTCATAATATAAATCAAAGCTTTTGTGATCAGATTATGTATCAGCTATTTTGGGGGGTTTATAGCATGGCACAAATTTGGACCGTCCCTGCTACACGATAAAGCCACAAATTTGGCCCGTCGCTGCTACACGATAAAGCCACAAATTTGGCCTGTCGCTGCTACACGATAAAGCCACAAATTTGGCCTGTCGCTGCTACACGATAAAGCCACAAATTTGGCCCGTCGCTGCTACACGATAAAGCCACAAATTTGGCCTGTCGCTGCTACACGATAAAGCCACAAATTTGGCCTGTCGCTGCTACCGGGTTAATATTACATAGAGCTCACAAACAGGCGGAAGGTCGATAATCAAAGTGCATTGTTTCAGGTTGACTTTGGCGACAGTGGAGTTGGCGGAATCGACTTTGGCGATGCTTCCGGGGCCGAGGGTGGCGGTGACGCTGCCGGGGGGGGCATAGACTGGGGTGCCCTGGCGGAGGGGGATGCCGCAGCGGACGGGATCGACTGGGGGATTGGGGAGGTAAGTCTTTCCTACCAATGTTTTTTTTTTCTTTTATTTGCTCTTTTTTAACCTTTATTGTTTATTTGAAAATTGAGAAAAATTTACAAGTTTGCCTATAGTACTTTTTTTTTTTATGCTGAGGTTATTGTTGCCTCTTTATACTTCAACTTTATGGGGCTGTTAATGAATGCCCTTTAGCCCAGTGGTGGTGCAGGCAGGATTGTTTAAGTGACACCTATTGAGGCTCATGCCGCCCTCTGGTTAACCTGACCTAACAAAACCCAAAACAGTTACTATAGGCCTTGACTCAGAAAATTTATATATGCTTCCTTACGAATGAGACTTTTTATACAACAAAGTGAGGTCATTCTTTGTTGATTTATACCATAAGGTGCTGGCTATCATGTGTTTGAAGATACCCTAAACTTAACCTAACCTAACCTAACAAAACCCAAACAGTTACTATAGGTCTTGACTCAGAAAATTCATATATGCTTCCTTACTAATGAGGCTTTTTATACAACAAAGTGAGGTCATTCTTTGTTGATTCATACCATAAGGTGCTGGCTATCATGTGTTTGAAGATACCCTAAACTTAACCTAACCTAACTTAACAAAACCCCAAACAGTTTCTATAGGTCTTAACTCAGAAAATTAATATATGCTTCCTTACTAATGAGACTTTCTATACAACAAAGTGAGGTCATTCTTTGTTGATTTATACCATAAGGTGCTGGCAGTCATGTGTTTGAAGATACCCTAAACTTAACCTAACCTAACTTAACAAAACCCCAAACAGTTACTATAGGTCTTAACTCAGAAAATTAATATATGCTTCCTTACTAATGAGACTTTCTATACAACAAAGTGAGGTCATTCTTTGTTGATTTATACCATAAGGTACTGGCTATCATGTGTTTGAAGATACCCTAAACTTAACTTAACCTAACCTAACAAAACCCAAACAGTTACTATAGGTCTTGACTCAGAAAATTCATATATGCTTCCTTACTAATGAGACTTTCTATACAACAAAGTGAGGTCATTCTTTGTTGATTCATACCATAAGGTGCTGGCTATCATGTGTTTGAAGATACCCTAAACTTAACCTAACCTAACAAAACCCAAACAGTTACTATAGGTCTTGACTCAGAAAATTCATATATGCTTCCTTACGAATGAGACTTTTTATACAACAAAATGAGGTCATTCTTTGTTGATTTATACCATAAGGTGCTGGCGGTCATGTGTTTGAAGATACCCTAAATTTAACCTAACCTAACTTTACAAAAATCCAAACAGTTACTATCAGTCTTGACTCAGAAAATTCATATATGCTTCTTTACTAATGAGACTTTCTATACTTTAAAGTGAGGTCATTCTTTGTTGATTTATACCATAAGGTGCTGGCTATCATGGGTTTGAAGATACCCTAAACTTAACCTAACCTAACTTAACTAAACCCCAAACAGTTACTATAGGTCTTAACTCAGAGAATTCATATATGCTTCCTTACTAATGAGACTTTCTATACAACAACGTGAGGTCATTCTTTGTTGATTTATACCATAAGGTGCTGGCAGTCATGTGTTTGAAGATACCCTAAACTTAACCTAACCTAACTTAACTAAACCCCAAACAGTTACTATAGGTCTTGACTCAGAAAATTCATATATGCTTCCTAACGAATGAGACTTTCTATACAACAAAGTGAGGTCATTCTTCATTGATTTATATCATAAGGTGCTGGCAATCATGTGTTTGAAGATACCCTAAACTTAACCTAACCTAACTTGACAAAACCCCAAACAGTTACTATAGGTCTTGACTCAGAGAATTCATATATGCTTCCTTACTAATGAGACTTTCTATACAACAAAGTGAGGTCATTCTTCATTGATTTATATCATTAGGTGCTGGCAATCATGTGTTTGAAGATACCCTAAACTTAACCTAACCTAACTTAACTAAACCCCAAACAGTTACTATAGGTCCTAACTCAGAGAATTCATATATGCTTCCTTACTAATGAGACTTTCTATACTATAAAGTGAGGTTATTCTTTGTTGATTTATACCATAAGGTGCTGGCTATCATGTGTTTGAAGATTCCCTAAACTTAACTAAACCCCAAACAGTTACTATAGGTCTTGACTCAGAAAATTCACATATGCTTCTTAACGAATGAGACTTTCTATACAACAAAGTGAGGTTATTCTTTGCTGATTTATACCATAAGGTGCTGGCAATCATGTGTTTGAAGATACCCTAAACTTAACCTAACCTAACCTAATAAAACCCAAACAGTTACTATAGACCTTGACTCGGAAAATTCATATATACTTCTTTACTAATGAGACTTTCTATACTATAAAGTGAGGTTATTCTTTGTTGATTTATACCCACCCTCACCCGCACCGTCACCCTCCCGGCAGGTGGATGAGGCAGCAATACAGGCCATTGAGGTGGAGGACTCTGGCGTGTCGGGCGGCGTGGCGAGGGGGGACGAGGCTCGCACATTGTTGCTCAACCCCAAGACTCGCACACAGTTCACCGACGAGCTGCATGAGGTATGATGATTACTATTACTCTCATTATTGTACATTACTGATCCTTACAGCTTCCTTCACCCCTCCCTTTTCTCCCTGAACTCTCTCTCTCTCTTTCAAAATTTCTCTTTTCTTAAACTCTTCACAAACTTTCAATCTCTCTCTTTCTCTCTCAAACTTTTTCTTTCTCTCTACAAATTCTTTCACCCCTCTTTACAGCTCCTTCACCCCTCCTCCTTTTCTCCATGAACTCATTCTCTTTCTCTCATACTGCTTCTCTTTCTCTCAAACTCTTTATTCTTTTTATCCTCTCAATCTCTCTCTCACCCCACAGCCTCCCTCACCCCTCCTTATCATCCCCCTCACCCTTCCCTTCCCTCCACAGCTGATGGGCTTCCTGAGACAGCGAGCGACTGAGTTAGAGAGCGACGACACCATCTTCAGCCTCAGCCACTTCTCCAGCGCTCCGGCCTCCATCCAGAGCCACACTGTCGAGAGCGTGCGGACCATGGAGGGCAAGGTGACGGCGCTGCTGGGCCGACTCAGCACCACGCGTATGCAACACCTCCTCCTCATCAGCTGTTCCCCGAGGTGTGTGGTGATAAACTAAAAATAAAATAGAAACTCCTTACCAAGACGAGAGTCCATAAATAAGTGGTTAGAGGCGGTATAGATAAATGAACAAGATAAATAGATTAAGAGAAGCTGATAGGAAATTACACTCTCTGCTGGCTGCTGAAGTTTTATTTTATTGTGTCCTTGCTTCTTTAACAGAGGCAAAGGTTGGGGAGACGCTTTGTTAGTTTTATTAGTTTTGTTGATTTTGCATCTTTTCTGCCCCCCCCCCAAAACAGGTATGTGGACAGGCTGGCCGAGTCCCTGCAGTCGAAGCTGGCAGTGTGTGACAAGTTGGCGGCGTCCCAGGAGGCAGTGAAGCAGCGGAAGGCGGACACAGTGGTGGAGCAGCAGAAGCTCGGCCCGCAGCTGGCCCTGATTGCGGAGCGGGCCCGGGAGCTGCAGGGGAACATCGAGAAGGACATCTCAAACCGCTACAAGAACAGGCCAGTCAACATTGTCGGGGTGAACCTCTCCACCTATGTTGCCTGAGGTGGGTGCTGGTGCTTCTCCTTTATTGCTCTTTAAGTTTGTTTGTAGTATGTTTTTTGCAAGTCGAAGATAAGGAAACTGTCACCTCAATGATTTTAACCCAGTAGCAGCGGGGATCATGTTTCTTAATGGTCCCTCCAAGCGAGAAAAATGAGAAAAAATCACCCTTCACACAAACCATTTCATAATATATATCAGAGCATTTGTGATCAGGTTATGTATCATCTTTTTTGGGGGGGTTATATCGTGGCACAAATTTAGCCCGTCGTTGCTACACGGTAAAGCCACAAATTTGGCCCGTCGCTGCTACTGGGTTAAGTTGTGTATGTATTTTGCAAGTTGAAGATAAGGAAACTACCACCACAATGATTATAAATGTATGTGAATAGTATGATGATGTATTGTCGAGGTATACTCATTTAAACATGGAAGAAATGTCTGTTTATCTCTATCTCTAATACCAATAATAACACACATACAAGGAGAAAATAGTTAAATTCCTCTATCTATTCATCTATATCTCTAACATTGATAATACCATGCACACAAGGAGATAAATAGTTACTGAAATATATGTCTGTGGTTTCCAGATCGTATGAGGGAAAGAAAATGATAACTTCACCTTATTCGCCAAAACAACTACACAAGAATCGGTCACCACTCTTCGGCAATGGTTCACCGTCATCTTTCACAAACAACGCCAGAATCAATCATCTGTTAGTTGTCTTAAACTGGAGAAATTATCAAATTGTTAATCTCTCTCTTTTTCACGCGTATTTTCTCCCAGTCACACAAGCACTGTCCATTACCCTTTCCAGTACACACAAATCTAACATCTCTATAGCTTTTCATTCGTCACCACTCTGCCCTTCGTAACACAGTCCACCTTCCTATCCAACACTCACAACACCATAGCTATCATTGCTCCTGTGTTCATCTTTGTCACCATCCATCTGGTGTTAAGTATACAAACAGCTCTCACCTTCTGGGCCATAAGGCAGAACTTTGACATAAGGATTACTACATGTTAGCTTTTCTTGGCTTTCTGAGGAGTCCGCAACAATTAATTAAAGGGTTATCGGGTAGAGCAGGGTGATTTAAGCCATTGTAAGCTGCTGAAAAGAATAATTTAAACCTGTATGATAACTAAATTGTGGGCCCTTGGATTTTTATTTAAGATTAGGATTCTGTTTTTACTGTTTTTAGATATATGACAAGCCTCTGAAAATAGATTTAGATAGGTAGGAGAGAGAGAGAGAGAGAGAGAGATTAACTATAGAATGTTTTTTATCGTTTGTTATATGTTATTACACTATATCTGGGACACTATAGGGAATAAATATTTTTTGATTGGTACACAGTATTGTTATTCACGGCCTGGCTAACCTATACCAACCCTCACAGGTAAAAGGTGATTGATTGATAGTTTATCGTTGCAAGTAAAACAACAAAGGAGAAGGAAGAAAGGTGAAGTTGGGGGCATAATAGTAATAATAATAATAATAATAATAATAATAATAATAATAATAATAATGATACAAGTAATAGAAAGTACGACAGTCACTACACAAGAAAGATTTCATTATTAAAGCTTTTGTTAAATAGTTTTCTTGATTTCTTCTTTCCTGGCACCGAAGAAAAGAAGAACAAAAACAAGAACGAAAAGGAGGTCAAGTTGTATATTCAAGGAAAAGAAAAACAAGAAGAAAAAGAAGGTTACTCATAGGCTATATATCAGAGGGAAAAAGGAGAATAAAAAGAACAGGGAGGAAGACAAAGAAGAAGAATTTAGGTTGTACTCAGAAGGAAAAGAAGAACAAGAACAAGGAGAAAAGAAAAAAAAAAGAAGGTTGTACTCAGAAAGGAAAGGAGAAGAAAAATAAGAAAAGACAAAATAATTTAAGAAGGAGGAAGATTAATTGCACTGAGAAGGAAAAGAAGAAGAAGGTTGTACTGAGAAGGAAAAGGAAAAGATGAAAAGAAAAGAAAAAGAACAATCTAGAAGACTAAAAAGAAGATCGAAGGTCGTACTCAGAAGGAAAAAAAGACGAAAAATAAGAAGAGCAAGAAGCGGAAGACGAAAAGAGATGAACAAAAAGAACAAGAGCAAAAACAGGATCAAGAAAAAGAAGTAGAAGAGTACGACAATTTAGCAACCTTGGCGGGGGCGGCGCGGGGGAGGAGATGAAGACACACACAAGAAGACGAAAAATAAGGAGAAGAGAAAAAGATCGAAGAAGAAGAAGAAGTAAAAAAACAAGATCAAGAACAAGAAGAAAAAAAAAGAAAGGAGAAAGAAAAGTAAAAGAGTACGAAAACTTAGCAACACTGGGGAGGACGGCGAGGGGGAGAAGAGGCACACACAATTAAGAAGCAGAAAAAGATCGAGGAAGAAGAACAAAAACAAGCTCAAGAACATGAATCAAAAGAAAAAAAAAGAAAGGAAAAAGAAAAAGTAGAAGAGTACGATAATATAGCAACCTTGGCGGGGGCGGCGAGGGAGAGGAGGCATACATACACGCGTTTTCCACCATTCCCTTATTTTTCCTTTTCTTTCCCTTCCTGGGGCGGCGACAGGCCATATGGGCGGCCCGGCACCTTCACCACACCTCCTCAGACCCGCCAGGTAACCAAGAGGGGCTGAGGAAGACCAGGAGGTGAGTAAAATGGCCTTAAATATGACGTACCCTGCCTCTCCTTAGTAGTTCAAGGCCGGAGTGTGTTGCCTTGATGGTTATGTCGGTCATGTGCGAAGCTTTATTTTTCTGCCTTGGCGCTGTTGGCATGTCGTTTTTTTATTCTCAGTAGCTTGTTGTCAGTGTTTGTAGGCGGGTGTGGGGTGACAGGTGTGCGGGAAGGTGTGTAAGAGGGTAATTATGGTGGCAGGCTCAGGGCACAGGTAAGGGACATGTGTTTGTATTATGTATTTATTTCCTTTTTCATTTGCACTACAACAGGTCTTAAAATGCTCATATGAACTAAAGAAAGTTATGAAATGAAAAAAAATGACACCGAAAATATGGTCAGGAAATATTATCGTGTTATTTTTATGGCTCAGTTGCTTGTAGTCAGTGTTGGTGGGCAGGTGTGTGGTGACAGGTGTGCGGGGAGGTGTGTAAGAGGGGTAATTATGGTGGCAGGCTCAGGACACAGGTAAGGGACATGTGATTGAGATTTTAGAACACTAAAAAAATTACACCAAAAATAAGATGTCAGGAAATATTATCATGTTATTATTGAGGCTCAGTTGCTTGTAGTCAGTGTTGGTGGGCAGGTGTGCGATGACAGGTGTGCGGGCAGGTGTGTAAGAGGGAATGTAATGGTGACAGGCTCAGGACACAGGTAAGGGACATGTGTTGTTATTGTTTTCGTATCTATTTATTTGCTTTGTTAATTTCCATTATTGCACAACAACTGAAGTCAGAAGTTTATGAACTAAAAAAAAACTACTGGAGGAAACGAAAAACAAAAGTGTCAGGAAATATTTGGTACCATATTAATTTTGTTAGTTTGTTTTTGTATTATTTCTCATGGTTGTAGACTATTGAGGGGCTTCATGGTGCAGTGGTTAGCACACTCAGCTCACAACCGAGAGAGCCCGGGTTTGATTCCCGGGCAGAGTGGAAAGATTTGGGCTGCTTTTCCGATACCCTGCGCCCCTGTCCACCCAGCAGTGAATGGGTACCAGCCACCAGTTATTAATTGGGGGTTGTGTCCCGTCTCCTGGGTATCCAGTCATTTTGCCCACATGACAGTCCGCCCCACACCAAATGGTCGTTTTTCCCAAATTCAGTTCGCCCACTCGGTGGAGTCATTTCGCCCACATTAGATAATTCCTTTACTGTGCAAAGCCAAGTTAGATTTGACGTCAGAAGTGCACAATTGTTATTATAATTCGAATCCAGATTCAAATTCAAATTCAGGAAGGTCTACAGTATGATGGCTGTGGCAGGTGGCAACACAGGAAATGTGATACTGGTATATTTCAAGTACATTACTGGACAGCTGTGAAATCCGGGATTACCATTGACTGGAGTTGTAACTTGTGTAAGGATGAACAAGCAACCCCTCAAGTGGAACTAGAGTCATCGGTTTAAGATCCGCTTTTCCAAGACTTTGAAAGCGAGAACAAGTTAACATTTCAATGGAGCTAGAATCATCACTTGGAGATGTACCTCTGCAAGACACTCGAAATGAAGAACACGCCATTTGTCCAATGGAACTAGAATCATCACTTGGAGATCCACCTCTGCAAGACATTCAAAATGAAGAAGACGCCATCTCTCCGAGGGAACTAGAATCAGCTACTGAAGACCCTTTTTTGCAAGACTTAGAAAGTGAGGAACAAGCAACCCTTCCAGTGTTGGTTTCCTTCCAGTTATTTGAGGAAGGTACAAAACGTGGTTGCAGCAAGCATATTGACAGTCTAGGCTCTACTTATAACATAAAATTACGACGGCCAAATGTAACATATTGGCAGTGCACTGTCCGTCCAAAGGTTAACCCATGCAGAGCGACAGTCACGCAAAGAAATTAAACTTTTGTGAAGAGTAATATATCACAATCATCCTGCATCAACTGGCTCAGCTTCTACCACTAAAATTACATCTCAGGTGAAGAAAATGGCAGTACAAGACCTATTCAAATCAGTATCTGTCATAGTTGATGAGGTAAGTCTGCTGAAAATAATTGCATACATAGTTCGCACCGTAAATTTTATGAGTTCTCAATTCGATTGGCGCTGACTGTATATAGTAGAGAATATCATTCAGTGGCACCTTGTGTTATGACAGAGTAGTCAACAGAAGTAAAAATTGTCATAGAAACAGTAATAAAAATTGTCAATATATTTTATATAGGCTAGCGATTAATGCCAACTACTACAAGAGCTGGGTAATTCACCGTGCCCTAGTGTTCCTGAGCCTGAGCATCTAGCAAGAACTGCGAACAGGCAAAGGCAGAAATTAAGACCAACAGGACCGAAAGACCTGGCGTTTAAACTTGACGAGGCACACATTCCAAATAACTTCCTTAGAGCTAATGTGAGTCCACGGATGGCGCCACTTGATCTTCGCCACTGAATAACAAATGGGACATATAATCAGAGGAAAATCTTGGTATATTGATGGAACATTTAAACCGTGTAGGTGCCCCTTTTCACAACTGTTAACAGTTAATGCCTTCATGCGAACAGGATTATGTGAAACAGGTGCCCCTCGTGTTTATCTTAATGTCTGGCCAAAAGAAGAGTGTTTACCGCCACGTATTTCATTCACTGATAAACAGTCTTTCAAATGAGACTTCAGTTCAACATGTAACAATTGACTTCAAAAGAGCTCTTTGGAAAGTCTTGCCAGAGTTTTTACCCTATGCTAATATCAAGGGATGTGTTTTCCACTGGATACAGGCTATATGGAGGAAGGTGAGTAAATCTGTGGATTAGTCTTGGTTTATTATTCCCTGTAGGAGGGTACTGTTTAGTGTTTACTTCATCTATCTTTTCTTCATCCAGATACAAGAGGTTGCTCTACTACATGCGTACACTCATGATAAAGGAACCTACAATTACCTGCGTAAACTGATGGCCCTTCCATTTCTGCCGGAGGGAGAAATAGCTCCGATGTTTGAGCGTCTTTCACACCAAGCTACCATCACCCAAGTACGCACGGTAGTAGACTACATTTTAAGAACATGGATCTACGGCTCATTATGGCCGCCTTCTACTTGGAGCGTCTTTAACAAGTCTGTACGCACAAATAATGATATTGAAGGGTGGCACAACCGATTAAATAAGCATGCAGCAGGTAGAAGTAGCCTCCAGATCTATCTTTTGGTAAACCTTCTGCATAAAGAGGCTAAATTAACATCATTACAAATAAGGCTGGTGTCGGAAAGAAAGCTCCGAAGGATCCAACGAAAATGATACAGGGAACTGCAAAATAAATTGTTCATTCTTTGGGATGAATATATGAGGGGTGAGAGATCCTCATTACAACTTCTCAAGGCTTGCTCATATTTAAATGGACCAGTAAGCTGATAATAATTTTAATTACATGCATTTTACATGAATGCTCACTTATGTTTTATTTTACTTTTAGAATTATGACATCAGTTTTAATTTTATTTTACTTTTAGAATTATGACATTAGTTATCTTATTTTACTTTTAGAATTATGAAATTAGTTTTCATACATTTTGTTCTTTGTATGTTTCTCTTGTATTTTAATAAAGTTTTTGCTACATGATTTGTGCATTGTTGAATAATACTTGTGGGCGAACCAACTTTAGTGTAGGCGAACTAACTTTAGTGTAGGCGAACTAACTCTTGAGTGGGCGAACAAACTCTACATTTGGGCAAACTGACTTGTGGGCGAATTTACTTGTGGGTGAACTGACTTGTGGGCGAACTGACTTGTGGGTGAACTGACATGTGGGCGAATTGACCGTAAACCGTCTCCTGGGATCTGTTTCCTTCTATAATTCCTTCCCCTTCTGTCTCTCCGGCATATGACCACAGATGTTGCGCCGACTAAACAAAACTTTCCAACTTTTTTGTAGATTGTTTTCTTTGCTTTTATATTCAAAGTTTAAATATTTTTTTGTGATGTCTTTCCCCAGTTATTAGAGGCAATGGTTGGGAGATGGTTTGTTGTTTTTGTCTCTGTTGTCAGTTTTTATTTTTTATGTTTTGCATCCCCGCCTATAGCGCTAGTAGGCTTTCTTCAGGGGCCAGATGGTCAGCCCATGCCCGTCGTGGCGCAGGCGTTTTTTTTTTTATAGTGGCGCCAGTTATGCTTGTTAAGTGAAAGAATGAAGGCTGTTTAAGTATCATTTTCTTTTACATACAAGCTTTAATGAAGGTATTTTTGCGACTTTCCTTCATCAGCAAAACTTTAATGAAGGTATTATCGCGACCTTCCTTCATCAACAAAGCTTTAATGAAGGTATTATTGCGACCTTCCTTCATCAACAAAGCTTTAATGAAGGTACCTTCATCAACAAAGCTTTAATGAAAAGCTTTAATGAAGGTATTATTGCGACCTTCCTTCATCAACAAAGCTTTAATGAAGGTATTTTTGCGACCTTCCTTCATCAACAAAGCTTTAATGAAGATATTATTGCGACCTTCATCAACAAAGCTTTAATGAAGGTATTTTTGCGACCTTCCTTCATCAACAAAGCTTTAATGAAGGTATTATTGCGACCTTCCTTCATACCTTCCTTCATCAACAAAGCTTTAATGAAGGTATTATTGCGACCTTCCTTCATCAACAAAGCTTTAATGAAGGTATTATTGCGACCTTCCTTCATCAACAAAGCTTTAATGAAGGTATTTTTGCGACCTTCCTTCATCAACAAAGCTTTAATGAAGGTATTATTGCGACCTTCCTTCATCAACAAAGCTGTTCATCCTCCCTTATGGGCTGGTTGTTTTTCACCAGTGTGTGTGTGTGTGTGTGTGTGTGTGTGTGTGTGTGTGTGTGAAAGCAAGATATCAAGGTCCAGTGGTGCATGAATATTCTGTGCTTCCCTTTATTGTCAGGGACACACTTACAGCAACTATTAAGCATCCATTTGACTGCATCCCAGCATCCTTATCTGATCTTTTGAGGCACACCTTTGCATATTGGACGTGGCTTTGCTTGCTTTTCTCTTCCACGACTGCAAGTACTACGAAGTGAAGAGAATACTTATGTCACTATTCCTCTATGTACCGTAGTAGTGATCGTTGTTTATTAATTTGTTGTCATTACCTTTAATTTAACAACAGACACTACTCCCCCACCCTATACTACACTACTTTCTCTTTCCCTGAACTCCCCTTCTCTATTCCCTACAAACCTTCGCACACTTCTTCTCTCCATCCCTCGCCTCCCTCAGTCCCTTCCCCTCCCCGACAACACATCCCAGCCCACTCCTCACTCTCCTTCCTCTCCGCTTCTATCAAACCTCTACCTCCCCCCGTCACTCTACTCATTCTCCCTCCCAATGGTAAAAACACCTGGATGACATAATTACCTTACCTATAGAACACTCATGCGATATCAGTGTCTTTGTCGAGATACATGAGTTAATATCTTTATTATAATTAAGTTAGTCATCCAGTTCACCTGCATCGAAGTAAATTACCTATCGGATACTCATTTAATATCAGTTTCTTTGTTGAGTTACACGAGTTAGTATTTATTATAATTAAGTCAGTTGTACAGTTCACCTGCATGACAAAAAAAAGTATATACCTATGGGACACTCATTTAATAACAGTGTCGGTCGGGTTACATGAGGCAGGGAGCTTTTTCTATGGTGGTATTGACGTGTTCTGATTTTTTTCTTTTTTTCCTTGGTTCAGGGTTGGCGCTGGCACGGTAACCTATAAAAGTGATTCAAAGGTCAATGTTCCATAAAATAAAAGCATATATATGGGAGGAAGGGGATGGGGAATGAGTATAGAGTGAGAAGGGGAGGTAGAGGTTCGATAGGAAAGAAGAGGAGGGAGAGTGAGGAGTGCAGTGGGCTGGGATGTGTTGTTGGGGGAGGGGTGGAGATGAGAAGTGAGCGAAGGTTTGTAGGGAATAGAGAAGGGGAGTGAAGTGAAAGAGAAAGTAGTGTAGGGTAAGATGGGGAGTAGTGTCTGTTGCTGGGGAGGAGTGGGATGGGAAGGAGTGAGGGGTTGGGGGAGAAGAGAGAAAGGGAGGGGAAGAAAAGTAGTGTGGGGAGGATCACCGGAGAGAAAGGAAGGGGAGAAGAGGGAAAAGGGAAGTGTAGGGGAAGAGAAAGGGTTTGAGGAGGTAAAAACAGGGAAGAGTAAAGGAAATGAGAAGTAAAAAGATGAAGGGGAAGAGACTAGAGAGAGGCTGGGGAGATGAGAAGAGGGGAGGGAAAGAGGAAGCATTGGAAAAGTAAAAATAGGGGAGAGTAAATGATGTGAGGTGAAAAGATTGAAGGGAAGAGATGAGTGAGCGGTTGGGGAGAGAGAGAGGGGGATGGAGGGGAGGGGAGGGGGAGGAGGTGTTACGTAAAAGGCGTGTCCATTGAGTTGCTAAGGGTGATAGCTGAGTCCCCCCCCCCCTCCACCTCCTCCTCCTCCTCCTCCCTTGCCCGTCCGACGTTGCTTAGTTGCTACCCATGCCCGCCTCTCGCTCTCTCTCTCTCTCTCTCTCTCTCTCTCTCTCTGCCCATCTCCATCTCATTTGATTTTTTTTTTCTGTTTTTCCTTCCTCATACTTTTACTTTCCATTTTCCTTGGCCTTACCTTCCACCTCTTCCTTTCCCTTCCCTTCCTTTCCCTTCCCTTCTCTTCCCTTCTCTTTCCTTCCTATATCTTCCTATCCCTTCCCTTCCTATATCTTTCTATCCCTTCCCTTCCTATATCTTCCTATCCCTTCCCTTCCCTTCCCTTACCTTCTTACACCATCTTTGCTCCACATTGCTTTTCTTCTCTTCCCTCCATCCTCCCTATCTACTACTTCTTAATTTCCTCTTCCCTAATTCTTTCTTCCTATCTAAAGCATTGCTCTCCTCCCTCCTCCTCTATCATCTCCCCCCTCCCCTCCTCCCCTATCATCTTCTCCCTCCCCTCCCCACCCATTTCGCAACCTTGCCCTTCATACCCCTTCCTCAACATTTCCCTTCTCCCCCATTCCCTTGTAAGACAGTTTGACCTCCTTTATCTCCCCACCACCCACACTCACTGTTGTCCCCCCAATCTCTTCCCACCACCTTCACCTTCATCCGTCCCCCCCCCCCCCTCTCTCTCTCTCTCTCTCTCTCTCTCTCTCTCTCTCTCTCTCTCTCTCTCTCTCTCTCTCTCTCTCTCTTGCCAGTTTTAACCAGTATTTGCTCTGCTCAGAAACAATGGTGTGTGTGTGTGTGTGTGTCCCATCTGTCGGATAAAAAGAATAGATAACGATCGTGTGTGTGTGTGTGTGTGTGTGTGTTACGTCATAGGTGTGTAGGCGTGTGGGTTTTGTGTTTTGAAGGTGACCGTCTGTGTGTGCGTGTGTGCGTGCTCGCGAGAAACTGGAACACACGCACACAGACACAAAAAAAGCCTCGCTGACACACTTTGACGTTCTAATGGCAAGCCTTCGTCAGCCTGAAACTCGGTATTAATGGCGGGATGTAAATTGCATCGAATCCCACTGTTGAAAATAATGGTCGAAGTAAAAGTAATAAAAAGTAATAGAGGCAAGTAAAAGCGTAAAAAAAAGTACATAAGTGCAATAAGTTTTAATAAGTGTGGTAAAAAGCAAATAAAGTAATGAAGGTTGAAATAATAATAGTAACGATGGTAGTAGTCTTTCCTTATCTTCCATTTCCTTCCCTTCCCTTCCTATCCCTTCCTTTCTCTTCCCTTCCTTTCTCTTCCCTTCCTATCCCTTCCTTTCTCTTCCCTTCCTTTATCTTCCCTTCCTATCCCTTCCCTTTCCTTCAGCTACTTACAACGCGATATTAGTCGATGAATATTAATTTCCTTCTTTCTTTTTTTTCTTTCTCCTTTTGTTATCGTTATCTTCCTTTCTTTCATTTACTTTTGTTTATTATCTCTTCGTATTCTGTTGTTTATATGTATGAATGTGTGAGAGGGACTTCCTGCCTACCTGTCTGTCTGTAAGTGTCTGTTTGCGTGTCTAATTATCTCTTCTTCTTTTTCTTCTTCCTTCTCTTCTTTTCTTCTGCCTTCTTTGTCGTTGTTATCTTCTTTCTTCTCTTCTTCTTTCTCATCTGTCTTCTTTGTTGTTGTTTTCTCCTTTCTTTTCTTTCTTCTTTCTCTTTTCTTCTGCCTTCTTTGTCATCGTTTTCGTTTTCTTTCTTCTCTTTTTTTCTTCTCTTCTTTTCTTCTGCCTTCTTTGTCGTTGTCTTCTTTCTTCTCTTCTTTTCTCCTGTCTTCTTTGTTGTCATTGTCTTCTTCTCTTCTTTCTCTTCTTTTCCTCTGCCTTCTTTGTCGTCATTGTCTTATTCTTTCTTCTTTCTCTTCTTTTCTCCTGTCTTCTTTGTTGTCGTTGTCGTTCTTTCTTCTCCTTTCTCTTCTGTCTTTGTCGTTATTGTCTTCCTTTCCATAAATATTTCACCTATCTTCATTTCCTTTCCATCTTTTATCTATCTTTCATCTTTCTATTCTGTCTTATTCTATTATTTATGAGTGAGTGAAAGTCCTACCTACCTACCTGTCTGCTTACCTACCTGTCTTCATACCTGTGCTTACCTGCGTGAGTGTCCCTCGTTAGCTTCGCCCTAATGAGCCACCGCCGGCAGTTAACATAGTGTCTAATGGCCTAATGGCTCTCACCTGCCTCCGTTGATGTGCTCCTGACACACTTAATGCACCCACTTACGTTTATATTGTCATCAGTCATCATCATTGTTATCAGCAGTGTTATTTATTATCTTCATTTTCATCGTGATTTTGTTAGTGTTATTTATTATTTTTTTTATTGCCGCCTTATCACCTTAATCATTGTCATCATTTTCATCATCATCATCACGCTGCCTTTCTCGTCATCACTATCTTCATTATTTATTTTCATCATTATTTATTACTGTCATTATTCATTTTCATAATCATAATTTTTTTTTAGCTCATCATCATACTAACTTTCTCGTCATCACTATCTTCATTATTTATTTTCATCTTTATTTATTATCATTATCCATCTTCATTATCATCATTTTCATCATTTTTATAACTCATCATCATACTACCTTTCTCGTCATCACTGTCTTCATTATTTATTTTCATCTTTATTTATTATCATTATCCATCTTCATTATCATTATTTTCATCATTTTTATAACTCATCATCATACTACCTTTCTTGTCATTTGTTTTCATCGTTATTACTATCATTCATTTTCATTATCATCATTTTTATCATTGTATTTATCACGTTCATCATCATATTTACCTTCGTTGTTCTTTTCATCGTCACTGTCATCATCATCATCATCATCGTCTTTATTATCATCATACTTTTGTTGTTATTAGTTGTCATTGTTATCACTGCCATTATTACCATTTCAGTGTTCATCGTTATCACTCATTGCCTTCGTTATCATTTTACTTTTGTTGCTATTAGTTATCATTGTCATCATCATTGTTATCATCATTATCGTGCTTTTCTTATCTCTGCCATCCTCACCTTTATTATCTATGTTATCCTTTATTACATTACCTTTATCATTTACTTTACCTTTATTATCTACTGTTATACTTACCTCTCTTGCCATCACTCATCATCAACATCATCATATTTGCCTGTAATGTTCTATGGCAACACTATATTGATTAAGCACAGGTAAACTCAGGTAGCACAAACAGGTGTATACTGGACGAGCTCATTAGTTAAGCGTGACAGGTGACGTGTGTGTGTGTGTGTGTGTGTGTGTGTGTGTGTGTGTGTGTGTGTGTGTGTGGCGATGGAAAAGAGGAGTTAAAAATAAAAGGAATAATTTGCAAAGTTGAAGAAAACAGAGGAAGAAAGGAGACTAGGAGGAGGAGGAAGAGGTGATGATGGTGGAAGAAGAAGAGGAGGAGGAGGAGGAGACTCAATATAAACCAGGATGAGGATGACCATTTGGGACACGAAGGAAGGGAGGAGGAGGAGGAGGAGGGAGGGAGGGAGGGGAGAAGGTGCATTTTAGTGAGGAAAAATAAAATGTTACCACTATTATTATCATCATCATCATCATTACCATTATCACCATCGTCTTTATTTATTTTATTTTATTGCTTGTTGTGGAGAGACAGTTTAATGAATACCTAAACTTAGACAAGGCCCCCCCCCCTCCCCCCCCCCCCCCCCCCGCGCACACACACACAAAAAGGCCATTACACCGTTTTTGCTCCATTAGTAAAGGAAAATTGAGGGAAAATGGATGAAGGTGTTATTTTTTCGGCCTTCTAGCACGTGAGAAGAAGGGAGGGAAGGAATAGTCTTATGCAGGACTTAATATTCTTGGGAGGAAAATGTTTTAAGACTTTCCTTTAATGCGTGGTGGTTATATTAATGATGATGATGATGTGAATGGTGTATTTTATTTATTTTTATTAGTAGTGGGGTTTTACTTTTTTCATTCCCTTTTTCTTCTTATGCCTTTTTTTTTCTTCGTTCTTGTCCATTTCTTTCTAGTTGTTCTCGTTCTTGCTCTTGTTTTTTTCTTCTTTTCTTCCTCTTCATCTTCTTCTTCTTATTATTATTATTATTTTCTTACTATTGATACATATACACTAATCTAGTCAATATAATATAATTGTTTACTATATTCTTTGAGAGAGAGAGAGAGAGATTAGGGAATATTTAATAGCCATCCATCACCTGAAACTTTTCTTAATTATGGGTAAGAAAGTCGGGCGAGAGAGAGAGAGAGAGAGAATCAGTCCGTCAGTCAGCTAATCACTCAACAGTCAGCCAATAAGTAGGTCAGTAGGTCAATTAATCAGTTAATTAGTCAGTCAGCCAGTTAGTCAGTCAACCAATCAGTAAGTCAGCAAGTCAGTCAGTCGATCAGTCAGTTAGTCAGGTAATCACCCAGTCAGTCAGTCACAGCCAGTTATTCAGTTAGTAGTAGTCACCCAGTCAGTCAGTCATCCAGTCAATCAGTCAGTCAGCACCCTTTTAAACCATTTCCATACACATCACCACCATTCAACCTCCCCTCATCCATCCACCTTCCTTTCTTTCCTTCTCAACACATCCCCTTCAGCCTCCCCTCTCCCCCTCTCTCTCCCTTCCCTTCTTCCACGTGCATAGCGGCCGATACACACGCACTGCTCACGTCCCCGCTGCGGCTCCAGGATGCAGGGTCACTGGCCTCTCAAGCTCGTAGTAAAGGCGCACTGCTTCCCCACCTCCACCACAACCACCACCTCTATCGTCATTGCTAAAGTTGCCTAATACTTTTGTTAATAATTGTTAGTTTTCCTCTCTCTCTCTCTCTCTCTCTCTCTCTCTCTCTCTCTCTCTCTCTCTCTCTCTCTCTCTCCGTATAACCCCCTTTTTTTCTCTTCTATTCCCCTTCTATTCCTTCGGCTTGTCCACTTTTCATTTTATTCTTGTTCTTTGCATTGTTATTGTTCTTTTTCTCGTTCTTTTGTTCATTATTCGATTCACACTCTCTCTCTCTCTCTCTCTCTCTCTCTCTCTCTCTCTCTCTCTCTCTCTCTCTCTCTCTCTCTCTCTCTCTCTCTCTCTCTCTCTCTCTCTCTCTCACACACACACACACACACACACACACACACACTCTCTCGCTTTCGATGTTTTGTTTAAGTCTCCGTTCTTTAATCTCCTCTTTATGGTTACTCGCTTTTTTTAATTTATTTATTTATTTATTTATTTATTTACACTTGTTTTCTGTTTCTTCCTTTTATTGAAGTCTCCGTTATTTGCTTTCCCATTTTCAATACTTGCTCGTTTTATCGTTTCGTTCACAGTTTCTCATACGCGTTTTTATTAAAGTCCCCGTTGTTGATTCTCCCTTTTTCGATACTTCCTTTTTTGTTCCATTTTTCATAAACCTACACACTTTTCATTTAAGTCTCCGCTATTTGTTCTTCTTCTTTCACTACTTCCTCGTCTTATTCTTTCATTTACGCTCACAGTGATAATAATAATGATAATGATAATAATGATGATAATGATAATCTTGTGAGAGGTAGTCTGTTCTAAAGGTTAAAGGTTATAGGTAGAGTGAGTAACCTAGGTCTTCAAGCCTCGATTCGCCTCTGCCTCCCTTAGCCTGTCATCTTCCCCTTAAGTGTCTTCCCTTTCCTTTCCCTTCTTATCTTTCTTTTCCTTTTCATTTTCTCCCTTAGTTTTATTTCTTTTTGCCATGTCTTCTGATTTTTTCTTTTCTCATTTTCTATATTTTTCAGTTTTCTATTTTGTATATATTTTCTTGCCTTTTCCTTTTCTTTTTACCCTTTGTATTCGTTTCCTTTGTCCTTTAGTTTTTCTTTTAATCTTTTTTATTCTTTTTTCTATTTTTCTTTTCTGCTTTTGCTTCTAATTCTCTTGTATTTTTTCTCATTTATTTTGCATTTTCTTTTTTATCTTTTATTCTTTTTCCTCGTGTCCTTATCTTCGTTTATTTGCCCTCCATCTGCCTGTGTGTGTGTGTGTGTGTGTGTGTGTGTGTGTGTGTGTGTGTGTGTGTGTGTGTTCTGGTTTCCTGTTCAATGATCTTGTTTTTTCTTTATTTTTTTCCTTTCTTGTCTCTCTTCCTTTCTCTCAATATTTACATCCTATTGTGAATTACGTTGTGTGTGTGTGTAGGTTTTCTGGTTTCCCATTCAATGTTTCCTCTTTATTTTGCTTTCTCCTCTTCCTTTTCTTTCCTCCCTTTCAATATATACATCCTATAGGGAATTACGTTGCGTGTGTGTGTGTGTGTGTGTGTGTGTGTGTGTGTGTGTGTGTGTGTAGGTTTTTTGGTTTCCCATTCAATGTTTCCTCTTTATTTTCCTTTCCTCTTCCTTTTCTTTCCTTTCTCTCAATATTTACATCCTATAGTGAATTACGTTGTGTGTGTGTGTGTGTGTGTGTGTGTGTGTGTGTGTGTAGGTTTTCTGGTTTCCCATTCAATGTTTCCTCTTTATTTTCCTTTCCTCTTCCTTTTCTTTCCTTCCTTTCAATATATACATCCTACAGTGAATTACGTTGTGTGTGTGTGTGTGTGTGTGTAGGTTTTTTGGTTTCCCATTCAATGTTTCCTCTTTATTTTCCTTTCCTCTTCCTTTTCTTTCCTTTCTCTCAATATTTACATCCTATTGTGAATTACGTTGTGTGTGTGTGTGTGTGTGTGTGTGTGTGTGTGTGTGTGTGTGTGTAGGTTTTCTGGTTTCCCATTCAATGTTTCCTCTTTATTTTCCTTTCCTCTTCCTTTTCTTTCCTTCCTTTCAATATTTACATCCTATAGTGAATTACGTTGTGTGTGTGTGTGTGTGTGTGTGTGTGTGTAGGTTTTCTGGTTTCCCATTCAATATTTCCTCTTTATTTTCCTTTCCTCTTCCTTTTCTTTCCTTCCTTTCAATATATACATCCTACAGTGAATTACGTTGTGTGTGTGTGTGTGTGTGTGTGTGTGTGTGTGTGTGTGTGTGTGTGTGTATGACCACCACATCTTGAAGGGGGACGCAACAGGGTCACCTCAAGGTCTAACTTCAATCTGAGTTTTGCCAATTTTTTCCCTCCTTTTTTTTTCCTTCTTATTTTAGCTGGAATGACCCTGCAGCCCTCTCTCTCTCTCTCTCTCTCTCTCTCTCTCCCTCTCTCTCTCTCTCTCTCGGTGGTATCTGGTCCTATTACCTCCATTTTTATCCCTCCTTCTCTTCCTCTTCCTTCCGTCTATCTCCTTTATTCCTTCCGACTCTCTTCTCAGTCATGCATTGATTTGATTTTTCCTTCTTTCTTTTTGTCTCCATTTTCCTTCTTCTTCCTCCTCTTCCTCCTCTTAATCTAATTCTCCTCTTCTACCTTCTTCATTTCTATTTTACTTCCTCTTCCTCTTCCAGTTACTTTTTTTTTTTCTGTACATTGTTTCTTTCTCTCTTTCTTCCTCCTGTTTTCATTTCTTCCTTCTTTCCCTTCATCTCTTCATTTAATTTCCTACTCCTTTCATTCTTCCGTAATTCCCTGTTTTCTTCCTTCTTTCCATCTCCTCTTTCATTCCCTCCATTCCTCTTTATTTCCCTTTCTTCATTCTTCATTCCTTCTCTCCTTCGCTCTTTACTTCGTCCTTATTGTTTTCCTTTTTCCCTCTACTTCCATCCTTCGTGACAAATTTTTCCGCCTTTCCTTCCTCCGAGCTGACCCAAATCACACACACACACACACACACACACACACACACACACGTTTTCTCTATGTGCGTATCGGTAAACCCAGCAAACACACACACACACACACACACACACACACACACACATTCAGTAGTCATATATCTCGATGCAGTTTGAGGGTTGCGCTTGAGAGAGAGAGAGAGAGAGAGAGAGAGAGAGAGAGAGAGAGAGAGAGAGAGAGACCTGTGTGAACCAGTAAGAGGTGTTTTATCCGGTAGGAATTGGAGAAAACAAGAACTCCCCTCGCCCCCCTTCCCCCCTCTTCCCCTCCCCTCCTTTTCCTTCCTCCTCTTCCCCTCCTCTCCCTTCCTCCTTTCCCACTCCTTTGTTCTTTGGTGTTATACTTTTAATATCTTTCCTTATTCTTCTTCCTCTTTCCTTTCTTTCCTCCCTGTCCTATTTTCATCATATCGTTTTCTTCTCCTTCCGTTTCTTCATTCCATTTCTTCCTCACTTTTCTTTTTCCTCTCCTTTCTTTCTTCCTCTTTCCTTCCCCATTATCCCTCTCTTTTCCTTTTCCATTCATACCCTTCCCTTTGTCATACCTCGCATTTCTTTCCTTTTCTTTTTCATCTCCTTATTTCCTTCCTCATTACCCCTCTCTTTTCCTTTCCCATTCATACTTTTCTTTCTTTCCTCTTTTCTTCCAATTCTTTTTACTCCTCTTCCCTTTTTCTTCCTCGCCCTCCCTCCCCCTTTGTCTTCCCTTCTCGCTTACTTTTTCCTTTTCTTTCTCGTCCTTCCTTCTTTTATTTCCCTCCATTTCTTTTTCTTCCCTTTCCTCATTTCTTCTCATTCCTTCCTTTTCACCTTTTGGGCTTTCTTTCTTTCCCTTTCCCTCCCTTTCCTCCTCTCTCCTCCCCTTACCTCACCCTTCCTCTTCCATTCCTCTGATCTCTTCTTTTCTTCCTTTCCTCTGTTTCTTTTCTTCCTTTCCCCTCTTCCTCTGCCTTTTCTTCTTTTCCTCTCTTCCTTTCCCCTCTTCCTCTCTTCCTTTCCCCTCTTCCTATCTTCCTTTCCCCTTTTCCCCTCTTCCTTCTCTTCCTTCTCCCCTTTTCCTCTCTTCCTTTTCTTCCTTTCCCCTCTTCCTCTCTTCCTTTCCCCTCTTCCTTTCCTCTCTTCCTTTCCCCTTTTCCTGCCATGCCCTGTTCATCTATTCTTTATCCTTTTCCTCTCCGCTTCAAACCAGCTTCTAACTACGCCTCAGCCTTTCTTCCTCCTCTTCCTCTTCTTCCTCCTCCCGCTCCTCCTCCTCCTCCTCCGCCTCCTCCCTACTACGTCTGGTTCTTCAATATTTGTTTACTCAAGTAGTCACGCGTTTATTTATTTATTTGTTTACTGTTATCATCCTTGCATTTATTTTTCTGTCTTTCTCTTTTGTATTTTTTTTTATTGTTTTACGCCATTTTTTATTTTTTTGTTTTTTCTTCGTATTTTTTTTTTCTTCATCTATTTTTGTCTTTCTTTTTTTCTTTTGTTTTCTTCTTTCATATCCATTTTCTTTTTAGTTTTCTCCTTTCCTTCCCATTTTCTTTAATTTTCTTTTGTTTTCTTCTTTCATTCCCATTTTCTTTCTATTTTCTTTTTTTTTTCATTTTCATTTTTCTTTTAGTTTTCTTCCTTTTCTTCATTCTTTTCCTCACTTTTGTTTTCCTTTTCTCTCCCTTCCTCTTTATCAGTGTTCTCGCATCCAGTGAACACCTACCTTGCTATTTTAGGACACACACACACACACACACACACACACACACACGTCAGTTTCAGGAAGCCGTGTTTCTTATTTATTATTTTGTTAAATATCCATCACTGACCCTCCTCCTCCTCTTCGTCTTCCTTTTCTTCTTCCTCCTTCGCTTTCCTGTTCGTGTTGTCTTCTTCCTCTTCTCTGTTCTCATTTCTCAGCCTTTTTATCCTCCTCCTCCTCCTCCTCCTTGTTATCCTTCCTCCTCTTGTATACCTTCTTCGTCTTAGCTCCTCCATTCCCATTTCTTTCCTCCTCCTCCTCCCCCCCATCCTCCTCCTTCCCCCTTCTCCACCCCCTCCCTCCTCCTCCCCCCTTCTCCACCCCCTCCCTCCTCCCCCCTTCTCCACCCGCCCCCTCCTCCTCCTCTCCTCCCTGGCTCCATTCACTCTTAGACATTCATCACTCTGCCCCTTCCTCCTCCTCCTCCTCCCCCTCTTACCTCCCTTGCTTCCTCCTCCCTCCCTCCCTCCCTCCCTCCCTCCCATCCCTCTCCTTTCTTTCTTTCCATGTATTTTCGCCTTCCTTTCCCATTTCACTTCTTTCTTACTTTTTCAGCTTTTTCTATTGCAATTTTTACTGCAGTGCCATTGTTGTTGTTGTTGTTGTTGTTGTTGTTGTTATTATTATTATTATTATTATTATTATTATTATTATTATTATTATTATTATTATTATTATTATTGTCTTACTTCTATCTCCTTCCGTGACTTGTAATCCCTTCCATTATTGTTCTTCTCTTCTATTTATTCTTTTATTTCTTTAGTTTTCTTTCTTTCCCTTCTTTTCCTATCCATCCCCTTTCCATCCCTTTCTCTTCCCTTCCATCCCCTTCTTTTCATTTCCCTTCCCCCCTTCTCTTCCCCTCCTCTTTCCATACTCTCCCCTTCCTCTCCCTACCCTTCCATCTCTTATCTTCCTTTTCATTCCTTCCCCTTTCCTTTTTCTGTCTTTTCATTCCCTCTCCAATCCACCTTTTTTCTTACTCTTTCAAATGCACTCCTTCATATCCTCCTCCGCCTCCTCCTCCACCCTCACACACAACCCATTTCCCCTTAGAATAGCTCACCATCGACCCCTCTCCCCCTTCCTTTCCTCTCCCCCTCCCCCTCCCCCGGACAGGTGATCTCTCAGGTAATTTGGCCCACGTGCATGACATCGATTCTGAAGACTGCCAAATGATCGATTGTGTGACGCGCGTATACTACTACTACTACTGTCATTACTATTCTGCCACTGCTAATACTACTTTTACTACTACTACTACTACTACAACTACTACTACTACTACTATTGGTGCTGTTGTAATTATTTTTTCCTGTTACCCTTACTATCTCTTAACTACTACTACTACTACTACTATTACTACTACAACTATTACTACTACTACGTGTTTATCAAGTATTGTTATTACAGATTGGAGCGATAATTTGCTGTAGTTATTTTTGCAGTCTTGTGATTATATATTTTGGTGTGTGTGTGTGTGTGTGTGTGTGTGTGTGTGTTTAAATAGATACAAATGGCGGCCACTTAGACTGACCTTTAATTTATCCTGCCCGATCCAGGTCCTCTTCCTCCTCCTTTTCCTCCGCCTCTTCTTCTTCCTTTTCCTCCACCTTTCTGTTGTAAAGGTATTGAGGTCAACGTAAATGTTTTCTTTGTTTTCTTTGTTGTTTGTTTTTTTGATTGGATTTTTTTATGTTTTGGTTTTGTTTTATTTTCGTGTTATCCATTTTTCTTTATTTTAACGTATTTTTATTTATATTTTCCTCGTTATTGATTTTTGTTTTGTTTTGATTAGTTTGTTTTTTTCGTCTGGTTATTCATCTTTAGTTGTTGTTTTTTTTATCATAACGTTTTTTTAATATTTTTTCTTCGTTGTTTATTGATCTCGTCTACCTACTTTTCCTACTCTTCCTCTTCCACCTACTTTTCCTCTTCCTCTCCTTTTTTTTCTCTTTTTTTTCCTCTTTTTTTCCCTCTTGTTTATTTGACGTTCATGATAAGAAAATGTCTCACTGGGTAGATATCAATATATATTTAGGGCTTTCTCTCTCTCTCTCTCTCTCTCTCTCTCTCTCTCTCTCTCTCTCTCTCTCTCTCTTTGTGTCTTTATCTAACAACAACAACAACAACAACTACTACTACTACTACTACTATTACTATTACTACTACTACTACTACTACTACTACTACTACTACTACTACTACTACTACTACTACTACTACTACTACTATTACTACTACTACTACTACTGCTACAACTACCACTACTACTACTTTTACTTCTACTTCTACTTCTACCACCTTCATTATCTCCTTCCGTTGCCCGGGGGTGAAAACTTCTGAGGGGAAACGAAGAGGGGAGAGAGGAGAGATAATAAAGAAAGGAGAGGCGAGAGATGGAAAAGAGGAGGAGGAGGAAGACTGATAAATATAGGAAGAGAATAAAACTGGGAAAACAAAATTAAAATACATGAATAGGAAATAGAGGAAAATAAAGAAGGGGAGAGAGAGATAAGGGAAGGAAGAAGAAGAGAGGGGAAGATAGAAAATGGGAGAGGAGGAGGAGGCAGTATTGAATGAACGAAAAGAAATAAGAAAAAAAGGGGATAAATAAGAGGAAGATAAAAGATGAGACAAGAAATAAAAAAAAAGTTAAGAAAGGAAGATCAGGGGAAGGAAGGAGGTGGAGGAGGAGGACCTTCTTACCATGTACTCTTCTTTCAAAGGTGAAGGGCTTAACTCTTTTGTTTGAGAAGGGGAAGTGAAGGGGAGAAAAGAAGGAGTGGAAGAATGAATGAAAGTAAAGAAGGAAGACTATGAAAAAAAGAAAGGTTAACTATACGTTTGTTTTTATATTTTAAGAAAAGGAAAGGGGAAGAGTAACGTTGGGAAGAAGGAAGAACGAATGAAAGGAATGAGAAGAAAATGAAAATAAGGAAGGAAGACTGAAAGAAAAAGTGAAATATACGCTTTTTTTTTATTAAAGAAAAGGAAATGGGAAGAATAACGTTGGGAAGGAGGAAGAATGAATGAAAGGAAGACTATGAGAAAAAAAATGAAAGGAAGGTGCAATAATCGGTTTGTTTGAAGAAAGGGGAAGGGAAGTGTGGAGAAGGGGAGGAAGGAACGAAGAGAGAGAGGAGAGGAAGGCTGAAAAAAAAAGTAGGGTGGAAAAAATACGGTTTGTTTGAAGAAAGGGGAAGCAGAGGAGGAGGAGGAGTGAGGGGAAGGGGGTGATAGGGAGAGGGGAAGCAGAGGAGGAGGAGTGAGGGGAAAGGGAGGTCTGGGGAATGCAATGAGATGATACGAAAGTGAGACATGTCGTTGGAGGAATGGGAAGTGAAGGGGAATGATGGGAACTGAGGAAGGCAGTGATGAAGTGAGAGCAAAGAGAGAAGATGGGGATGATTGGAGTAAATGGAAGAAGGAATGGATGTTTTGGGAAATAGGAGAAAAAAAAGTCTGAAGGAGAGGTGAAAGAGGACAGGGAAAGGAGAGAAGAAAGAGGGAAGATGGAGGAAAAGATTAGAAGGAAGAAGAAAAAATGGAGAGATACAAAATAGAAAAAAAGAAGGAAAGGAACGAGAAAAATTAAATAGAAGGGAAGGGAAGAAAGAGAAGGAGGAGGAAAAGAGTAAATGAAGGAAAGAATGGATGTCAAGGGAATAGGAAGAGAGAGAGAGAGAGGAGTGAAGATGAAAGAGAAGATGGAAAGAGATAACAAGGAACGGAAAAAAGAAGGGAGAGGGAAGATGGAAAAGAAGATAAGAGATAAGAAGAAGAGAGATGAAGTAAAAGAATGAGAATGATAAATGGAGGATGAAAAGTGAAATAAGAGGAAAGAAGGAAATGGAAGGGAAGGGAAGAAATGAAGGGAGGTTGAAGAGGAGGAGGAGGAAAAGGAGAAATGAGGGGGAAAGAAAAGACAGATTATCCCTCTCTTTTACTTAACGAGAGAGAGAGAGAGAGAGAGAGGTGGGAGGGAAGGTATTAGGAGAGGAAATTGAGGAAAATGTTTGCACGGGAGGTAAATGAGGTCAGAGAGAGAGAGAGAGAGAGAGAGAGGGAGGAAATTTAAGGAAGATTAAGTGTGACATGGAAATAGAGAGAGATATATGTGTTTGAGAGAGAGAGAGAGAGAGAGAGACCTACTTGACCCACGAAAGGACCCTTGAGATGGCTTACTGAGAGAGAGAGAGAGAGAGAGCGTCTTGGTCTCATTATGTGCTTCAGTATCATTTTGGTCATTAGTATATTTTTTTTTATCTTTCCATTTTTTTCTTTTTCTTTTTTTTTTCCTTGCAATGTTTCCCTAATGAAGTACTTTTTTTTTTCGTTTGTGGCCGGACTTTCCTTTCGTCATTATTATTATTATTATTATTATTATTATTATTATTATTATTATTATCATTACTACAACTACTATTGCTACTACTACTACTACTATTTTTATTTTGGTGGCAGTAGTAATAAGAGAAAGGGTTGTAGATGAGAAAAAGTAATAATGATAATAATAATGATAATAAATGATGATAATAATGATAACAATTATAGTAATAACAAACAGCAACATAACAACCTAATTATACTTTCCTAACACAAGCAGCTGACGTGTTGGGGGGAGGCAGGTAGTGGGGAGGAGGGGAGGGGAGGTAAAGGGGAAGGGGGGAATGGCAGTAATGTGTGTGTTGTGGGGATGGGTGAGGATAGCGGATTCGGGGGGAGGTGAGTGGCTGAGTTGGTTGTGGTGGGGAGGAAGGGGGAGTACAGTGATGCAACCAGATTTGACGAGCTGGGTGAGTGGGGAGAGGATGGGGAATTGAGGAGAAGGGGGATTGGGTGAAGAGTAAGGGGTTAGGGAGGAGAGGGGATTGGGGTGAAGGGGAGGCGGAGAGGTTGTTGGGGAGGCTGTCATTGGACTCCCCAATTTGGCAGTGTGTGTGTTATTGCTGAGGTGGGGAGAGAAGGGGAGGGGAGGAGAGTGGATGGGAAAGGAAAGGGGAGAGAAGGGGAATGAAGAAAAGTTACAAAATTAGTTGGAGAGAGAGAGAGAGAGAGAATGGAGGGAGGACAGAGACATGATAAGGACGGTACGAAGGAAAGTGAGAAAGATAAGGGAGAGAGAGAGAGAGGGGGGGGTGGAAGATGATGGGGAAAGAGGGAGATATAACCGGTAACAAGATGCAGAGAGAGAGAGAGAGAGAGAGAGAGAGTTACACAAGTGCCAGTTCTGTGCCCATGCCAGCAATGCAGTACCCCATTCTCCCCCCCCCTCCCCCTCTTCCCTTCACTCCCCTCACCCCCCCCCCCCCTCTTACGCTCAACACCTTTATTTCACCTCCTCACACCTTTATCTTTATTTAACTTCTTTCACCTTCCTTTCTTCTCATTCCTAAGTCCTTTTTCTTCACTTCTATCCTTTTTCAATTTCTTCCTCGTTAATTCTTTCTTTCTCATTCTCTGTATCTCTGTTCCTTAACCCTTTGATACTTTTTTTGTCTTATGCGTTGTTTTTTGTTTGTTTTTCCTGCATTTCTATCCCTAACTTCCTTCATACTTTTTTTTTTTCTAGTCCTCTTTTTTTCCTTATTCTCTATCTTTTCCTCTTTGCCCTCATCCCCTTATTTGCATTTCATCTATTTTTCCTTTCTTCCTACATTTTTTTTACTCCAGTCCTCCTTTCACATATATATATTTTCTTTTCCTCTTCCTCTTTTTTTTCTCCCCTTCTCTGTCCTTAATTCCAAACTTTATTTTTTTTACTTGTTTACTATTACTTCGTCTTCCAAGTCTTCTTCCAGTCTTTCTTATTCCTCTCCTTCTTCATCCCTTCTCTTAATGAATTCCTCTCTCTACCTTCCTTTCCACTTCCTCCTCCTCCTCCTCCTTCTTTTTATTTTTTCTTTTCATCTTCCTCCTCCTCTTCTTCATCCCTTCCCTTTATGAATTCCTCTTTCTTCCTTCCCACTCCATTCTCCTCCTCCTCCTCCTCTTTCTCTTTTCTTATTTTCTTCTTTTCCTAACCATCATCAACCTCCTCCCCTCCTCCTCTTCCTACCTTCCTTTCTACTCCATCCTCCTCCTCCTCTTCCTTCTCTTTCTATTTTCTTATTTTCTTCCTTTCCTAACCATCATCTTCCTCCTTTCCTTCCTTCCATCCTCCTCCTCCTCCTCTTCTCTTTCTCTTTTTTTATCTTCTTCCTTTCCTGGCCATCATCTTCCTCCTCCCCTTCCTCATCCCTTCACTTTATGGGTCACTCCCGTTGATTACTCTCTTTACCTGTACCTAACACCTGTGCTCACCTAATGGGCAGTGAATGTTAATTACTGCTGCCCAGATGAAAGGTGTGTGTGTGTGTGTGTGTGGAGCATGAATTATTTGTTATGAAGGAAGGAAAGAAGGAAAACAGGGAGAAAGAAAAGAGCAAAGAGGAGAAGTAAAGAAGGATGGAAGGAGAGAGAGAGAGAGAGAGAGAGAGAGAGAGAGAGAGAGAGAGAGAGAGAGAGACTCCCTCCCTCCCCTCCTGTAAAAAAAACAAAAAAGGAAATAGAAAACTAACAAATTTGATCCTCGTGGAAACTTTATAGACAGGTTTGACATTTGTTCTTTATAAACAAACAAACAAACAAACAAGAAACAGGTATAGCTAGTTAAGATCTTGTTTTTATTCAGAGCAGGAAGTGAAAAAAAATAAAAGTGCATTCATGTGTGACTCAAGGACCCCTCCCCCCCCCTCTCTCTCTCTCTCTCTCTCTCTCTCTCTATCTCTCTCTCTCTAAAATGAAGGAGTAATAACCAGCGCATCATGTTAAATTTCCATGGTCGTGTACACACACACACACACACACACACACACACACACACACACACACAGCCCCGCCCTTTCTCTCGACCTTGGTGTCATGGGGTCCACGTCCTTGAGAGAGAGAGAGAGAGAGAGAGAGAGAGAGGTGTGGGAAGAAGCCGGAGGAGGAGCGGCGTCGCATTTCCGTAAAATAAAAATAAACGAAAAAAAACGTTATGCTCGGCTCATCTTCCTTCCCGATAATATCAAAGGCGGGCTGAGAGAGAGAGAGAGAGAGAGAGAGGGGGGGGGTATGGGGGGCGAGGGGGCTACTGATTTTTACTCCTTTGGCAAGTGTATGACGCATGGGAACTATACCTGCCTGTTGCCTCTGTGTGTGTGTGTGTGTGTGTGTAAGAACGAGTCCCCCAACGACAGCAAAAACATCAGTATCAGTAACATTAACAAGAGAGAGCTGAATATAATGCCCCCTTACATAATAATAATAATAATAATAATAGTAATAATAATAATAATAAAGGTAGTTCTATAGTGGGCTATCTAGAAGAGCTTCACAAATATAAAAACGAGGAACTATTTTGATTGATTGATAGTATATTGTTGCAAGTAAACAACAAAGAAGGGAGGAGCATGCCATCCCAACCCCCAGGCAGTACAGAGTGTGATTATACAACTAAGGATATATATAACTGGGTGGACGATGTTGCTACTTCTGAGACTGATGCTGAGGAAAGGGTTGGTGGTGACTTCTATAACGGTGTGTGTGGGTGGGTCCTGCCTTATAACGGGAGTCAATGTGAGTGAGTTCTGACTAGTGCCGAGAGATGAGTGGGTGCTGACTACTGATTGGTGTAACGGGGGTGAGTGTGGGTGGGTGCTGACTAACGGTGCTAAGTGTATTATAGGTGGGTGATGACTTCAGGAACTGGTGCTGACCGTGGGTGTGTTGGGTGCTGAATCCTGGGGGTGGGTGCTGTTGAGACTAGTGTAGAGTGTGGGTGGGTGCTAACTGCTTCTAGGGAGGGGAGAGTGAGTCAGTGTGTGGGTGCTGATTCTTGTAACGTGTGTGAGTGTGTGCTACTGTTTTAAAGGGAAGGAGGAGTGAGTCAATCTGTGTGTAGGAGGTATGCTTGCTGACTGCTGTAACAATGGGTGAGTGTGTGGGCGGGTGCTTACTTTAGGGCTATCCCGGCTGTGTAACAGGTAAAAACAGAGAGAAGTAGAAATATAAAAAGAAGAACAGAAGTAGACGATGAAGAAGAAAGAAAACCAGGTGGGCGGGGGTTGAATGAGTCAATGTAAATGGGTGCTGACTCCTGACTGCTGCAACGGGGTCGAGTCAGCAATGCGTGGTGGTGCGTGGTGGGGTCATGGAACTGTGAATCACCCGCGCAAGAACTCCAGCTTCAGGGAAAGGGAAAGCACCGGCAAGCTGACCAAGCCACGCGGAAACGAAGGCATGGCAGCAACGTTGGTCATTATTAAATATTTTCTCCCGTCCCGTCTTGTCTTGTCCCGCTGCCAAGACTGGGTGGTGCTGATGCCCTGTACACACACACACACACACACACACAGGGGTTTATGTCACTGGCAAACGCCCTTCTATTCTGGTTTTCTTTCTTCATCGTCTTCTACTTTTGTTTTCTATTTCTATTTCTTCTACTTCTCTGTTTTTTACCTGTTACATAACCGGGATAGCCCTAAACACACACACGCACACACACATCTGCACATACGCCTGGTAGCACACACACACACACACACACACACACACACACACAAGGTTGCATAGCGGTGCCTCAGCCTCTTGCAATACGGAAGAAAGTTTTGCCTCTTGAAACTCGCGGGGGAAAAGGCCACGGTACACACCACGCTCCTATTGGTCGGTGGAGCCGGGAGATGCGCGCTGATTGGCTAGCGGGAGGGTGAGGCAGGCGGTGATTGGCCGGGCGTGGAGGTGTGCTGCGTGACGTCAACGAGGAGGAATTTTCCACAACACGCCGCCAACGCAAGTCAGATTCGCCGCTTCCTTTTTTTTCCCCTTATAAATCCTCTGCTACACTTTCCCCTCCCACGTATGTCCTGCCAGGGGATAGTTTAGATGTTCCTTGAGCCGTGAGACCCCCGTGGAGGCAGGAGAAGGCGGCGTGCAAGGCGGAGATAACACTTTAGAGGTCATGGAGTGAGAGAGAGGAGACGCGGTGAGGATGACAACAGAGACGCAGACGGATGGGAGCTTGGTGACGGCGAACTCTCGTATGGTTTAACCGGCAAATAAACCTCTACCATGCACACTTGCCGCTATTATAATGAACATTGATGCTATTTGGGGGTTTAGGGAGGAGAGGGTGGTTGGGAATGAACGTTGGGGGGCTCCAGGAAACGTTTTAGGGTTAGGGTGAAGCGTAGCGCGGTGGGAGTATCATATGATTGTGAAATATGGCAACTGAATCAGCTTGCCTCCATCTCTTCCTCCTCTTCCTCCTCTCACCAACGTTACCAGATTATCGTACACGGACATCATATTTACCGGTACCTGAGCCATAGCTATTGCCAAAAAAACACCAATAATTAACCATTTTAACGATAACTATATTTGAAGGCAGTTGTTGAGGTCGAGGAGGCATTTTTGGGGTCGGAAATCGGCAAACAGGAAGCGGAGTACGACAATCTGACAACGTTGCCTCCACCTCCCTTCCTCCTCTTCTCCCCTCCTCCACCTCCTCCTCTCACACGGTGCCACTGCCAAGCCAGCCCACCCAGTGCCACCTTGCTCAGTCCGGTCCCTTTCCCCGCCGGCACAAGAGCATCTCCGCGGGGTCGGCCACCTACGAACTCCTTACTCGAAGTCCTCACTGAGAGAAAACTTGAGATTCTGACTAACGAGTGTAGACCTTTGCGAAAACGAGTTAATATGCGAGAGACGGCCTCCACTACCACCCATCACACCTCTTCCTCCTCTTCTCTCTTCTCTCCTTCCTCCTCTTTCTCCTCCTCCTCCTCCATATTCTCCTCTTCGTCCTCCTCCACCTCTTCATCTCCCGAATTTCTGCTGTCTCCTGTGCAAGCCGCTGCGCCCCACGACCTCCGCTTGTTGACTTTAATGTGTATTCTGCTAGATATATAAAGTGATAGCAGTGGGAAGGCTTTTGTTAAGTAAGATATATGTTTTTTTGAGTGACTAGCGGACAACGTGAGGCCTTCAAGTAACGTACGATCTTTGTCCTTGGTTGATACTTCTCTTTCCCTTCCTCCTTCTCTTTACTTCCCTCTCCCTCTCTCCTTGTCGAATTGCACCTCCTCAGCCTCCTCTTCCTCTTTCTGGTCGGAGTATCTAATCGCGTCTCTGTAGCTACGATCTAAAACAAGTGAGTATAGCCTATCTTATCGTCTCCTCGCTGTGCTTGTGGCCTTGTAACATTGTGGCTGAATTTATCGTGGTTTTTATATTGCTTAGTCTTGTTCTTTTTATTTTCTTGCTTGTGGTTGGCTTTGTTGTGTTTTGTTTTTAGTCTTGATATTAATAAACGTCTCTTGCTTCCTCTGTTACGTCTATATCCGTCTGTCTTTATCTTTTTATTTATTTATTTATTTATTTATTTATTTATTTATTTTTTTTTTTTTTTTTTTTTTTTTGCTTGTGGTTATCAGGGGTTGGCTTTTTTGTTTTGCTTTTGTCTTGATATTAATAAACGGTTCTTGCTTCCTGTGTTGCGTCTATATGTGTCTGTCTTATCTATGTATCTACAATTTCTTGCTATTCTTTTTTTTTCCAATCTATGTATCTGTCTGTCTCTTCTTATTCTCTTTCTTCTTCCTCTTCTTTTGTTACCGTCCCGTGAAACGGTGCTACGTTATTCTCTCTCTCTCTCTCTCTCTCTCTCTCTCTCTCTCTCTCTCTCTCTCTCTCTCTCTCTCATCCTTGTAGCACACTCGTTCGGTTGACCTTTCTTTGTTGTTGTTTTCTTGCATTCTGAGTCGTTGCTGTATTTTCCGCTAACAACAACGTCAGCAGAGATGTAAAGATAAACTGTTCATTAGACGTTTTTTAATGGTTTT